>NC_056736.1:581041571-581341571 GCF_019279795.1 Protopterus annectens | reverse complement strand
CGGTTGAGCGAATAACTGCCTCAGAAGCCGGTGCCTGCTCAGCAGCTCGGGATCCATTCAAGGTAGAGACATCCGCAGGTTCCATAGTCGATGAGGAGTCTCGCAGCATACCAGACTCCGAATGGGTCTCAGTAGAGGCCTGCGAATCCACTGAAGTGGGCATCAGGGGCTGCTAAAGCGCCTTAGTACCGGCGGAGTGGCGACTAGCTCAACGGAAGCGTCATCGGCAGTTTTGGACCAATGCAGTCTGTCTCTGTCCTTATCTTTACGTTTTTTCGGAATATCGGTAGTCAGATGGCTTACCGAAGCCATTTCAGAATACGGAGATCAAGAGCGAAAGAATTTAATGACAAAGAGAGCCCGACGACAAACGGTTCGGGCATTAAATAAGGCACAAAATCCACAGCGAGGGATGTCGTGGTCTGGGCCTAAACAGGTGACGCAGTAAGAACAAAAATCTCTGTGAGGTATTTGCTTTCCACAGGCAAGACAATTGTTAACTTTTTCTGACATTGGTTAGAGCAAGAAGAAAGGATCCCCAACAGGGTACTTCGCTTTAGAAGACTTCAGGATTATTACATTTGTAAACGAAAATTCAGATAGCGGCCGACCGGCACTTACAAACTGCTTCTGGCTCCTCGGCAAGAAAGACTGATGTAATAGCGGCAGTTGTCTGTTTTTATACCCCTGATGACCTGACGTCAGTCCTGGAGCGACAGCATCCGACTCATAAATACTAAGTCTCTGGTATTCGAGCTGACTGACGGCTACCTACAGGCAGATAACCCAAGTGTGATGACTGCAACAGTGAAACACGATCATCATCAAAAGGTGGCAGCCCTAGACGAGGCATCAGCTGCTTCATAGCTGTATTTAATTAAATGGCAAGCAACCTGAGAAGAGGTCCCTAGTAAAGAAAGAGCTGAAGTCTTCCGCTCAGAGTCAAGAAGATATGAAATAACCTGACAGGCTTGAAAGATAAGAGCTAAAATATATCTGGTTGTATATTTCTGAAAGATTACCACTCAAGAACAGGGTAGCAGAAGTATAAATTGGCTTACCCAGCTTCTCCATAGTTCTTATGGGTTCATAGGTGTTTACTAGGCGAACAACCACAAGGACCTTTTTAAGCCTGGCCATGCATCCCAAATCTCTGACAAGTTCTGAAACCGTTGAAGTGTGTAAGCATGGGCCTGGGAGATGAACCATTTACAAGTTGCCTTTGTCCATTAGAGACACAGGTGCCAAACCAGGGATGAATTTCATGTTCCCCATCCAATTGTCCAAGCTGCACTTGAATTGTTTAGGGAGGAACTCTGCTTTACATGGATGGGGAGCCTGTTCCAGAGATGGGGTAATCTCTAGGATGCATACCTGTCTCTCCAGCAGTTCCTATTTATATCACAGGCAAGGTTTAAGTCTTTAGAATGGGTAGGGTAATTCTGGTGCTGTTTGCTTTTGTGGATTTGCAGAAGGCCCATCAGAATGGGGTCTGACAACGCCCTCTATGCCAGGCATACAGCTCACCTCAAAAGCCTGTAGGAGACAGAAAACAGGGATAGGGTCTTCAGGCGGTCTGCAAAGGACATTTTACTTGCGCCCTGTATTCTTTTAGTGAGGAACCGCTGTGGGTGTTCCAACTGTTGGATATGTCTGTTTAGGATAGGTCTGATGAATACCAAGTACAGTGGAACAATGACTTCGATATGTCTGTTTAGGATAGGTCTGATGAATACCAAATACAGTGAGCAATGACTTCCTTGGACTTGGATGCCATACCTTTGTTTATAAGTTGCACAACATACAATGATTTCCTCACTACTGTAGACACATGATGGTCAAAGGCTAGATTACCATCTGTGTGTGTCCTTAAACATTCAAAAGAAGAAAAATGCACACGCTGTACCACGGCTGTAGACTTTATTGAGTAAGCACTTTCAGTGATCCAACCCCTTCATCAGACTACACATCAAACTCACTTACTAAATTTATACCAATCCAATTAGGAACACAATTAATAAGAAATGTAGTCATTAAAGGAACAGTAGCATCTAAAATCATCATAAAAAAACATACATAAGTGCATTAAAAATTTTTGTAAAGCACATAAGGCTACAAAACACATCTCATATATAAAACACAATAATAATAAATAGTAAAATACTGCTAAGTAGATAAATAAATGCTACAGTGGTCGAGATTTAAAAAAAAAGTTTCAATGACACCTTATTATTGAGGCCTGGCAATTTATCTGCATTATACAGCATTATCCACCTCTGTTCTGAGGCCTCAGTATAGTTCACAAGGTCACCTTCTCCCCTATTCTCATATAGTACCTCTAATACAAAACACTTAAAAATGTGATTAGAACACTTTTATTGTGTACAGCAAGAGCACTGCTCTCTTTACAACTCCTAATATCTCTATAATGTTCAAGTATCCTGTCCTTAAGGCGCCTATTTGTCTTGCTGATGTAATACGAAAAACATATGATGCCGGTGTCAATCTGATAGACTGGGTACATATCCATGTAGGAATTGTACAGCATGTACACATATCCACTCAAGTGCTAGTTTTACACACCCCCATTTAGGCATTAAGCTTAATAGTAATTGCTATGTTGATTGTAAGATGCCTAATGTTTATTTTGCATATTGTATCATATGTTTTTCGTATTACATCAGCAAGACAAATAGGCGCCTTAAGGACAGGATACTTGAGCATTATAGAGATATTAGGAGTTGTAAAGAGAGCAGTGCTCTTGCTGTACACAATAAAAGTGAAGGTTCTAATCACGTTTTTAAGTTTTTTGTATTAGAGGTACTATATGAGAACAGGAGAGGAGGTGACCTTGTGAACTATACTGAGGCCTCAGAACAGACGTGGATAATGCTGTATAATGCAGATAAATCGCCAGACCTCAATAATAAGGTGTCATTAAAACTTTTTTTTAAATCTTGACCACTGAAACATTGATTTATCTACTTAGCAGTATTTTACTATTTATTATTATTTTTTATATATGGGATGTGTTTTGTAGCCTTATGTGCTTTACAAAAGTTTTTAATGAACTCGTGTATGTTTTTATGATTATTTTAGATGCTATTGTTCCTTTAATGACTACATTTCTTATTAATTGTGCTCCTAATTGGATTAGTATAAATTTAGTGAGTTCGATGTGTAGTCTGATGAAGGGGTTGGATCCCCGAAAGTGCTTACTCAAAGTCTACAGCCGTGGTACAGCATGTGCGTTTTTCTTTTTTTGAATATTTATCTTTTGCGCACCAGCTGTTTTACTAGTTGGATAGAAATGTTTATTTCGTGTCCTTAAACCCCTGACTACTGGGTCAACTTTAAGGGCTGTGTTGTCAACATGATAGTTACTAGGGGAGGATGACTTCCAGAAGGATACTATTATGTATTTCTTGACATTTATGTTCAGTCCATGTCTCTGACACCAGTTGTTTGATTGTATCAGCCCCTCCTGTAGAACACTTATTTGAGTTCAAGATTCAATGACTGCTCCTAATTTGCAGATTTACTCAGCCAGAGACCACTGCGGTGATGGTGCTGCGGTAGCGTTGTCGCCTCACAATTAGATGTTGCACGTTCAATTCTCAGTTAGAACGTCTTCTGTGTGTCGACATGTGTGAATGGGCATTCCTTCATTGAAGGTTGCGCGTTAGGCCCAGCAAGCCAGCACGTAAAAGTCTACTGCCAATCGTTAGCGGACCGGAGTTCTGCTGTGGCGACCCCTAACTGGGAAAAGCCGAAAGAAGACAGACAGTCAAGCCAGAGACCACTGACATTGGTCTTGACTTCAGGGAAGTAAATGCCAAAAAGGATCAGTCCAAGGACTGAACCCGGAGAGACTCCACTTGTGACTGGCCTCTTTGTAGAGGTGGACTCCCCAGTTCTTGTTTGTGAGCCAGCAGGCTATCCACCGGGTGACATACAAGTTTGTATCTAACCTTTTGAGTTTCTCAACAATGCCAGAGTGGGGTACTGTGTCAAATGCCTTGGCCAGGTCAATGTAGCTAGTGTTAACCATTTTGCCCTCATCCATAGCTTTGGTGACCTTCTGAAAGAAGTCCATCAGGATCAGTAGGCAAGATCTGCCCTTGACGAAACCAAACTGGGTTGGGTTCAGTTGTCTGGAGGCTTACTATATCACTACTGATCATTCCCATGATAATTCTTTCCATGGCTTTACCATACAAGACTAGTGAGACTTATGGGTCTGTAGTTAAGGATCTGTAGATGGCCCACTTTTGTGCAGAGGGATGACTGTTGCTGTTCTCCATTCATGAGGCACAAAGCCTGTTTGGAAGCTACAGTTAAATAGTAATTCCACAGGCCCCGACAGGTCATGTTTCAAGCTACTTAGAAGGCATCCTGGGATATTGTCTGGGTCCACCGATGCAGTGCTCTTGACCTCAAAAAGAGCATTAAGAACCTGTTCACTAGTGATAGCAAAGGGTGTTATAGCTGCCGTTTTTTCCTGAGGGAAGGTTGAGGAGGAGAGAGGGGTAAAGTTGGAGCAGAATTTATTGGCCAGTAGGTTTGCTATATCTTCTGGCACAGTATAGGTGGCTCCATTTACAATTAGCTCTGCACACAATTGTGTATTGCCTTTGAGGTCTGTGGATAAAGCTAAAGAATGCCTTGTGGTTTTCCTTGGCTTGGGAGGCCAAATTAACCTCAAGTTTGGCTTTGGTAGACTTTATTTGTCCTCTGAGATGTTTGTTTAGTTTGATGAGAATGCTTTTATCCTGCTGGGTGCTGCACCTCCTAATTTTTGCCATAATTAAAACTTGAAGAGAAAGCTCTGTCTCTTGAGAGATAGACAGAGATAGAATTTTTCCCACCCTCCCACCTTGTCACTTTTGTGTTCTTAAACACCACTGTCTTTCTATTTGCCTGCCCCGTATATTAATGTGACCAAATATCTCATTCCCTCTCTCCTTTGGCTGGTGTGAGCAAGCACATAATTATCATTTTACAAAATCACTCCCCCGTCAACTATTTAAACTTATTGGCCATCCTGCTGTATTCCATAGTCCCAGAAAACAAACGTGCCCATCCCCTTTCAGTCTATCTTGCTCTTTTAAAAATAGTGGCTCTCCACTAAAACTCCACTTTTTAGACAACTAAAACTTAAGTTTCCCATTTTCATATCTAACTGCTTAGTGCACACTGCAGTGTCTAGGATAAACCATTTTTTTCATCTTACATTTAAGTATTTACTGCAAGGCCACCAGTTACTGGAGGGCCCACATTCTGCCTCTCAGTAGTCATCATGGGATTAGTGCTGTTTTCTCCTGGTGAGAGGAGGAGTTATACGGACATTATTTCCCGGAGACTGCTAATCACCAGAAACCAAATATCTGCATTATAGGTGACAGCTTGGAATCTGTGCTTATATTCTGAAACTGGTGAGAGAAAGAGCTGAGTGCATTGATTCTGGACTGCTTCTGATTGGAGAGCGTGTGTCTGTGCTTAAATGTACCTGACTGGTCTAGTTGCTATTCGAGCCAACTACCAAAAAAAGGCCACAAGCCTACAGATCCTTGCATCATCTGGGAGAAGACTGTGGATCACCAAACGGGCTGTGGCCTGCTTCACTTCTTGGGAATGGTGCTAACATATTGCTTCTGGTGAGAGAAGAAGCAAAGGAGCATTGTATCCCAACAAAGTGAAGCAGTGGTGAGACCAGCATTAGTAGTAGCCAGGTAGTAGCCATTCATGCGACTCCCCTCTTTTCATCATTCTTGACAAGCTAATTCTTTGTTTTCAGTAAGTACTGCTTGATTTGTTTCTAACTTCAGAATATCTGCCTAAATACTTCATCCTTAAATTTTTAGGGTCTATGTGTTAGTTTCCCCTCTAGTGTTTGGCGTTGCTCTGTACAGACTCAGACACCTTGAGTAACATTTTTTTCCGGTAAAAGCACAACTGAAATTTCTCCAATACCTAGTTGCACATATGACAACTAGTTTGCAGTGACAAACTGTTCACATAGTTGCAAACTGGATACTCCTGAGTGTGATTGATATTCTCACTCCAACTGTCTAATCAATAAAAAAAGGTCTGTTGCCATGGATATGAACTTTACTACTATCTCCATTACCGGGCTTGGTGGATATGGGCATACTGAGGCAATGTAGAAATTGCCTCATGTTCAAAGGTAGGTACTAGGCTATCGGCCCTGGGGCCTATATATGCCTAGCCAAAAAAGTTCCCTGGCTTTCGCCACCCAAGAGAGTTATTTTCCTGCACCCCTGTCTAGCAGGGCCACAGAAGTGATCCCTGGGGTGAATTTCCTATTTCCCATCCAACTGTCAAGATTTTTCTTAAAGAGGGCTAATGGGGAGCTTTGCTTGACATGAATGGGTAGTCTGTTCCAGAGCATGGGAAGTCTCTGGGACAGGAATCTATCCCTCCAGCATGTTCTGTTTATTGTGGCGGCAAGGTTTAGGTCCCTGCAGCGTGTGGCTTGGAGGGACTGGGGTTTCTTTAAGTGTAGCATGTCCAACAGATCTAGGTTTGACATGGCTTTGTATGTTAGGCAGAGGTTGCCTCTCAGTAGGCGATAAGCGACAGAGTAGAGCTGGAGCTTTTTGAGATGGTCAGCGTATGGCCATCTGTTTGAGGCCGGTAAACCTCTTAGTGAGGTATTTCTATGGCCTTTCTAGTTGTTATAGATGTCTTGCGAGGTACATGCCAAATGGGGTATTGCACTCTATAATGGGTCTGATGAGGGATGCGTAGAGAGGAACAATGACCTCTTTTTTTCTGGAGGTGAACCACTTTGTGATGAGGTGCGCCACATAGAAGGATTCCCTGACTACTGTGGCAATGTGATTATCAAAGGAGAGACTACTATCCACCTGTGTCCTAAGGTCTCTTCTCACACTTTTGGTGTTTAATAGGCTACCACCTATGTGGTAGTTAATGGGTACAGTGTTTTTCCCAAAGGGGATGACACAATGCACTTCTTGGCATTGAGCTTGAGGCCATGACTGACACCAAGCATCAGTTTCAGTGAGGCCCCTTTGTAGAATGTCCACATCATTAAGAGATTCTATTATGGCACCTAGTTTGCAGTCGTCTGCGAACTTCGTTAGCCAAAGACCTGCTGTATTAGCCTGGACTTCTGAGAAGTAGATGCCAAACAGGAGAGGACCCAGGACTAAGCCTTGTGGTACTCCACTTGTCACTGGTCTGAAGTTGGATTTGGAACTGGCTACTTTCACTGTGTGGGTTCTGTCAGTGAGCAAGTTGGCCACCCATCTTGTGACAAAGGGATTTATGCCCAGTCTAGTGAGTTTATTTATAATTCCAGAGTGCAGGAGGATGCTGAAAGCCTTGGCGAGGTCAAGATAGGCTGTGTGCACCACCTTATCATCTATGGCTCTGGTGACTACTTCAAAGAAGTCAATCAGGTTTAGGAGGCATGACATACCTTTTACAAACCCAAACTGAGTGGGGTCCAGAGTTTGGAGGTTACCTATGTCCTTGTTTATAAGCTCCACGAGGATATATTCCATGGCTTTGCAGACCAGGCTTGTCAGGCTAATCAGGCAGTTCCCAGGGTCTGTGGAGGCACCTCATTTGTGGAGTGGGATAACCATCCCTGTGCGCCATTCAGTAGGCACAAAGCCTGAAGTGAGGCCAAGATTGAACATGGTACTTAACTGGTGTGCCAGATCGTTTTGTAGTTCGTGCAGAATGCAGCCCGGGATGTTGTCAGGTCCCATGGATGTTGTGTTCTTGGCTTTGGAGAGTGTGGTCTTTACTTGTGCAGCTGTGATTACAGAGGCTTTGCATTCTTTCGGTATAGTGATGGGCCCTTTGGGGGATGAGGTGGAGAGTGAAGTTTGCACTGAACCTGCCAGGATGCTGGCAATATCAGTTGGGTCTGTATAGCTAGTGCCATTGTGCTGTAGCTCAGAGAAGATCTGAGTGTTGCCATTGAGATTCTTGACATAGCTGTAGAATGTTTTGTGGCTGTCTTTAGAATTAGTGGCGATTTTATTTTCATAACTAGCTTTGGAGGATTTTATGAGGGATCTCAACTTCTTACTAAGGCTGACCAGAGAGTTCCTGCAATCAGGGGATTTTACTCTCTTTTGCAACAGCTTCTTCCTTCTGTTGTAGAGTTTGTTTATGGCAGCGGACCACCAGATTGGCTTCCTATTTTTAGAAGATAATGTCTTGGTTCTGTTGGGGATGGCACAATCCATGCACTTGTGCATGTGCCTATACAGTACATTTGTATAGGATTCAGCAGTCGTAGCTCTATTTTCCATCTGCATTGGTGTCGTGAAGCTTGCCACCTCTGTCTTAAGAAGCATGAAGTTGGCTATGGAAAAGTTTTTTACGGTGGTTTCCTTAATAGGGGGGCAGGATATTGATGTCTAGGGTGATTAGCTTGTGGTCAGATCTGACCAGCAAGGAGTTGACCTCTGGTGTGGAACATCGGTTGCCCACATTGGTAATGACCAGGTCCAGGATATTGCTGCTCCTGGTGGAGGCATGGACAAGCTGATCCACGGCACTGGAATTTATGAATTCTAGAAAGCGTTGAGCAAATGAGTTAGTACACGAGTAGTTTTCCAAGTTGATGGTGGGGTAGTTGAAAATCGCCCATTATTAGGGTATTGGGCTGTACCTTAATATTACCCAGTATATTAAGAAACATGGAGTGGGCATCCTGGGGCATGGTGGGGATCTGTAACAAGTTACAACCTGGATTGCAGTCTTGCCCAGTGTTAGTTGCACTTGGATAATTTTGGATGCATTATGTTAAGCAACTAGCCTGGAGGTGTGGATATCCTTAATGAATATGGACACACCTTCTCCTCTAGTGTTTCAGTCCAGGTTAGATGGACGAAAGGTGTGGTATGACTTATAGCCTGGTAATACAGTGGTGCTCGATGGAGCCTTGAACCAGGTCTCCGTCACTGCACAGATGTTGATGTTCTCAATTTAAGGAGTGCCTCAAGTGAGTGCATTTTGAGGTTTAGGCTTCTAGCATTGAGTAGCATTACCCTCAGATTTTGTTTGCTTATACCTGCTATGGTGGTGAGTTTGTCATTAAACCTTGCCTAAAAAAGTTACTATAGGGGTGGCAAGAGCCTCAGCCAGTATCCAGAATCCTAGGGGCAACAGGTGCAGGCCATCTCTGGCAAAGCATCGTGGTCTGTCGATCATGTCATCCCAGGCAGACAGACACTGGATCCCCTTAGAATGACACCAGAAGCTTACCCAATTGTTGAAGTCAATCATTTTGTCTTTGCACTGTGGTATCATTCTGGGTGATGGCAGGATGCTACTCAGGGCTAGAGTCATACCTGCCTGGACAACATGATCAGAGAGCTCCTCCATGTCTCTCTTCATGTAGTCCAGGGAGGTACATCTCAGGTCATTCCCACCAACATGGACAATGACAAGAGTCATATTTGTATTTGTTGTGGAGTGACCTGAGTGCTTGCGTTATGTGGTGAATCCTGGCACCCGGCAGGAAGCTGACAGTAACTTTCTCCTTGTTTAGCCTGGTGAGGGGGACATCAGTGTGCCTGCATATAGAGTCACCTATGACATGTGTGTTGGGTACGTTGTTTTGTCTTATGGGCTGAGGTTGAGTGGCACACTGATTTTGTGGGCTGTGTGTCATTTGGGTAGTGTTGGGGGGTGGTGGTTGCTTGCGTTCCTGCTTTGGAGGTCTCTCTTGTTTGGGCAGATTTTTATTGAGAGCTTCCGAGAATGTAGGTGCGTGTTTTGTGTTACTATGTGTGGGTTTAGGTGGTGTATGTTTTGATGGACTATGTGCTGAGTGTGGTGTGGTGCAGGTATTTACCTTCTCCTCTTGACTGTCTAGTACAGTCTTGGCTGGAGAAAGCTTGGCTTCCAGTTTGGCTATATAAGTGCATCTCTCACAGGTTGTAGTGTTGGGTGGTAGGTGGAGAGGGTTGTCAGTGTACATGAGGCAATTGCCCCAAGATGCCCCAAAAACTGTTTTCCTCCTAACAAGTGAGGAAAGTTGAGTGCTGCAGTAATTTGTAGATTATTTAGTGCATGCAACGAGTTTTGAACAAGTGCTGAGCACAAGGAAACAGTTTTGAGTGCTAAAACTAGAAAACTGGCTAGTTCTAAGGGAAAATTAGAAGAGCAGACTTTCTGGCACTGGGAATAGTTTAACCCTAGTTAAGCGGCGCTGTGTGATGCGCAAAACGAGATGAGAAACTTCCTTCAATCTTAGTAAGGTCTAGGCAGCACAGAAACTAAAAATCAGCCCAGAATTCAGCAAAATCTGAAAACCGGACTCTACTGGTTATAGAAAGGCAGGAAACGAGTAGAGAGATTTAATTTTTGAAAAAAACAAAAAAAAAATTCAAACAGATACAGTAAGACAAACACTTTTAAAGCAGAAAAATGGTTATCGCACTTGAGTGTGTAGCCCTCAACAGTTTATAGACAACCAGTTAATTCTCAAGCCGACTGATATGGTATGTGAGATATGTATTCACACAATGCCACTGAAGGCAAAGCTCTCACATAAAAGTATTCCTAATGTCAGTAAGATTGTCAGCAGTATACATGCTGCACCCATCACACAATTCAAAGAAGGCATATAGAACCACATATGCTGAGGCACTTACATGTAACCTTCCTAAACCACAAAGACTTCCTAGACAAAATACACACAAACACCCTCAGCAGCCCCAAATGCACTCTTTCAAAACAACACCCACCATCAACACGTAGAGCTACAACTCATGGAGCCTCTACCTCTAAGCCCATAAGGCAAGTGACCATACAATTCAACATTCTAGTCATTGGAGACTACATCAATGATGTCCCTCTCAACAGGCTGAGTAAGGACAAAGTTACAGTCAAGCTAGGATCTGCCACATTACGCATGCACTCAGGTCACTGAACTACAATTACCAATATGACTTGGTCATAGTCCATGTAGGAGTAAATGACCCGAGATGTACCTCCCTAGACTATATATGAAGAGAGACATCATGGAGCTCTATGCGTCTCAGGCTGGTATGAGCCTAGCATTGAGCAGCATTTTACCTTCTCCAAGGATGATGCCACAATACAAACAAATGTGACTGACTTTAATAACTGGCTTAGTTTCTGGGGTCATTCTAAGGGAGAGCAATATTTGTCAGCATGGAAGGAGATGGTCAACAGAGCACACTGCTTTGCCAGGGATGGTCTGTACTTCTCCCATCTAGGCTTTCGAATATTGGCTAAAACACCATCTTCCCCATAGTGCCTTTTTTAGGCACTGCCAAACTGAAAGTACTTCCGACACAGCAAATCAACACCAAGAAAAACTAAGAGCGATTACTGCCCAATGCTAGGAGTCTAAACAAAAAACTCCACTCCCTAGAAGCTCGGTTTCCCCTAGAGAATGCTGATGTACGTGCAGTCACCGAGACATGGTTGGTGTGACAGAGCAAGATGCAGAGGACAGGTAGAAATGGAAACAGTTGATCTGCTGTGGCGACCCCTAACAGAAGCAGCCGAAAGAAGAAGACGACCTTTAGATTTTCTTTGTTTTGATTTGCTATGTCGGAAGTACTTTCAACTTGGCATTGCCTAAAAAAGGCATTATGGGGGAAGACAGTGTTTTAGCTAATATTCAAAAGCTGTTCTTGCCACAGGGACGCAACTGTGTAAAAGGCAAACAGTTTAGAAGGCATATCAGAGGCAACCAACATCACAGAAGGGCACTTATAAACAGACTTACAATCTTCAGGCACCTTATAAAACCTATCTTTTTTTTTTTTAGGAGCAGAGGGCAGGGAATCAGGAGCCTGAGAAGCAGTGGAAGAAGTATCCAAGCAAGGTAGCAAGAACAGGAGGCAGAGCAGAGGGCCTAGGAGTCTCCATTTGCAGAAGTTCATAGTACCTCCTTTGAGCATCAGAGACCTGAACACAATCCCACTTAAACTCCATAATAAAGGAAATTCTGTCACCAAACAAAATATCCTCAAAAGGAGATTCACAGTTAATAGACTCCTCTTCTTCAGACCCATAATCTAAGGGAGAAGGAATCTTGGAAAAATAGGTCAGGAATAATTCATTATAATCCTTATCTTCATCAGAGAAAACCTACTCCCTAGGCCTCTTAAGAGGTGTAGATGACCAAGTGGGAGCAGGAACAGAAACCCCTAAGGAGGTTTTACATCCAATTAAACAGGCCTTGAGAGGAATTTTGCCATTAACTCTGAGGATCTTTCAAGCAGGAAAAATATACCTAGCTTTTCTGCTTCCTTTTTAATGGTACATCAGTCTTAAATATCTTAGGAGGCTCAGACCCATGATAGCATTCTACAAGTGCAGTTGGTACCTCTTCCCTTACCAAAATTTGAGGAACACCCCTAGGTCCTTTGGGAATTATCAACTGAGGTTCCCACTGAACATCCAAAGTGGAAGTCGTGCAAGGCCTCCATGGACGTGCACAAAGCCAGATTGATGCCGGCCTCTGAAGCAGTTGTGACAGATTAATCTAATTGAGACTGGACGGTCTTTCGGGCTTTAACCACCCTCAGGAGAGACTAGGTACAGCAGAAGAATCTGACCAAACTTTCTTGGCAGTCATCACAGATAGCTGGCCATTGGGCTGGGAAAATCCTTCCATAATCTCTTTAGCCAACAACGTAAGATGATGGTTTTCTAAACAAATCAAGTAAGAGAACAGACTATGCAACATCTTGGGAACAAAAGCCTGGCAAATAGCACAAGACGTGTGGTCATGGGAAGCACCTAATCAAAATAAACACTGCTTGTGATGACCTTTATGGGCAATTTGTGTCTCACATTGGCATTTCTCCTTTCTGGATGACATGAAACCAGCAACCAAACAATAAAAAAACAGATAAGAAAAACTCTAACGGGGCACTTATCTGAAAGCGGCTTGGTAACAACAGGCTGATGAAATGATGAAAGAGCGTTCAGCCTGGCGGCAAAGAAGTTCTGAAGGTTGTACATCTGGGCATCACAGTTATGCCCTATGCCGTGCACGGGGAGCAGGAGTTTGACTTTCAGTGTACCCATTACAACCTAAAGGCTTTAGTATACTGGCCAGACATCAGGCTACCCTTGGCAGGTGATCCCTATTGTGAAGAACAATGCAACAATGACATGGAAAGACATGATCACATTACCTTTATTGCAAACATCTGATCTTACGTGCAGAACAATGAAATCAAGTATGGCAAATAGCCAGACTACATCAAACCGTGGAGTCTTTAACCTATGACCATGTTTTAAGCAAATCATTTCACACGCCTTAAAGTTCTACAATTTTAAAGTCAAGATTTTGAGCTGGAATATGTTTCACAAATCTTAAGCTGTAACGGGAAAGCTGCATTTAGAAACAAACAAGCAAGCAATGTTCACACCATCAAGTACTAATTTACTGCAGTAATAAAAGCTGTTTAACCAATGTACTTCACATGCCAAGTGTCACCTGGGTCGGTGCGTGTTTTTCCAGAGGAGGGGGTCTCTTTAGTGTGGCTTGCTGGAATTGGACTTGGACCTTTTGCGTTGGGATATGCTGCAGTTTTGGAAGTTGCTGCTGAGGTGTTTTCACAGCAAATACTTGCACCACATTCTGCTGTGGTTGTGTTGTTACCAGTGACACAGGCCTCTCTTTGGACACAACTTGCTGTGCTTGTAAAATGTGCTTGGTCTGTGCCAATTCGTGCTGTCCCTGGGAGGTCGGATGCTTAATCTGGAACTGTTGAGTTGTATGAAGCCTTTGCTGCAAAAGTTCATGCTGCAGATGTGCTGCGTGCTTCAGTTGTGGCTTAGCTTGCAAATGCTGTACAGTCCGAATCTGAAGCTGTGCATGCTCTGGCTGTGACACTTTCTGCTGCTTGAACACAGTCTGTACCGTTTGTGCAGACCTGTAGAACAGGCCTGTCTGAGGATCTAAAGTGTCCATTTCTTCAACTTCTCCCTCCTCAACTCCGCTCTCTTCAGCTTGTTTTGTTGCAACTGAATGACTAGTGACAGCCTGAAGACAAAGAAAACAGCACACATGAGTCATGACAAAGAAAGCCACAGAAACAATGTCTGCTTGTTTACTGACATTTCGGTACACATTTTCTGTAATACAAGTACTCATACTTGTAACAACCGTTACTAGGTAGTTGACTGGGTACTGCAATTACTACTACTCACTATCTTCTTCTCTAAGGGAAGTAAGGGGCCAGACTTGGGGAAGAATCTACAGTTACCCATCCAATCATCTAGGTTATAGAACAGCATTAGGGAGCTACTTTGTTTAATATGCCGGGAAAGTCTGTTGCATAGGACAGGAGTGTTTTGTTGGGAGAGGTTTTTATCTTGCAAGCAGGTTCTGGTTATACTACAATGGAATTTGAGGTCTCTTGTACAGGGGTTTGTGGTGTTACAGGTCTTGCAAATGTGCAGGAAGGTTAGGTATGACTGGGTCATTTGAATTCTTGCAGGCTACGCAGAGGTCACCTTGTTGGGAGTCTATACGAGATGCAGAAGAGAGCATTAAGGTGTACTCATACCCAGGCCTTTCATTAGTCTATTATGGGCCTAAAAAGGAGAAATAGAAAGGGATGGCAGCATCTTTGGACCTTAGAAGACACGCATTTGGTAATCAAGCTGCACTAGCAGGAATGACTTTACAATGGCATTAGACGTGCCACAGCCAGAGCAGAGATCATTGTTACCAAAAGTGCACGTCCCTAATAACCATGTCAGTTTTGAAGGGTGGATCATTTACGTAGCAATTGCATGGGTGCTCATGTTTTCCAAACAGCATAAAACTACACTTCTTAGCATTTAACATTAGATGGTCCTGGCACCATAGGTGTATAAATATTAAGCCCTCTTGGTGGACATGCGAGTCATCCAGAGAACTGTTTATAGCTCCATGTTTGCAATCATCTCCAACAGTGGCCAAAGACTCATAACATCAGTAAATACCAAACAGAGGTGGGAAAAGTACTGAAGCCTGGGGGAATCCTAACAGTAAAAAGCATTTTAGAGGGGAGCATTTCCACAATCTTAAGTGTTCTGTCCTTGAGCCAGTCTGCGACCCAATGGGTTGCACAGGGGTTTAAATGTACTTTGATTAGTCTTGTCTATATTGCTCCAGAATAGACCTTTTGAGGCCTTTGTCAGGTCAAGCTAAGTGGTGTGCCTTGATTATGCCCTTATCTAATGCCGGAGTGACTTTTTCAAGGAAGTCCACTAGGATAAGCAGGCAGATCCTTCCTTTAACAATCCCAGACTGACCTGCATCAAGGGACTGTAAAAGTGCCTATATAACTAATCAACCAATATAACCAAATCCACAATTCATCAAACACAACACCTCTTGCTGTGCAACCCAAACTGCATCTCGACAAACTCTTATTGACCAGCTTCATTTCCAAGCTTGAATAAGCCACCACCCTCTTGATATATTAGTAATTACTGAAACAGTACTATTTTCTCACACCAGGCTCTAATATAATCAGAACTGACAGATTAAAGAAAAAGGGTGGCAGTGTCACTGCTATCTAGTCCATCTGCCTAGAGGGGACACTACCCACATACTATCCCACAAATTTAGCAGTGCTGAGCTCTTCATCACTTTCTCAAACTTAATACAAAAAATCAATGCATAACTGCTCTCTACATTCCTCCTGGACTACATTACACCACAGCTTAAGTAGCGCCAGTGGTGCAACAGGCAGCTCACTTGTCTTTGGCACAGAAGGCTATGGGTGCTATACCACATCTGGAAGATAAATTGTCAACATTACAGTGCAGCATAAAGAGTGGTGTTGCACCCCTGAATGTGCAGCTCTTCTGATGAGATGTTAAAATGCCCCATCTGCTTGAATTATTGGAGCTCTGGTGGATGTAAAAGATTCCATGCCACCTACCAAAAATAAATCTTATATTATGCAAGAAATAACCCCCCACAAAACTGTTATTCTAGGTGACCTAAATACAGATTGATAACACTTCATTACCAAATTCCCTAAAACCACTTTAAACCTCTATGGCTTTACTCATCTCAGTAACAACCCAACAATACACAGCAATGTAATAAAGCTTCTATACTAGACTGAACACTTAATTCCATACCCCTACCAATTTTGCATCCTCTGGGACCTTTGAAAATAGGAAATGTTGGACAGTGATCACTGTCTAAACACCCATGTACTGCAGCTTCTATTTGACAGAAATTTCTGAAGAAGCAAACCAACTTTTGACAGGCAAAACCTCCCATGGGCAGCCATCTCAGTCTGGATAGGCAGAGAGGTATTCCAAGACTGACAAAAGTGGTTCTCCCTTGACATGCTTAACCCCAACATGGTGGCTATACTGATTACATGAGTGGGAGCCAAGCAAAAGAAGAACTTCCACAGGAGAGTCACCCATCTGTGGCTGAAGCAATTCAACAGCCTGCTAAAGGGGCAAAAGCTGCTTAGAAAAAGTCTGCTTTTTGTGGGTGCAAGAAGGAAGAACAAAGGAACCACTAGGCTGTGCCATACTAAATCTGAAAAAGGTGTCCGAGTCCTGAGGAAATCTGGCAGCAGTAGTCTACGAAAGAGGCAAGTTTTATAAAGTCAATTTTCCCACTAAAAACACAGTGAAAAGCATTTTAAATTACTTTTGGGCTTGTGGTAAATGTTCAACACAAATTCTAGACATGAAAAAATATCTTTAACAACTTTTTTCCCTGAAAAGTAAAAAGTAAAATGTCACTAATGTCATGTGACTGTCCATAAAACACTTTTTTTCTAGGCTTAGAAGTAAAAGTTTTACAGAAAAAGTTAACTTTCTGTACTAAACATACAGATGGTTTATTCTCCAAAGGAAACTGCTCAGCAAAGACAATGCTCTACCTGACCATCAAGCCTTGAAAGACTGCAAGAGGAGTGTTCATCAGCGGCAGGAAAGTTCTGAAGGGCTTGGCGCTAAGCAACTGATTCTTCAGCTTGTCTAGAGCTACTTAATGGTTTAGATACATGGAAGGTACCCTTAAGCTTTGGAAGCTGGTCAGCTGTTATAGCCTTTGTATAACAAAGGTTATTGCAAGCAGTGATCAAATGACAAATGTGCAGTTATTTTTATTTATTTTTTTTTTCAGCTTTGGGGAGTAGGGGTGTCAGTCTTGGAACTTGCTAGGGAACAAATGACCTAGCTAGGCTCTAGGTAAAGTAAAGACAGAACCTTCACCTGCCGGTGTCACTTGGTGATTATACAAAAAAAAAATTAAAAATACAAAAAAAAGACGCATGAAATACTGCATCTGGTTGGTGGCAAAATGCACCGTTTTATGGGATCAGACACTAATGTCAAAAACAACCAGTCTTTCTACTGCATTTGTGTGCGTGCACATGTAATGTGACTTTAGGTTTGGAGTAGTTGCTTTCTGTTGCTATTTAATGGTTTCTGTTTTAGTACTAGTAAAAAATTAGTACTGCTTACATTAACTTATTAAACAACAGTCCTCACACCTGTGTCTCTGGTGAGAACAGTACAAAGGATTCCTCAGAGAATGACTGCCTGACAGAACACGTAATGTTTGTTTAGGAAAATGTACTTCTAAGATGGAAAAAAGTGCTCAAAACACACAGGTCCATGGAAAGCTGAACATCAGAACATTAAATAATCTCTACTATAATGTTAAACTGCCCGAACACAATAAAGCTTCATAAATCATTAAAAAGGCAGATTCATTACACAGTCTCTTCACTTATCATGCAGAAAAGAACTGTACAGTGCTGAATCAGCATTTAATCTAAGAGTAATGTATATTACTTTAGGATAACATGCCACATGAAACAAGTTCCATCACAATACTTCACGTAAAACAGGCAAACTGACAGCAGTGACGTCAAGCTACTGTAGTTATCTTAAAAGAAAGCAAGACTTCAGTTTCTTGTGAAACGACAGCCAATGAATTCTAGTCAATTCTGTAATAACCATCTCTTCAGCTTCACTAGGCTTAAAGGCCCTGTTAAAATAAAATTGTTGTAAGTTTTACATTCTGAACATGCAAATAAGCACCAACAAGTGAATTCAAACAATCAGAATACAGACATCTACTGCAATAACAAATATAGTGGCTAAATTTCACTTTTCTACTGCAAACTGACAAATAAAGTATAAACTGAAAAAGCATATACTTGGCAACTACAAAATATTTCCCATAAAGTCTCACCACAAAACGGTAAGCAAGAACAGCTCCAATTGCTGACTTGTCAGTGGCAAACAAGCCAGAGTACCACCTACTGAATGTTAGCCCTCTGCAGTACAGGACGTACTACATGGCCAATTAATCAAGGAAGTGGATCACTGATGTACAAAAACTGGATCAAGGCAAGAAAGCTTAAAATTATCTGTAGATTTCATTCATAGGTTCATAGGTTCGTACTAGGCTATCTGCCCTAGGGCATTTATAAGCCTAGCCAGAGTGTATGTGGCTTACACCACCCCTTAGGATGAGAATACTACGCCCTTTTAGGGTTTAGTTTACTATGCCTCGTAGTGACACAGAGATGACCCCCGGGGTAAACCTACGATCTCCCATCCACTCGTCGAGATTTCTCTTGAATAGAGTCAGTGAGGGGCTCTGCCTAACATGGACTGGGATTCTGTTCCAGAGTGTAGGGAGCCTCTGGGTTATGAATCTGTCCCTCCAGCACGTTCTATTTATTTCTGTGTTGAGGTTTAAGTCACTTGTTCTAGTGGCTCTGATGGATTTGGATTTTCTGAGGTGGAGCATGTCCATTAATTCAGGATTGGACATGGCCTTGTACGTCAGGCACAGATCACCTCTGAGTAGGCGGTATGCGACTGAATAGAGCTGGAGTTTTTTCAGTCGGGCAGCATATGACATATGTTTAAGACCCTTTATCCTCTTGGTGAGGAACTTTTGGGGTCTTTCCAACTGCTGCAGGTGTCGGGTGAGATACATCCCAAACGGGACATTGTACTCAATCATTGGCCTGATAAGAGAAGAGTACAGGGGCACAATGACCTCTCTTGATCTAGATGTGAAACCCTTCATGATAAGGTGGGCAATATAGAAGGTCTTCCTAACCACTTTGGCAATGTGAGTGTCAAATGAGAGGTTACTGTCAACCTGGGTCCCTAGGTCCCTGATTACCTCTTCCGTACTTAATGGATTACCACCTATGTGGTAATTTGTCGGTACCTTGTTTTTCCCAAAGGGTATGACTATACATTTTTTGGCGTTCAGCTTAAGGCCATGGCTCTGGCACCAATTATCCGTTTCTATGAGGCCTCTCATTTCATCTCTAGCTGCAAACTGTGCAAGTGAGACCAAGACAATTCATAAAAGCAAAGATTTTAGGCATTTGTGCCTAGCAGATCCAATCCTACCAAAATATACAACTTCAAAAAAAGAAACTGCATGCAGCTACAAAGCAATCACCTTTCTCTTGTGCACATTTTACAGGAATAAATTTACAACGGCAATGAAATCCATAACGGCAAGATGAATGTTATATTCCGTGTTTGTGTGTGTGTCAGCTTCAAAAGCTCCAACGTTCAGTTGTGACAGCATGAAGAAAGTGACATCATCTGGATTCAAGACTCAACCAGCAATGCCATAATACTTGCAATAATCCATTCCATAATGGAGCAAATAAGCCCAACACTCTGCATTTGTTAACACTGATCAACACACACCACTTCCTCTGTTTCAGATGCTAGAACTGAAGGGTGTAGCCAGGCATACTCTTTGTACCCTCCTGAAAACATTTTTCTTTTCCGAGCATCACTTGAAAACATTAGGGCTTTCTGAGACCATATTATGACTACAACTGCCTAAAATAATGCCTCCAATTAAAAGTACACAGTTTGGTTTTACAAAGAACTGCTAATCTAAAAATATATCTTTAATAGCTAAAGGGAACTCTTTTTTTTTTTTTTTTTTTTAAGAATGCAAGGCAGTTGGAGGGGCACCAGTAAGAGTGTGAGTACAAAAAATGCTCTGGCTGCACCCCTGCTGTAACTACAAGTAGTCTGACTACACTAACTCGGGCTACTGCTGCCACCTTCTGAAGATTTCTGACTATCACCACACTTTCTCTGACACACTCTACCAGACAACAGCAAAATTAAGTTACTTACATGCATTACTGATCATTATGCCTGATCCTCCTTTAATGAACGATGTTCTATAGATGGAGTGACTGGGAAAAAAAACAAGCATTACCTGCTGTACTAGGTGTGTAATCTCAGAGGACACTGGGATAGACTTGACAACTACTGGACTCTGTGCTGCTGCGTGAACAATTTGTTGTACTACAGCCCTCTGGGAGTGTGTTGTTTGCTGAAGGCTCTGTGTCTGCTGATGACTGGCAGTCAGAAGTGATGTCAGAGCCATTTCTCCTGAGCTGATGCTGCATGTGGTTCCAGCCCTGGCTGTTTTACCTTTAAAAAGAAAAAAACAAATCAGAAATTAAAAAAAAATAAAAAAAATGTATTACAACCTGATAAAATTCAACTACAAGTACTAATCAGATGGGCAATAAGCATAAACAAATACCCATCTTAAGACAGCAGCCAAAGTTCACACACATGTCATCTCGGTATGAAAAACTGGTCAAAAGTTCTGAAAGTGGGATCATAACTACAACTAATTTTAAGGTAGTCTTCAAAGTAACAATAATCCTGAACTTTTCAAAAAAGCAAACAGGAAATGTCACTTGGGCAAGGCAACACAAATAAGTCTCAAAGTGTACATTTCATCATAATCACAAATGAAAACTTTGCAAAATTATTAACCCCTCTGCAGCTGACCACTTTCAAAGCTACTCTCCCCAAATGCCAAATATTTGACTATTTTACTTAAAATGTTAACAGAATTGCCTATAATGTTCCTGACTGTCTGATTCAAATGAAAAAAATTGTTGCATCTTGAATGTTAATGAAAACAAATGCCAATTTAAAAAAATAGAAGTATTTATATTACTCATTTTAAACCTGAAGACAGACCACCCTTTGTTTTCGATAACTTTTATATTTGTTACTGAAGTAAAGGTGCTGTGGCGTGAGAACTCACTAACAGATGATGAAGCAGGAACAGCAGAATGCCCAAGTATCCCAACTCCCACAGCTACGTGTAGGAGGGGACAACTCCTCCCCACTGTGGAGATGCATGCTTTTTGTACTGAGTAATACGGTGGTCAAGACCATGACATCTCCTCTTTTTCCCCAACGAAAAGGTAAAGGCATAATAGCAAGCCTTAACAGGTATTTTGAGAGTTCCACTTGCATTTTAAGCACTAGGGAGGCATGCAGGGCAATTAGGGAGATGGGAGCCTTCTACCACTGGCTCCTCACCCACGCCTGAAATGCTACAGGACCAAGCCTGCTGAAGAGCTCATACTGCAGCAGTGATCCTGCTCATATGGTGACCTCTTACACAAGTGTACTACATTCTTCATACGCATCACTAATGCAACAGAATTCCTACCATATCGGAAGACTACGACAGTTAAGAATTTGGGGACAAAGACTGGAGGTCTGTCCTGCCAGATCCTCCCGGGGAAGCCCTTTCAGAATTGCGGTTCCTAATCCTGTTCTGCTCTTCAACTGGAGATGCAACTCAGAATGCTTACAGAATGCACTCCAAGTAGATGCCTTGCAAACACAGACAGGATATTCCAAAAAAAAAAAAAAAAGAAAGCAAGGGGCGACAGGCTGCCCTGGTGGATTGAGCCCTCTAAACTGCCACTATATTGCTGTTCCATGCACCTCCTAATAAAAATACACTTTACTAGACACTTGGGGAGGATTGGCTTTAAAGCCGGTTTGCTTGCTTCACTGTAGTGAAAGCCACAACAACGACTTCATATGCTTATCACCTTTTATACTTTCCTGATAGTACCAGAGCTGTACTGGATGCAGAATTCTGTCCCCTTTATTTTGCATTTGTGGGAAAAACATACAGTAGTTGAATGGATTCACAGAAAATTCTGAAACCCCATTAAGCATGAATGAGGCACTAGTTCTGAGGCTCCCAGTAGTGAATGGTTTCTTGCACGCAAAACCTGCAGGGCTCCAAGATGATACCAGACAGACAGTCTTCAAGGACAGAAACGTCAAGGGAACTCATGACACTGACTTGAGGGGGTCCAGGATCAGTTTTTTTTTTCTGCATAAAGTTTAAATCCCCAAGGATCCTGCATCCTTTATGGGCTTATATTGACAATTCTCCTGCTAAACTGATTTACAAGTAAGCGATTCACCATGGGTGAGACTCAGAAGGCACACAGAAATGTCAGACACGTACTTTAATGGAAGAACATTAAAGACCTCCTGAAAAAAGGATGTAAAAAAAATTCACCAGTGTAGGACACACAAAAGGAAGCCACACCATACCTACACATCATTGTGAACATGCTCGGCCCTGCTTTGATATATAGAGAAAAAAGGAATAAACTACAGGTTTTGCAATTTCAGGGCAGTGGACTTTCAAAGGCGAGGCTAGAAAACCCAGCTGTTATAGTTTACTGTTACAAACAAATAAAAAGGAGTGGTTTTTGCAAGGGAGTGATAACTCCCTTTGCCTTCTTACTACATGTTTTCTCTGCAAGGTACAAATAGTTAAACAGAAATCAAGAAAAATGTATCCCGCTCATCCCAGAAATGCTTTTATCTCACAGTACAAATACAACAAACAGAGTACACAAATCCTTAAAATATGCAGCAAGACACCGTAGCCAAGACAAAACAGCATCTAAGGTAAATGCTCAGAAAAAAAGCTATGAATCAAGCAATACTGGTAAAACTAAACAGCTGTTTGCCAATACCCCTTTGAAATTTCTTAATAAAACCTTTAAGAAATGAAAAATAGTGAACTCGTATATAACGCATTTAACATTACTCTTCCATCCTTATGAATTTTAGAGTAGTTCAACAAATCGACACCAACCCCCCCTTCCCCGAATAAAAATGCCTATTCTAGAGAAATGTGTATGATTTTTGATGCTGCTATGAGTATGTGCTACATTCTTCACTCTAAAAAGAAGTCATCCACTCATCACTAATGGAAAAAGTATAATGCAACATGCTAGACTGGCACAATGAAATTAATATCTATGTTTATGTCTCACAAACATCATTCGAATTTTGACAATAAGTGAGAAAATGTAAAGGTAATTATACATTGATACAAAATGCACCCACGACTGCCATTCTAACACAGGGATTTAAATGCAGCTCCATGATGTATTCAACATCACTGTACTGTTAATCTAACAGGAAGTTTTAGTCACGTCACATTTTCCATGATGGAAAGGTTAGTTTTCTGGAGAAAGATGGACGATTTTGAATTCCAATTCAAAGGAAAGTCAATAAAAACGTATTATGGTGGTGTGCTAAAATTCTCTGCCTGAAAAATCTCATATGCATATACATAATGGAATCAGGTTGTAAAATAAAGTAATATAGACTACTACTGTGAAATATTTCTGCAAGCCCATGTTGAAGTGAGAGCATCTCAACCCCTACTCCAAGAGTTCTTGATAACATTTTTAGTGTTGCATGTGAATACAAAACACACCTTAACCTGCCGTTCTACCAAAGGATATTTCAGTTCAGATAAATAATGAATTTAGCCTGACAACCCCCTCAGTACAATGAAGCTTAGTTCACATCATGCTTCAAACCACAAAAAAACTGCCTATACTAGTGAAATATTTTTGATTTTTACTTTTGACTGAATAACAAGTTAATACAGACTTATTCTTGACATGCCTGGCACTACCCATTGTGGGCAAAACTCATACTCCAGTCCCTAATTAAAAAAAAAAGTATAATGCACAGGGGGAAGGGAATCTGACATCACAGGTGATGTGAGTTTGGAAACACACTTGGGGAGCCGAGAGTTGCATGGGGAGGAGATGGATGAATTTCTTCCCCATTCCTGGGCAGGGGATATCCTGGGTTAAAAAAACACCAGAACATAAGGGAATGATTTCTACCACCTATGGTTACAGCCAAGGTTGGTGACGGTATATTAACACAGGGGAGAAAGGAACAATGCACGTCACCATGACGCCAAGCATGCAGCCACTCAAAAGGAAAAGGTAGTGCAAAGCTTCTAGGCATAAGCCCTTCAAGCACAGTATACACAATAAACGTGCAATTATTCACCAGCTGGCATTAACAAAGCATGGAGTGGGGACTGCCACAGCTGGACCACATACAGCTGAAAATGTAAACGAAAGCAGAAGGGATGTACGGCACAGTATGCCAGAAAAAGGAAAGATGGGACACTGGAATGCAGCCTTTCATAAGAATATTAAAACAGTATGACACTTTCTACACTGTGACACTGAAATGCCTATGAAACATTGCATTTGGCATTTAGTTTTAAAAGTCTTTATGTCAGTCCTCCTTTAAGTAAAATAAAATGCATTCAAGACTGTTATTTAACCCTTACGGAATTCAGTACCATACTAAGATGACGAACCCCATCAATCCCCCTTGACCGCAGTTAAGGGAATTTTGCACCAACCTTGACAAGCAAGACAAATGATTAACTGTGAACAAGTGACAGAAAATCATCAGTTACCAACACAACTTGCCTCCCCACTAAAGACAGCCCAATTTCTTAGTGAATACATCTCTGATTGGTTGTAAGCAAAGTTAAAGAAATAGATCAGCAATATATTTTTTTTAACTTTCTGTTCTCTTACACATGCCATGCCGCTCCTTAATGAGCTACATCTGAATCATTTTCCAGTGATAAAGTAAATAGTGCACATTGCTTTCAGATACGGCCTGCCTCTCTGCTCCCCAAAGATGAACACCATACGACAGTGCATACTTCTAATGTTTTCAAAAAAATGCTTAACGGCATAATTAAACAAGCCAAAAAATGCTGTTGTGCCTTCCACAAAGAAATTCAAATTTGTATCCAATGGAAAATGATTGCAAATAAAATCAAAAGAGTTGACAGCTGCAGACGTCCTCCTCTGTTGACAGCTGCAGACGTCCTCCTCTGTTGACAGCTGCAGACGTCCTCCTCTGTTGACAGCTGCAGACGTCCTCCTCTGTTGACAGCTGCAGACGTCCTCCTCTGTTGACAGCTGCAGACGTTCTCCTCTGTTGACAGCTGCAGACGTTCTCCTCTGTTAAGAACTTCAACCAAAATGGAGTCAACGTATTTAGTTCTGATGAAGTTCTTAGAGTAGAATGAAAGTGGCTAACTCTTGTGGTTTATTTACTTACAATAAATTTCCACTGGATGTGAATACTAATTGGTTCTTTGAAGGCAAACAGAGTTTTTTCCCCCGATACCTCTTATGTCTGAGTGGGACCAAAGTGAAAGGAACAACCATCACAGTAACATAATTCAACTTGATGCTCTTGGACACAAAATGTACTCACTCCCTGGCAAACCATTATTAATGACTAGGCAAGAGTGATCCAGTAAATGTACTATCCTTTGCTTTTACACATAGCCTGCCTCCCCCCAAAGATGGGCACATTTTGAAACTATCAGAGTGAAAGAAATGATGGCCACAGAAAATGTGTCATCTTGCTGTTCTCAGATACATGCTCTGTCCTTACCCAATTATCAATGATCGTTTAATAACCACATAACATCCCTTTGTTTTTAAACAGTCTGATCAATATCTCCTAAAAGCTAACCATTTTCTGAAGGTTTTTCCTCAGATGTTTATAATCAAAGTAAATGAAATAGTGGCCAAAGCAGTGTATTTCAATTGGTTGCTCTGAATTATGTATTTCCCCTTGTAAAATGTAATTATTAAAAACAATGATCAAGTAAGGTCCACTAGCTTTCACAACAGTTTGCCTTCTTACTTTGTAGTTTCAAAAATAAACCCAAGATCATTTGCCCCTGTACTTTTTTCCAATATCCTCTTTGAAATTGCGCATACCAACCATTGAGCCTCATCCTATCAGCTATATCCATTCGTTTTCTTACCCTACTATTCCTTTTTAAGTTTCTCCAAATCTTTTGGGTTTCTAATACCATGACAGGAAAGGACCCCATTCCTTAATCAAAGTATGATTAAAGTTCATGAAATTAGTATAGTTTCTCTCCTTGATGTCAGCCAAAAGTGCTCTTCGCAGTACCCACAACATGTCCAGTAATGCGTCCTCCTGCAGTTTGTACAGTTACATGTATTGGTAACATACCTAAATATGATTGTAGACTCTTTTATACAACCCTCCTTACTCCTACTACTACTGGAACTATTTGGGTATCCTTCTTCCACATTGCTTTCATTTCTGCTTACAGAGCCTGATATTTTATAACTTTGCATCTCTCTGTATGCAAGACACTGTAGTCACTGTGTGGCACTATTTCAATAATCAATGCTACTTTTGTCTTTTCTTGGACCACTATATCTGGTTTTCTAGCATTTATCTTTTGAACTGTTGGTAATGGATGATCCCATGTGAAGAAACTTCATTTTCTATGATGCTCTGTGGTTCATGTTTCCAGTGTTTTTCAGCCACATCAGTACCATAATGTTTGCACAATCCCCAGTGCAGCAGGCTTGCTACATTATTATGCCTTTCAGTACACAGTTCTTCTGCCATAAGTATGTCACAACCAGCAACAAGGTGTGCGACAGTTTCCAATTTGGTTTTACAAAAAAAAAAATAAGTTATGTACTCACCATAACGTTCCATGTGTTGTCCATCTCGCCTTCATTCTTACAAAGGTTAGGTTTGGATCTGATCCTCGGATCAGACTTGGCCTTGTATACAAGCTTGAGGTCTTTCACTAGCTCGTGGCTAACCCTTACCTCATCATGCACCAGGAGAGCTCCCCAGATCTTGTTTGCAGCTATAAAAAGGAATACAAAGTAAGGGTAGCTTAATACCTTATAGAGCAATCAAGAAGGTCAGAGATAGTTAGTAGGCAATTGTATCAATTCGGTCTTCCAGGAGCAAAAGGCTGGGGGAAAAGAGGGTGGGGTGTAAGCATGAAGGCCGGATGGACAACACGCATGGAATATTATGGTGAGTACATAACTTCTTTGTGTGTTGTTGTCCTATCTTGCCCTCATTCTTACTAATGTTGGGACAGCATCCTTAGCACCATCTTTCTTTGGTGGCTCACGGGAGAATATTCTTCAGAACTGTGGAACCAAAGGAGGCCCTGTTCCTGGTGGCCAAATCAACTTTGTAATGAGTGATACAGGTATGTGGGCCTTGCCCATGTTGCTGTAGCACAAATGGTATCAATAGGTAGTCTAGCCCGAAAGGCGGAAGAGGTTTCAATGGCTTTTGTAGAATGACTTTTTACTTTATGGAAAAGATCCTTGTGAGATTTGTAAACGAAGGTTATAAAATCTGAGAGTCATTTTGAAAGAGTCGCTTTAGAAATTGCAGCACCTTTCTTTGACTCTGAAAAGGATACAAAAAGTTGGTCAGATTTTCTGAAGTCCTTTGTCCTATGTAAGTAGAAATGTAACTATGTACCATCCAGTTGGTGCAATATGTATTCCGCCTTATTCTCAGTCAGGACAAAATACTGGTAGTTCTATGGATTAGTTCAAATTAGATTCTGAACATACTTAAAAATTAAGGGTTTGTTCATAAGGATACTCTCTATGGAAAAGCATGTGTGGGGGGGGCTTTACTGACAAGGCTTGTAGCTCTGACACTCTTCTAGCAGAAGTAATTCCTACCAAGAGAATAGGTTGCCACGTCAAAAATTTAAGATCACAAGATGATGGTGGCTCGAAAGGGGAAAAACTAAATGACATAAGAAAATTCAAGTCCCATGGTGCTGGAGGGTCTTTAATAGGTGGTCTGAATAAAATGCACCTTTAAGAAAGGCTTTGCATAGTCTATGGGACATAATATTGAGGCCTGATTCACCTAAATGGAAACGGGATATAGCTGCTAACTAAACCCGAACAGTAGCTGTGGCTGCACTTTCATTGAATAGCTTTGCCAAAAATTCTACAATGAAAGCTACTGGGGCAGAAAAAGGATCAATGTGATTATTTGAAGCCCATAAAGAAAATCTTTACAATTCTCTTCTATATATCTTTCTTGTTGAAGCCTTATGAGACTAAATTAGGATAGGTTTTACTGAAGGAGAAAGGTTTGGGAGCCAGGCTATGTTTGCAATCGGAGCAGCCAAACTGTCAAATTGAGGATTTGAAGGGAGGGATGGAGCATTCCTGATGCATAAGTCAAGAGGTCCGGAACTGGGTCTAGAATCCAAGGCTCCTCCTGGAGATGAGACCACAGGAAGGGGAACCAGATTTGACGAGGCCAGTATGAGGCGATGAGTATTAAGTTCCTTCCCAAGAAATACGCTTTCTGAAGAACTTTGGGTATCAACAGAAAGGGAGGAAAGGCATAGAGGAGACCTGAGAGCCACTCCTGGACAAGTGCATCCTTTGGTGACTCTGCCGGAGGGGGGATCAGGGCAAAGTAGCTGCTACATTTGGTGTTCATGGATGAGGCAAAAAGGTTGCAGCAAAGCTGGCCCCATTTGCGGAAAATATTTTCAGCAACTTCTTGTTTTAGGGACCACCCGTGAGGCATCAGAATTGCTCTGCTGAGTGTCTGTAATCACGCTGGATTTCCCCAGGATGTGCATTGCTACCAGAAAGCATTGGATGGAGGTTGCCCAGTGTCATACTCTCAGGGCCTCCCAACAAACGGGGTAAGATCTGGTCCCTCCTTGTTTATGTACTATATAACTGACATGTTGTCTGTGTATCGCAACAGTCCCCAACGGAACAGAGTCTTGGAATGCCTGCAGTGTTAAAAGCACAGCTCTCATCTCTAGGATATTGATGTGCAAATGGGCCTCGTGATCCTGCCAAGTGTCTTGGACCGTCTTTCCCAGATAATGCCCCCTCCACCCTGAGAAGCATCTGTGGTTACTGTGGCTAGTGGTTGGGGAAGTACAAAGGGTCAACCTAGCATGACATGAGTGGAGTAAAGCCACCAACGAAGGTCTTTTTCTGCAAGATTCAGTTATCAATATTTTGTGGGACACAGGCAGCTCCTGCATTGACCAATGAGTGGATAGTAGCCACTGGAGAGTTCTCATGTGCAAATGTGCTAATGGAATTGAGGGTATTGCTGCTGCCATGCCCCCATGGCTTTCAGAACTGCCCTTGCTTGGGCTTTTTCTTGGAAAGAAGACTTAAAACCTGATGTTGTAGAACTTGCATTCTTTTTGGAGGAAGTTTGGCCATCATCTTTGTTGCATCTAATTCTGCTCCTATAAAAACAATGCACTGAGATGGCAGCTTTTCCGTAGCTTATTGTGATTCCTAGGTGAGAGCAGAGCTGTAAGGTGGCGTCACTCAATTTTTCTAGTAGATGCTTGGTGGTGGCGGTTAGGAGCCAGTCGTCTAAGTTTGGAAACACTCTGAATCCTAGGCATCTCAAGTGAGCCGTATCTACTGCTGTACACTTGAACACTTTGGGGGCTGTAGTGAGGCCAAAGGGCAGAGCTCGAAACTGGTAGTGGCTGTCGCCAGCCGAAAGCGCAGGTGTCTCCTGGATCATCTGTCCATTTTTTGTGATAGTACGCACCCTGGAGATCTATCTAGTACATCCAATCGTCTTGTCCCAGAAAAGGGAGAATTGACTGCAGTTACCATCTGGAATTTGAACTTTCTTACAGATTTGTTTAGGTTGCTGAGATCCAGAATTGGTCTGCAGTCCCCTGTTTTCTTTGGAAGTAAATCTTGAGTAAGTTCCGAATCCTATTTGGTCTGTGGGGACTGTTTGGATGACTCTCTTGTCTAGCAACTTTTGAATTTCTAAAATTGCCTGTTCCCTTTGTCTGGGTGGAATGTCCAGGATGTTTTTTTTATGTTTGGGACATGGAAGGAAAAGGGTATGGAGTAACCTCTTTATATGAAACTTTGTACCCACTTGTCTCTTATTGTTAGCCAGGTTTTTGGGTACAAAGTTAAGCGGCCCCTGACTGCCTCCAGAGATGGACAGGCAGGCCTCCCTTCAGAGGTGCTGAAAGGGCTTACAAAAGAAGGATCCCCAGTCACCCTGATTCTGTGGACCTCCTCTGCTGAGTGGTTGGAATCTTCCATTACCATTTTTCCCTCTGCCCCGGGGGGACGAATCACCACTTATATCCTGGAAAGTTCTCTGGGATTTTTGAAACCACATTTTTCCACTACCTTTCTGACCTTTGGGGTAAGGTCTGGTAGGTAGGTAGGGAGAAATGGGCTCCTATGGCAGAGAGAGTCTTTCCTTCTTGTTCACACCTGGTTAGTGTCTCCTTGACTTTAGGCCCGAACAGGGATGAACCATCAAAAGGGGATTCACAAAGGAAAATTTAAAGGCCTCTGCAAAGTCACACAAGCTCATTCAGGAATGTCTCCTAAGGGAAATCCCTGAACCCACTGCCCTGCTCGCTCCATCCGCTGCATAAGAAATCAGTCTCATGGAGGAACTGACCAATGAAGTTAAGGTAGAGAGCCAAGAGGAAATTTTCTCTGACACACCTTCAGCTACTAAACCTAGAAGGGTATCTCCTAGCTCTTTCAGGAGATCTCTCTGTATTCAGCGACCTAAGAGCAAATGTCACTGAAAATATGTGCTTTCCATAGTTGTGCATCATGCGAGACTTCTCGTTTGGTGGAGGGACAGAAGAAGTCTCAGAGTTCCTTCTTGGTGGCTGCCGCCACCACCATAGCATCTACTGGGACTCAGGAAATTTTTGTCCATAGGAGAGGTAATGAACTTATTTGGCCTCCAAGGAACCAGTTCCACAGAATCTGCAGACTCCCATGCCTTTCGAGAAACATAAGTTTGTCGAAAGGCAGAGACACCCAAGTGGAGGAAGGGTGAGATCCAAAAGCCTTCAGGTACACAGACTCCTCTGCTGAAAGGGTGGTGAACTTCCAGCCACCTCTCTAAGTAGTTCCAAGATGTTTCCAAAGGAGACATCATCAGGAGGTGACCGTGGGGACCCTTCAAGGTCTTTATCTGAAGTGACGGACTCCTCTGGGGAGTCTAAATGCTTCCTCTTGCATAACCTCTTCTGAGGGACCTGTTCAGAGGGGTATTCAGGAGAGGTTTCGGAAGAGAGGGTTACACCCAGTGGGGCATCCTGAGGATTAGGATCTCCGCATCCCTGTGGATGCAAGGGTACAGAGAGACACCGGTGCCTTTGGGGAAGAATGTCCAGACCTGAGAGTTGAGCTGCCTGTAGAGACAGCATTCTCATCACCTCGAAAGCCCCCCATCCCTGATCCGAGGAAACTCCCAGCTCCGAAGACCAGGAGGGAACCCCTGGGACCAAGGGGGATGGCTCAGTGGCTACCGTAGGAGCTGAGCTTACCCAAGCCGATGCCCCGAGAGGCAAGCTTGGATCAGATAACCATCCAATCAGACTCCCCTCCCAGAGCCTGACTGGAGAGCATCAGCTCCTAGACTCCTCGAGGTCTCATGGAATCGAGGAAGTCAGAGCGATGTTTGGATCTGAAGATCCTATTTTATGTCTCTGTTCAGAAGGTTCCACCAAGATCAGCTCCGGACATTCCGGCTCCGAGGTCTAAGGTCAGATGGGAGGAGGAATCGGTGCAGAAGGGGAGGATTTAGTTGGATCCGATAACAGTTTGGCAAGCACCAGTGTCCTTAACAGCCTCTGCACCACACGATCCACATAGTCATCAGACAGCCTCCTGGAAGAAAGTGTCGAGGGGGCAGGAGATTTGGAGGACTGTAGCAATGGTGACCTCAGAGTGGGAGATGCAATTCAGGGGAATGGCTCCGCAACTGAAACTCCACAGGCACGGAAACTGATGGAGCCAAAGTGGTAGGCCTCTCAGAACAGACGGCCTTCAGATATGCAGAGGAAACTTTGGGCAGCTTTTTGGATGGCTCCAATGGAGCACTAGAAGATGAAGACCTTTTTGCAGATTTATCAGACTTTGAAGGAGGAGATTGGCCAGACTTAAAAAGTACCCAGACCTTCTTGGATTTCTTCGGAGAAGGGGGGTTTTCAACAGGACATTTTTTGTCCACATTCCTCTCGCTTTTTAAACCCAGAGGGTTTAGAATCTTTAGAAGACATCATAAGCGCCAATCAGCACAAAAAGGAAACAGACAACAGTCAGACTATACAAGTGTTTGTGTGTATGTATGTAATATATATATATATATATATATATATATATATATATATATATGTGTGTGTGTGTTTGTGTGTGTGTATATGTGTATGTACGTGTGTGTGTGTGTGTGTGTGTGTGTGTATGTATATATATATATATATATATATATATATATATATATATATATATATATATATATATATAAAAACAGTAACAAAAACTAGACAAGGTGTATTAGAAAGGGAAAGAATGGCAAAGCCCAATGGGCTATGCAGTGAGAATTGAGAACAGGAAGGGGAAAAGCCCTCTAACTAAAACAGGCTATTTAAAGCCAGGATACGGAAAAAAGGACTAACGGAGAAAAATGACAGCCAACAGCAGTTTAAACACAAATACAGCAGAAATACCAACAATACACTTAAGCGGTTATGAAGCAGAAAAAAACAAGTTAGAAAAACAAACAATTTCTCCCAAAAATAAGATGAAAATTGTACTTAGCTAGAGCCAGTGAGAAGAGCACCCGATCTTGTTTTGCGATAAGTGAGATCTGGAGAGCTCTCTTGGTGCATGACGGGATAGGGGTTAGCCACGAAACAGTGAAAGATCTTGATCTTGTACATAATGCCGAGTCAGATCGGATCGGATCCGAACCCAACCTTAGTAAGAATGAAGGCGAGACAGGACAATACATCCTACATTTGTATGTTTTGCCCACAAGTTCAACGGACTTTGTAAACCAGCATGTATGTATTTAAGCCCACTATCTTGGGCCACCAATATTAACCTTTCAGCTCTTGGTTTGAATTCACCTCTCGTTACCATTCCTGATCAACACGAGCTCCCTCCAGAAGTTTTCTATACCTGCAACTATATTTATGCATTTTCCACATTTCTTGTCTTTTCATCTGGTCCTTCACCTTATATTCTTTCTTTTGTTTTTTGGCACATTCACTTGGTGCCTGATTTTTATCTACTTCTGGTTTGATTTCATTCCTGGTTGATGACTATATGCTTCTGTTAGGTTACGCAGGGAAGTCATCTTAGATTTATTCTCCACATGTTTCCAAACTTTACTATGTTTGGGTCTTGTGAAGTCAGCAAATGTGTGTGGAGTCCCATGACTGCAGATCTATACATGTAATCAGTTTCAAGGCGGCCCATCCCTCCTTCGGAACAGGAAATATATAATCTTGGCATACATTTATTTGTATAAATCATTTGGTGAGCATGAAGCATCCGTCTTGTTTTAATATCTAATCTATCCAACACGATTTGGGGCCAATCAATCACTCCAAAGCTGTAAGTTAGGACAGGAAGGGCAAATTGGTTTACAGCTTTGATTTTGTTCCTAGATGTCAATGCTGTTTTCAGGATTAATTTAAGTCTTCTAAAGTATTCCTTACAAAGTTTTACTCGCATTTGTTCATGTTTTACTGCTGATCCTTCATCAATTCCCAAATATTTATAGACTCCCTCTTGCTTAAGTTCTTTTATATTACATTCCTGTACCAAACTGTTTTCCTGGTGCTGCAGTTTTCCTGATTAAAGTTTGCTTTTGCACATTTATCAAGGCAAATGACATTCTAATAATCATCTGAAAAAGTTTTGACAACCAGCAGCTGTGCTTTCAGTTCCTCATCTGATGAGCTACACAATTTTAAATCATCAACAAAGAGAAGATGAGAAGTCTTTAGATTTCGTTGTTTTCTAGAAGCCAAATTATAGCCATGGCCTAAAGCTGTTAAGAAGATCGCAGTTGAAAAAATTCAGGAAGTACCACCAAGGACAAAGACTTCAAAATACTAAGCGATATAACAAACAAGAGTGAAGTTTATTAAAACAAACAGCTTAAAACATAGATGCAAATATCAAAGATAATCACTTTTAAGTGAAATAGTTGGATAAGCGCTTTCCGCAGTAGCCTTCTTCATATCCTATTTCATTAAAACTTTTCTTAAAATTTAAAGAACTCCACCAATCACCGTTTGCATAGGCGGTCAACACCTTCGTTTTAATCCTATCACATGAATTCCAATCCTAGGCCAATCAAAGATCAGCATTAGGACAAGCCTTCTTTACCAGCCAATAAGATAACTTATATGGACGTCCTTTCAGAATGGGTTTAAGGAGAACTACCCCATTCAAACCTGGAGTACAGTCTGCCCTTAAGTCGATTATCTATTTCACTTCAGCTTTCAGTCTTATTCTGAATATCACCACCCCTCATACTTTCTGTTACCTGTTCCAAAACCATGACTTTGAAGGAATGCGATGGCATTGCCAATACATGACAAGCTAATGCATTAATTTTAACCAAATTGCATAGATCATATAGATGACGAAGAATTCTTGCTTTAAATTGTTGATCTGTTTTTCCAACATAGTAAGCAGAACATATTTGGCAGCTAGCTAGATATATTAAATGCTTAGTATTACAATTGGCATAGCTCCTATACTGATATTCTCTTCCTGTAAAAGGATGACGAAATTAATTACAAGTACTGATGGAAGTACAAGCCTTGCATCTACCACATCTAAAGGTGCCTTCCTTTTTTGTTCTTAGCTCACAGCGTGAATCTTGGAAACCATCTTTTCCACATAGACGTCACTTTAGAGTCTTTTTATTTTTAAAAACAAATCTTGGAGCTTCCCCTATTATCTCTTTTAGTCCATCATTAGCCGTAAGAACAGGCTAATACTTTTTTACAATACTGCATATCTGTGGGGTGTCTGTGCTATAAGTCAGGATACATCCTAACCTCTGATCACTTGACTCTTTCTTCTGATTTTTCTTGCAGGTAGATCCGTACTCAGAATAATATGGTAATCTTTGACCTTTCCTTACAGCCATAGCCTGTTGTAGGTCCGCCTTCATATCTCCTTCAGGGTAGCCTCTATTCTTAAAATTATCCATTAATTTCTTCTGTTCAAACAAAAAAATCTCAGCCTCAGTGCACAACCTGGGTTTGGTTCTCCATAATAAAAAAAATGCAGTGCTGGTTTGTAAGTATCTAACAAACTCTGATAGATCATCTTCAGTGCCTTCCCATATGACAAAAATGTCGTCCATAGAACAACAGGTGCTTATGCCAAGGGTTAGAACCATTCAAAACATGGACAGACTCCCACTGAGCTAACACCAAGTTGAAGTAACTTTTGGCACAGGGAGTGTCCATGGCGACTCCCCATCTCTGCCAATAGAAACAAATCATAACTGGCTGGATCAACGAGCCCTTATCAATGTATACAGAAGATGAATTAAAAAGCCTGTTACCATGAGCTACCACTGTTTTAAAAGAGACAGCTGATTTTTTGGAAATAGTATATAATGTAATGGGGAAACATGACAGTTAAGATTTGCTACTGGTTACCATGAATATACATAGTCTATTTACCATGATACCCAACACTTATGGCACTGAAGCTATTAAGCACTCGGCACAACTGGAGGCGCCTAATACTGAGCATATTTGTCTGCTATTAGATTTAGTGTTGGAGAACAATATATTTGTTTATGGGAATGATTCTACCTAAAACCCCCACTACATTTTTAGAGTTTAAAGTCCACATTTCCACCTTGGAATTAGAGTTTCTAGATGTGAAACTATGACTGGATTCACCCAGGGGTCTTGAAACTACTCTCTATAAAAAGGACACTTGGAGAAATCATCTTCTGCATAATAGTCGTATGCACCCTAGACATTTTTTCCCAATATTATGGAGAACCAAATCCTAAGTATATCCAGGTTGTGCACAGAGGATGAGACCTAGTTTGAACAGAAGAAATTAATGGATAATTTTAGGAAAACAGGCTACCCTGAAGGAGATATGAAGGTGGACCTACAACAGCTATGGCCATAAGGAAAGGTAAAGGATTGCCATATTATTCTGAGTATGGATCTACCTGTAAAAAAAATCAGAAGAAAGAATCAAGTGATCAGAGGTTAGACTTGAACCTTGCCTGCAATATAAACATGACAAACTGGAGAGAAAGGTATGTATCCCAGAGACTACCCCTTCCCTGGAACAGACTCCCCATCCATGTGAAGCAGAGTTCCTCCCTAATCAAATTCAAGTGTAACATGGACAATTGGATAACAGGAAATTCATCCCTGGGTTTGGCACCTATGTATCTAATGGACACAGGCAGCATGTAATGGTTCATCCCCCAGGCCCCTGCTTCTAAATATGAATATTGCAAATGAATGGAGTATCTGAAGAAAGTCTGAAAAGAAGCCTTGTAAAGTGTCCTGAACTATGCATCTATCTGCAGTAGCCACCAAATTCCTGCACGAACCTGTAGTTAGTGTGCCATGGAAGGGGAGGAGGAGAAAAGAAGGGGCAGACTTCGGGCAGCAGTCATTAGGGCTTTCTTTGCAGCCATTCTCTACTTCCCCCACAGCAGGACACAAATGGTGACAATTTTCTTTTAAAAAGACTTTTGGAAGAGTCTCTCTGCTAGATCACAGACCTTGCCATTTCCTTTTCTAAGTGATCTAAATGTCATCTGCTGTTTTTTCAAATGCAGTACATGCGGTGTTGCTGTAGCCACTATTTAGGTTATGCTCACCAAGAAAAGTAGAATTCAGTTTTTCCAGTTTCTCTCTTATCAACACCTAGTATGAATCTGATTCAAGACAGAACCAAGAACCACAGGCATTTTACCCAAAGTGTCAAATACTTTAACAGTATAGTTACTGTTTAATGTTTGCTAACCTGGTAGGTAGATTGGTCCAAGGACCCTTTTCAGACACAGCCTGGGTAAGGAGGCACTAAAGATTAGAATGCACTGGTAACCAATAAATTACTAATATTATGGGGTAAATTCTATAGCAATACATTTAGATATATACAACTCTATAATGCAAGATGCATATAGATATACCAACTGTTGGGAACAATTCTTGTTCAAAGAAATACAAGTTCAAAAGAAGTGACGCTACATTATTGGCCTTCAAATAATATGGTCAGTTATGAAGCAGAGGATTTACAGGTTACATCAGTGAACATGCGGATCATTTGGTCTATATAAGTGATCAAAACTGAACATCTACTTGACCTCAACACTTGAACATTTATTGTCTAGGAGAGTGAACAAAACTCAGCACTCATGCTGTATCACTGCAAACAATGAGCAATGACCAAGACACATCAAGTGAGGATACAGATTGTATGAAACACGTGAATAACTTCCCTGTTTCAGCATTTCACTAGCCCATGCTTCTATATCCATACATACAACATACCCACAATATATACAATTCATTCACTTATGTACTTACATACAGCTCTGTACACCCACTAGGCAAAAGGTATAGATCTAAGTGAACACATATACACATCCATGTAAACACACTGCTGTATCTCAATTGAGTTTTTATACCAGTTTGCGGGCACCGGCATATAAATGTTATGACAACTGCTGTCATTAAAACAGCTGCAGCAGCTGATGTGTCTAAAGTGGTAACATTTTTTTTATTATTATTATTATTATTAATCATAAGAAATAGAGAACACAGCTTCAAACAGTATCAATAACAAAAAACAAAACACGGTATGCCAAACAAGGTCACAAGACTTCTTTTATTAAGTTAGTTAAGTGCTTTCATTTCCTGATGTAATGATATTTCATCAGGACTATCTACACAAGCTAAAAGACATGATTTAAGAAATGCAAACAACAAAATCATAAGACACCATCATCCAATGGAAACTTTAGAAGCTTAGTTAAATAAAAACATTTTTAAAAGGAAAAAAAACACCTAAAACTGCCTTACAAGACACACAAAAATGTATTAGGAGTTGACTCCATTTTTGCATACAAAAGGAATCAGAATTTGAGACAGATTATGACAAGGAGCTCAAAAAGACTTATGTGGTGTGTTCACACAGTAAGGACATGTTTATATGTGGGTCATGTTCATAGTGCAGGTATATTTTGAATACTATTAATTCTACACTGTAGGTGCATACTCCAAAGTTATTCCTTGTAATGGGGAAGACTAACATGAACTGAAGAGGGTAAGTATACTTAACTACTTGTTTAACATGACTCTTTATGTAGGGAAAACTGAATGAGCACTGCGATCCATGATTTATGAACATGTATATGTGATTAAAAGGGGTGATGAAACTAATGCTGTAAGCAAAATTTCTAAAATGTGTTCCAGTTTTAAGAAATTTATATTTTTTACTTGTGAAATTGTTCCTTTTAATGAAAGTGGAGGTGATTGGGAAGAAATGTTTAATTTTATACAGCTGTATTGGCAGCTCTTACTCCTATGCAGGCACAGCATCAGGTTTAAATGAACAAATGACTCAGTATTACCCTGCAGCTTAAAGCTTTAAAGCTGTACTTCATTCAAGGGACGAGTTATTTTATACATTTGTAAACAGAGATTTTTATATTTATGATATGCAATTTTTAAATGCATCTTAATGTTAATATATTTTTAAACGTTCATAGGTTCACAGGTGTGTACTAAGCTAATGGCCCTGGGGCCTTTACAAGCCTAGCCATAGGATTACCCTGGCATCGAGCCACCCTGACCTTAGTTCCAAGTGACTGTCAAATAGAGACACTGGAGTTATCCCCGGGGTGAATTTTCTATTTCCCATCCACTCATCAAGATTTCTCTTGAAGAGAGTCAGCGAGGTGCTCTGCTTAACATATGTATGGGAAGTCTATTCCACAGCATGGGCAGTCTCTGGGTTATGAACCTGTCCCTCCAGTACGTTTTGTTGGTTGCACTAATGAGGTTGATGTCTCTGGAGCATGTGGTGTGGAGGGATTGGGATTTCTTCAGATGTAGCATTTCTTACAGAGCTGGGTCAGACCTGACTTTGCAAGTCAAACAGAGATTGCCTCTAAGTAGGGCATAAATGAGACAGAGAACAGTTGGAGTTTTTTGAGTCTGTCCATATAGGATAAGTGTTGAAGGCCTAGGATCCTATTTGTGAGGTACTTTTGTGGCCTCTCCAGTTGTTGCAGGTGTCCAGTGAGGTACATGCCAAATGGGCATTGTACTCTATGACTGGCCTAATGAGGGAAGAGTAGAGGGAGACAATGACCTCGTTCTTCCTGAAACCCTTAGTAATGAGATGTGCCACATAGGACTTTCTGACCACAGTGGCAATATGGTGATTAAAACAGAGGCCGCTGTCAAACTGTGTTCCCAGATCTCTAATGACACCTTCTATGTTCACTGGACTACCATAAATGTGGTAATTAATGAGAACCGGGTTTTTCCCAAAGGGGATGACGACACTTTTTTGGCACTGAGCTTAAGGCCATGCTTCTGACACCAGTCGTTGGTCTCAGTGAGGCCATTCTGTAGGATGTCAACATCACTTGGGGAGTTAACAACAGCACCCAACTTGCAATCATCTGTGAACTTTGTCAGCCAGAGCCCCTTCACATTCGCCTGGACTTCAGAGACGTAGATACCAAACAGGAGAGGATCCAGAACCAAACCTTGTGGGAATCCACTCGTGTCTACTCAGCAGTCTGACTTGGAGTCAGCTACTTTCACACTGTGCGTTCTATCTGTGAGCCAGTTTGCAACTCACCTAGTGATATAGGGGTTGATGCCTAGCTTAGTGAGTTTTTCTATGATTCCTGAGTGGGGAATGGTACCTAAGGCCTCGGCCAGATCAAGATAGGGTGTATGAACCACCTTGCCTTCATTAACAGTTCTGGTGACTGACTCAAAGTCGTCGACCAAGCTGAGCAGGCATGACCTACCCTTCACAAAACCAAACTGTGTGGCATCCAGAGTTTGGAGATTTTCTATATCCTTGTTTATTAGGTCCATGATGATGCATTCCACAGCTTTGCACATCAGACTCATCAGGCTAATGGGGTAATAGTTCCTAGGGTCTGTAGTTGTTCCTCCTTTGTGGAGAGGGATGACTGTAGCAGTGCGCCATTTGGTAGGGACAAAGCCTGAGGTGTGACTGAACAGGGCACACAGGTGAAGTGCCAGTTCACTCTGTAGTTATAACACAGCCAGGGATATTGTCAGGTCCCATAGAAGCTGTATTCTTGGTCTTGGATAGTGCTGTTTTAACCTGTGCAGCAGTAATACTGGGTGCCTGGCTTTATACTGGTATTGTGATTGGTCCTTTGGGGAGTTGGCACTGAATCTGTCTGCCAGTATACTGGCAATATCTGTTGGCTCGGTATAGGAGGTACCACTGTGCAGTAGCTCAGAGCAAATTTGGGTATTGCCGTGGAGATTCTTTACATAACTATAGAAGGCCTTGTGGTTGTCTTTACTATCTGCTGCAATTCTGTTTTCATAGCTAGCTTTAGAGGATTTTATGAGGGATCTCAACTTTTTGTTGAGGCTGATAAGGGAGTTTTTCCAGTCTTGGGACTTCACCTTATTCCGCATCAGTTTCCTCCTCCTGTTGGAGAGTTTGTTTATGGCAGGGGATCACCTTCCTTTTTTTTTTTTTTTTTTTTTGGAGGAGAGCATCTTGGTCGAGATCCATGCATTTGTGTAAGCTTTCATACAGTGCATACAGTGCATTGGTGTATAATTTGGAGGTCATGCAACTATTCTCCATTTGCATAGGTGCCGTGAAGTTAGCCACCTCTGTTTTTAGGAGCCCAAAGTTAGCTTTGGAGAAGTTTTTCATGGTGATTACCTTTTGTGGGGGTGGGGTGGGAGGTATGTAGATTTCCAAGGTGAATAGTTTATAGTTGGATCTAACCAGGGAGGAGCTGACTATTGGTGTAGAGCAATCGTTGCCCATGTTAGTAATGGCCAGGTCAAGGATGTTGCTACCTCTACTGGGGGTAAGAATGAGCTGGTCCAGGGCATTAGAATTAATGAACTCTAGGAAACGTTGGGCAAGTGTATTGGTAAACGTAAAAAATTGCCCAAACAACCACAAGGGAAGCCCGCAACACAGCTGGAAACTCCAAAATTTTGTTTTATTTAGAACGCTACCATCACAGTATGTTTTCGACAGAAGTCTTCATCAGAATCAATACAACAGGTTCAAATTACTTGCCAGCATATATACGCTATCCAATTAGTGATTTAATTGCTGTCCATTAAAAACAACAAACAATTAATACTATAAAACAAATAGTAAAACAAACTCATGGCTAAGCTTCTGTCGAAAACGTACTGTGATAGTAGCGTTCTAAATAAAACAACATTTTGGAGTTTCCAGCTGTGTTGCGGGCTTCCCTTGTGGTTGTTTGGGCAATTTTTTACGTTTATCAGTGACTCTTTATTGCCTTCATCTTTTTTCTGATTTTCAAGTGTATTGGTACATGAGTAGTTTTCCCAGTTAATGGAGGGATAGTTGAAGTCGCCTAGTATGAGAGTGTTAGGTTGGACCCTAATATTCTCTAGGGTGCTTAGGAACGTGGAGTATGAGCCTTGGGACAAGGTTGGGGACCTATAGCAGGCTATGACCTGAATCGCTGTCTTACCCAAAGTTAGCTGCAGCTGAAGTATCTCTAATGCGTTATGTTGGGCTACCAGTCTGGAGGTGTGCGCATCCTTTATAATATGGCAACACCACCGCCTTTGGAGCTTCCGTCCAAGTTCTGGGGCTGAAAGGTGTGGAAAGAGTTATAACCTGGTAGTGTAGGGGTGCTTTCTACTGCCTTGAACCAGGTCTCTGTTACAGCACAAATGTTGATGTTCTCCATTTTAAGGAGTGCTTCGAGCGAGTGCAGTTTGATATTTAGACTTCTAGCGTTGAGCAGCATGACCCTCAGATTGCATTTGTTTGTAGCTGTTACGGTGGTAATTTGGTCTTTCAAACACTCCCTAAAGAGGGCACTATAGGGATGGTAAGAGCCTTGGCCAGTATCTCGAAGCCCAGGGGTGACAGATGCAGGCTATCTTTGGCAAAGCATCGAGGTCTGTCAGTTATGTCATCCCAGGCAAACAGATACTGGATCCCCTTAGAATAACACCAAAAACTTAGCCAACTGTATCATTTTCTGCTTGTACTGTATCATTTTCTGCTTGTACTGTGGTATAATTCTGGGTGATGGTAGGATACTGCTCAGGGCTAGGGTCATACCCACCTGGGCTACATAATTCAAGAGCTGGCTCCTCTATGTCTCTTTTCATGTAGTCCAGGGAGGTACATCTAAGGTCATTCACACCCACAAGTACAATGACAGAGTCATATTTGTACATACTCCATAAGTGTGTGTCTTGTTAAACTGTATATAAGGTACTTTTATATACCCACCATAGTGTGGAAAATGGCAATGCAACACAAGTGACACCACCACGAAACGTACATTTGTGTACACTTACCATAAATGTAGATGTTCGAGTGAATTCACTGTTGCAGTCATTACATTTGGGGTAATCCTGCTGGCAGGTTGCCCTCAACCAGTCTGAATTCCAAAGTCTTTGGTCCTGCGTTGGCCGCTGTCGCCCCTTCCCCGACGTCAGGTCAGCAGGGGTATAAAAGAAGCAGCTGACGCCATTTTCTCCAGTTTTTCTTGCCCCAAATGTCAGGTGCCCCCCTAAAAGGATAGCCAAATTTTATATATAAATCAATAAATGCACCAATATAAATTTTACCTTCATCTATAAGCAAATACACCGCATAGGTTGTATAAATCAGAGAAGGAAAGATAAGATCCATAGGAAAAAGGGGGATGGCGGGTGGGTAACCTGGACTACAACAGTGAATACACTCGAACATCTACATTTATGGTAAGTGTACACAACTGTACTATGTTCTTCGTATTTCACTGCTGCAGTCATTACATTTGGGTAGAGTCCCAAAGCTATGGTTGGGAGGCTGGAGCTAAACAGCATTAGAAGCGGCTATGAGACCCTGCAGAACTGCAGTGGCAAAGCCTGCCCTGGATTTAGAGTAGAGTGGCAGATGATAGTGCTTTGTAAAGGTGTGCACTGAACTCCAAGTAGCAGCTTCTAAAATGTCTCTGGTTGGTACTCCCCTGAGAAAGGCTGCAGAAGTGGCTGCAGCTCTGGTGGAATGTGGCCTAATGCCCTTAGGCACTGGCTTGCCATGGTGTGAACAGCATAAATGAATGCAGTGGCCTATCCACTTTGAGAATGTCTGCTTTGAGATGGCCTTTCCTTGTGATCATGCAGCATATGCCACTAGTAATTGCTCTGTCTTCCTGAAAGCTTTGGTTCTCTCCAAGTAGAATCTAAGATGTCTGTGTACATCCAAAGAGTGCAGAATTATCTCCCCCTTGTTCTGTGGATTTGGATAAAAAGTTGGCAGGTGAATAGTTTGGTTAAGAGCCACACCGGACACCACTTTAAGCATAAATGTTGGGTTTGTTCTCAGAGACCCTGTCTGGATAAAAAATGATAAAAGGTTCCACAGCCATGAGCGCCTGTAGCTCTGAAACTTGTCTTGCAGAAGTAAGTGCTAGGAGCAGAGCTGTTTTCCAAAATAAAAACTTTACATCAACAGTAGCAGCTGGCTCAAAAGGAGGCAGGGTGAGCTTTTCCAAGACATAGTTGAGGTCCCATGCAGGTACTGGTGATCTCCTTGGCGGCCTTAAATTTTTTGCTCCTCTGAGGTACTACTTTAATAAAGGATGAGAAAAAATTGGTGGCTCTGTACTGTAATGAGCCGAAATGGCAGAGGCATGAATTTTAATTGATGAAAAGGATAGGCCTTTGTCCAGCATCTCAGTTAAGTATTGCAAAATCTGAGGAATATTTGGCACAGTTGTATCAGTTCCTTGTGCCTGGTTTCAACCACAGAATCTCTTCCATTTTCCAGCATAAGATTTTCTTGTACTAGGCCTTCTGGCTTCCAGAATGACATCCATCACAGCTTTGCTGAGAGGTGTTTTTTGTATGACTACATTATCCGCCATGCTGCCAGGTTTAATGTCCTGAGTTGGCTGTGCAGGATCTGATTGTTTTGCTGGGACAGAAGAGGTAATTGAGGTAAGGTCCAAGCTGGGTAAAGAGACAAGTACCTTAGGATTGGGTACCAGTACTGGCAGGGCCAGTCTGGAGCAATCAGTATCATCTTTGGTTTCTCCTGTCTGACCTTTAGGAGTACCTTGCGGAGGACAGGCAGTGGAGGGAAGGCATAAACTGATAGGTTTTTCCAGCTGAAAGATAGGGCGTCCACTTTCCATGCTTGTCTGTGATAAGTCCTTGTGCAGAATCTTTTTAGTTGGTAGTTGTGAGGGGAGGCGAATAGATCTATGTCCGGGCATCCCCATTTCCTTGTTATCATGCTGAAGACTTGTGAATCCAGCTGCCACTTGTGTGGATCCATGAGGTTTCAGCTTAGTTCGTCTGCCAGAGTATTTTCCTTTCCTGGCAGGAATTGTGCCTGCAAATGTACTTGGTAAGTCAAAGCTGTGTCTGCAAAGAGGGTAAGAATGTGTGCACCCCTGCTTGTTTATATACCACATGACCGTGGTGTTGTCTGTCTTTATCAATAGTTGTCCCGGATGAAGTAGGTCCTTGAAGGCTGTCAGGGCATTCTGAACAGCTAGCATCTCTTTTTGATTGATATGTAGATGCATTTGGATTGAGGTCCATGTGCCCTGAATGCATCTTCCTGCCATGTGTGCCCACCAGGCATAATCTGATGCATCCACTGTTAGTGGCTGTGGGTAATGTGAATGGCTGTCACTTGTTCTGGTGACAGGCCTTTGCCCACCATTGAAACTCCTGTTGCAGGCAGGGAATGAGGGTAATCATTGTTTCCAGGCTGTGGCAATGCTGAGTCCAAACACTTTTTAGGTACCACTGAAGTTTCCTCATATGCAGTCTTGCATATGGAATTAGTAGGATGCAGGATGCCATGAAGCCCAAAGCCTGCAGAATTTTTCTTACAGATAACTGGGCCTTCATTGCCAACATGGTGAAATAGGTAGTCAGTTGCCTTTGTCTGGCATGAGATAAACCATTTGGGCAGTAGTATTCAAGCTTGCACCCAGGAATGTTATATCTTGAGAGGGTACCAGTTTTGATTTCTTTTCGTTGACTGTGTACCCTAGGCATGTTAGAAGTCTTTTCACAAACTCCAGATGTTGAAGAAGAATGTCCTTGTTCTCTGCTTGAATTAGACAGTCGTCCAAGTAAGGGTATATTTGTATTCCTTTGTCTGCAGAATGCAATTACTGGTGCCAGGCACTTTGTAAAGACCCTGGGCACAGTAGATAAGCCAAAGGGCAGTACAGAGAATTGGTAATGCATTGAACCAGCCTTGAATCTGAGGTATCTTCTGCACGATTGTCTGATTGGTACATGCAGGTATGCCTCTTTTAGGTCTAAAGTCACAAGCCAAGCGTTCTTGCCCAGCATGGGCAGAAGCTGCTGCAAAGTCAACATTTTGAATTTTGGAATATCCAGGAATGTGTTCAGAATAGATAGGTCCTGTATCGGCCTCCAGGCCTTGTCCTTTCTGGGTACCAAGAACAGTCTCGAGTAAAAACCTTGAACCAGCTCTTGCTCTGGTACTTGCTGAATGGCCCCCATGTCCATGAGGGACGAAAGTTGTTTTTGTGCCTCTGCCCATTGATTTTTTGGCAGATCTGGCCAGCCGTTTGCCTTTGGCAGAGTATGGAAATAGAATTTGTAGCCTTGTGACACTATATTTAGAACCCATTTGCCCTGGGTTATAATGTGCCAATTTTGAGCAAAAAGTGCTAATTTTCCCCCTAAAGGTGCTGCCAGAAGATAAGTGTTTGGTGCAGTCAGGGGAAAGTCATTGGGACTGCTTTCTGTAGGTTTGTGCTTTATCTTCTCCAGCTTTGGCGGTAGAAGCACCACATTGTTCTGACCTATTAAAACCTTGCACCTGGGATCTGCCCCTTTGAGGTCTGTCAGACACAGGAAAGGACCAATTTTTTGTAGGACAGTGTCTACTACACCTAGGTGGCTGTACTTGTAAAAACTAACAGTTTGCATACATTTAGCTTTGACTTCCATTTTCTTTAACACCTCTTCTGCCTTAGCACCAAACAAAGTGCCATGCTGTAAACGTGCATAACATGATCAGGCAGATTTTGTTCCTTTAACCAAGCATGCCTCCTAACTACAGAACCCATAACTGTGGCCCTGCAGGAGGCCTCCAAAGAATCAAAACCACATTGCAAAGTATGCTTTCCAGCTTGTTCAGCTGCATGCAATAAATCCTGCATTTCCTTGTTTTCAGCACATTCAGAATTTAACATAATTTTCTGTTTAAGCAATCCAATGAGATGTTGCTGATACTTGAGCATATGAAACTGACAGTTTAAGGCCCTTATAGCCAAAGTTGCAGATGTGTAAACCTTTTTTCCCCATCTATCCAGTGCCCTTGAATCTCTGTCAGAGGGGGGTTGGGTTTTTTGCTGTAGAAGCCTTAACTCCCTTGAGACCCTGTGAAATAGTTTCTGGGTCAGCAGCAGGGTTTTTAAAGAAATTTGTGAGAGTCAGGAACCCTATAACATCTGTCAGGCTTAACAGGAGCTGGAGGTAAGGAGTCAGGGGTCAAACTAGACTCCGAAAACACATCATCTACAATGTCTAACACAGGGGGAATGGCTAGAGGCCTGTGCTGTGGTAGTAAAAGGAAATTCCTGAGCCGCTTTTTAGATTCTGAAAAATCTTGGCTTTCCCAGTGAAAATGCTCCCTCATGGTATGCAAGGTTTCCCCAAAGGAAAAATCCTCTGGAGGGGATGCTGAAGGTATAGATTCTTCAGCATCAGAATCCTCATAGAGTGTAAAGAATAGACCTGATCAGAATAGGAATCAGAAGAAATAGAAACCTGATCTGAAGATTCATAGTCAGTCTCTTGCCTAGGCCTCTTATCAGGAGGGGGATGGGAACCCCTGATCAAGGTAATCAGGTCTTCGGCCATCTTGATCATATGTTTTTTTGGGCATAGTGGCCTGTACATGTGGCTCATGAGTTTGTTTCTTTGCTTTAGAAGCTGCTTTAGTCTTTGTCTTTGAAGCCGAAGTCATTTTAATGTAAATATGTTGTGGTCTGAATACACCCTCAGAAGCCGGTACCTGCTCAGCGGCTCTGGACCCATCTGAGGGATTAGCGTCCGAGGCTCCAATACTTTGAGTATCCAGCGGCATGGCCGACTCCACGTGGGAGTCGGTAGCGGTCTGCGACTCTAAAATAGCGGGTGTCAGGGGCTGCCAAAGCACCTCACTGAGAACTGGCGAACCGGCGACTGGCTTAGAAGCTTCATCGTCGGTTCTGGGCCTTGGTTGTTTTTCTCTATCCTTTTCTTTGCGTTTTTTGTAAACTCCGGTAGTCAGATGGCTATCCAATGACATTTTAGGATAATTAAACCTGCTACCAAAATACTTTAAAGCAAAAGTATACCGACGCTTAACAGTGCGTTGGTTAAATCTAGCACAAAACAGACAACCAAAAACATTGTGAACAGGGCCTAGGCAAGGAATACAGTAAGAAAGAAAATCCTTGAGGTATTTGCTTTCCACAAGTAATGCAATTATTAACTTTTTCTGACATCGGTCTGGAGCAAGAAAAAAGTTTCCCCATCAGGGTACTTAGCTTTATTGAAGTCTTCGGTTCTGAAACTCAAACACGAAAATTTCAGGAGTCAGCCGACCGGCACTTGCGAACTGCTTCTGCTTCGGGCACCGCACGGCAAGAAAGACTGAAGAAAATGGCATCGGCTGCTTCTTTTATACCCCTGATGACCTGACGTCAGGGAAGGGGCGACAGCAGCTGACGCAGGACCCAAGCCTTTGGAATTCAGGCCGGCTGAGGGCAACCTGCCAGCAGGATTACCCCAAATGTAATGACTGCAACAGTAAAACACGAAGAACATCTTAAGCTGGCGATAAAATCCTTTATTAGATAAAATCCAAGGTAATCCAAAAATGAAAGTTGAAGCGTATTAAAAGTCCCCTTTTTTTGGTATCCAACGATAAGCACTTTCGGAAATAATCCATCAGATCATAATCTTGTACAATGGGGAACTTCATTTAAAAGGAAAAAATAGACAATCAAAATTAAAATGCTGGATAACAGCTTTTGTGTGGCCAATGGTCAAAAAAGAGATGTATCCTGAATCAACCATTCAAAAAATGACTAATTTGCATATAGTCCAATGGCAGAAGCCACTTATGGGCCAATCAGCAAGCTGTTATAACAAAGCAACCCAATGGTTAAATAAGCCAATCAAAAATGACTGGTTTACACACACTCCAATGGCAAAAACCACTCATGGGTCAATCAGTGAACTTTTATCACATAAAACAGCCCAATAGTTGCAAAGCGGGCCGTGCATAATGATTGTCAGTGATTGGAAGAATTTCCTTATGGATGCCAATCAGCACTAATCCATCCCAATAAACAGCCAATAATTATCAAATGCAGTCGTGCCAAAACAAACAAATAAAAAGGTAGCATTTCCCACCATGACCAATCACAAGAATCGCAAACAAACCAATGGCAGTGGTTTCTCACAAAACAGCACATCAGCTCTTCCGCACAAGGCAATCCAAAGGCTGCAAGATCGAGCTGTGTATAACAGTAACCAGAAAAAATACCATCCATTGTAGCTAGCTAAGAGATGTACAATAGCCAAATGGACTGAGGGCAAAGAATTCACATAAACCACCCCATGTATTAACATTTTTCGTAAGGTAAACCGATCATATCATAAGTAGTGATGTTCAGTAACAAAAGATATTTCTTAAGAACCAATCTTTGTGACTTGCTACAACAAATGTCAAGAATTATGTGGCATGGCTGTGTAGAGTGTTAAAACACATCAATAGGTGACATAAAAATTACTATTTTGCATATATTCTGCCAAACATTCCCACTTTGTTAGCATTTCGAGGTCACAAAGGAACCCTGCCATGTGACTATCAGTAACAGGAAAAGTACAGTTTTGTACCTACCATAAATGTAGATGTTCGAGTGCTAATACAGCTGCAGTAATCACAGATGGGTTTTCTGCCGTCAGGCAGTCCCTCGGTCGGCCGAATTCCAAAGTCTAGGTCCGGCGTCGGTTGTTGTCGCTTTCTCTCCTGACGTCAGTGAGGCCGGAGTATATAAGACACAGCCGACGCCATGTTCCTCAGTCTTTCTTGCCCCAGATGTCAGGTGCCCCCAGAAGGAAGGCAATACATAAATTATGTTTATATGCATATACAAGCAATGCAAAATAATCCAAAATCAGTAATTGCAAGCAAATAAACCATAGAAGGATAACCCAGTCAGGTTGTATGAAGAGGGTGTTAGGCCCCATGCCTTTACCAAGTGGGGAAGGAGGGAGGAATTGTACTGCAGCTGTATTAGCACTCGAACATCTACATTTATGGTAGGTACAAAACTGTACTATGTTCATCGTGCATACAGCTGCAGTAATCACAGATGGGTAGAGTCCCAAAGCTACGCAGAGGGTGGTAGGTACTAGGAGGAACTGGGTTGAGCCAGAATGCCCTGCAGCACAGCAGTGGCAAAGCCTGCTCTAGTTCTGGAATATAAAGGCAGGTGGTACTGTTTTGTGAAGGTATGTACAGAACTCCAAGTGGCTGCTTCCAAAATATCTTTGGTGGGAACTCCTCTGAGGAAGGCTGTTGAGGTAGCTGTGGCCCTGGTGGAGTGTGATCCGATACCTGTAGGAACAGATTTCCCATGATAGGAATAACAAAAACGTATGCAGTGGCCTATCCACTTTGAAATAGTCTGCTTGGTAACTGGCTTCCCTTGAGCCCCTACAGCATAGGACACAAAGAGTTGTTCTGATTTCCTGAAGGACTTTGTTCTGTGCAAATAATAACGTAGCTGCCTATGGATGTCTAAAGAGTGTAGCAGCCTTTCCCCTTTGTTTTGAGGATTGGGGTAAAAGGTAGGTAGGTGTATGGCTTGATTTAAAGCTACCCTGGATACCACTTTAGGCATAAATGACGGGTTGGTACAAAGGGAAACCCTGTCCTGATGGAAAATGAGAAAGGGCTGCACCACCATGAGGGCCTGTAGTTCCGAAACCCTACGAGCTGAAGTGATAGCCTGAAGGAAGGCTGTTTTCCAGGACAAATATTGCAAATCTGTTGAGGCAGCTGGTTCAAAAGGAGGCAATGTTAATTTTTCTAGTATGTAATTAAGATCCCAGGCTGGTATTGGATGTTTCCTTGGTGGTCTTATATTCTTAGCCCCTCTGAGGAACTGTCGTAAGAGTGGGTGAGAAAATAAAGGAGGATCCGTGTTGAATTCTGCAGAAATGGCTGAGGCATGGATTTTTATGGAAGAAAATGATAGTCCACTGTTCAGCAGCTCAGCTAGATACTGTAATACCTGAGGCAAGTTCAGTTTTCTAGGGTCCTGGCCTTTTTCTCATTCCAAAAGCAAAACCCCTTGCATTTTACGGAGTAAGCTTTTCTAGTAGATGGCCTTCTGGCCTCCAAAATGACATCCTGCACCTCCTTGGAGAGTAGGGTCTGTTGTGGTGTTAAGGAATTTTCCATGCAGCGAGATTGAGTGTTTTCAGCTGACTGTGAAGAGTTTTGTAGCTGTGCTGAGTCAGCAGAAGAGGCATTAAAGGCAGGGACCAGGGTGGAGTATGTGTTAGGCTCCTCAGGAGTGGGTACCAGTGTTGCCTTGGCCAATCTGGAGCAATCAGTATCATCTTCGGTCTGTCTGCTCTTGCTTTCAAAAGCACCTTGGGCAGAAGAGGCAGAGGTGGGAATGCGTAAACTGTCCATGTTGTCCAACTGAATGAAAGGGCGTCCACTCTCCAGGCCTTTGGATGAAAGGTCCCTGAACAAAACTTTTCCAATTGATGATTCCTGTGGGTGGCAAAAAGATCTATGTCTGGTCTCCCCCACGCTTGGATTATCTCTGTAAACACCTGAGGATGTAACTTCCATTCGTGTGGATCTGTCATATTTCTGCTTAGATTGTCTGCCAGCATGTTTTCCAGTCCTGGCAAATACTGTGCTTGAAGTTCGATTTGCCATTCCTGAGCCAAGTTCCAAAGAGTCATGGCTAGTCTGCACAAGGGGTATGAATGTGTTCCTCCTTGTTTGTTTATGTACCACATTACTGTGGTGTTGTCTGTTCTTATCAGTAATTGTCCTGGATGCAGGAAGTCCTTGAAAGCTGTAATTGCATTTATTACTGCTAGCATTTCTTTTTGATTGATGTGAAGGTGCTTTTCCTTTTGGGACCATTTGCCCTGAATGCACCTGTCCGTCATGTGCGCCCCCCAGGCATAATCTGAGGCGTCTGTTGTGATGACTTGCTTTGCTTGTGGCTTGCAGAATGGGAGGCCTGTGTTTGCTTGACATGCTTGGGCCCACCACAGAAATTCCTTTTGCAAACATGGAATTATTGGTATTATTGTTTCCAGACTGTGACTGTGTTGAGACCATAGGTTTTTTTAGGTACCATTGAAGTTTCCTCATATGCAGCTTTGCACATGGGATTAAAAGAATGCAAGATGCCATGAAGCCCAGAGCCTGCAGGATTTTCCTTGCAGTAAGCCTGGTACATTTTGCTAGTATTTTGAAGTACTGAGTTAGTTGCCCCTGTTTTTCTGACGTAAGATAGGCCATCTGGGTGTTTGTGTCCAAGTTGGCACCCAGGAAAGTTATTTTCTGAGATGGAGTTAGCCTGGATTTCTCTTTGTTGATTGTGTATCCCAAGGAAAGCAGTAACCGTGTTACACATGCCAGATGTTCCAGAAGTATGTGCTTGCTGTCCGCTTGGATCAGGCAGTCGTCCAAATAAGGGTAAATTTGTATCCCTTGAAGTCTGCAGTAGGCAATCACTGATGCCAGGCACTTTGTGAATACTCTGGGTGCAGTAGATAAGCCAAAGGGCAATGCAGAGAATTGATAGTGGATTGAACCTGCAAGAAATCTGAGGTATCTTCTGCAGCTTTGTCTGATTGGGACATGCAGGTATGCCTCCTTGAGGTCCAATGTTACCAGCCAAAACTCCTTGCCCAGCATGGGAAGAAGCTGCTGTAATGTGAGCATCTTGAATTTTGGTATGAGTAGGAATGTGTTTAGGATGGATAAGTCCAAAATGGGTCTCCAGTCGGTTCCTTTCCTTGGTACCAGAAAAAGTCTTGAATAAAAACCTTGACCTTGTTCGTGAGTAGGTACCTTTTGAATAGCTCTCATGCTTATGAGCTTTGAAATTTGTAGTTGTGCCTCTGCCCTTTGATTGTGTGGCAGGTTTGGCATGCCTCTCATTTTTGGAAGAGTGTGGAATTGAAATTTGTAGCCTCTGTTTATAATGTCCAGGATCCATTTGTCTGTTGTGACAATATGCCAATTTCTTGCAAATAATGCTAGTTTTCCTCCCAAAGGTGCTGCCAGCTGAGACATGCTTGGCATGGAAATGAGGGAGTCATTGGGTTTGTTTCCTGTATTGTTGTGCACTGACTTCGCCACCTCTTGGTGCTGGAGTTTGCCATTGTCGGCCTCTATATGATCCTTGTGACTGCCCTCTGCCCCTTGTGCGTCTGTATCTACCTCTTTGGGGCTTGTCAGTGGCTGGAAAGGACCAGTTTTTTGAAGGCCAATTTCTGCTAAAACGTGGTGGTTGGACCTGTAAAAAAGCTTTGACAGTTTGCATAGATTTGGCTTTTTCTTCCATTTTCCGTAATATCTCCTCAGCATTAGTACCAAACAGCACATCCTTTTGTAAAGGAGCATCTAGAAGTTTAGCTTTCACATGATCAGGCAAGTTCTGTTCCCTAAGCCAGGCATGTCTGCGAATGACTGATCCTGTAGCAGCCGCTCTACTTGAGGCCTCTAGGGCATCATAACCACATTGTAAGGTGTGTTTACCCACTTGCTCTGCACTATGCATCATATCCTGTAACTCCTTCAAATCTGGTTGTTCAGGTTGAGACATTTTATTCCTTAATTGTGATAACAGGAACTGTTGATATTTAAGCATATGAAACTGACAATTTAAGGCCCTCATGGCTAGGGTGGCCGAGGTATATACCTTTTTTTCCCCACCTTTCTAAAGATCTTGACTCTCTTTCTGCAGGAAGTGGATTCTTGGCAGTGGAGGCCTTCAATCCCTTGGGGCCTTGTGAAATGGTTTCAGGGTCAGCATTATGGCTTTTGAAGAGAAATTGGTGAGAGTTAGGTACTCTGTAGTACCTATCAGGTTTGACTGGTGCAGGAGGCAGAGAATCCGGGTTAAGGCAAGCCTCCAAATAAACATCATCAAGTATGTCCAAAACAGGAGGTATCACCAGAGGTCTGTGTTGAGGTAACAAAAGAAATTCCCTAAGTCTTTTCTTGGAATCTGAAAAGTCTTGGCCTTCCCAATGGAAGTGTTCCCTCAAAGTGTGCAAGGTTTCCCCAAAGGAAAAATCCTCAGGAGGAGATACAGAAGGAATGGACTGCTCTGCATCCGAATCCTCAAAAGGGGAGTAAGAGTGTTCCTCTACATCAGAATGTTCTGATAAAATGGATCCCTGATCAGAAGAGGGAGAATCTTCCTCCACTCTGGGTCTCTTGTCTGGAGGGGGTTGAGAACCTCTGATAAGAGTAATTAAACCCTCAGCCATTTTAAGCATCTGTTTTTTAGGCATGGAGCCTGGAGATGGGCCCTGTGCAACAGGCCTCTTGGGATGCCTGGCTGCTTTGGATTTAGTAAAGGCCTTAATAGAAAAAGAAGATGAGGGTCTAAAGACACCATGGGTGGAAGTGGACCTGTCCACATTAGTAGGCTCAACATTAGCAAAGGCTTCGGTGGTTGTAGTCTGGGAAAGGGCCGAGGTACCAGCGGTCTCGGGTACAGAGGACACCGCCAAAGGAGTGTCGTCGGTAGTCAGGGACTGCAAAGGCGTCTCGCTGAGAACCGGACCACGTGTAGCCTGTTTTGGCGTGGTGTCGGGGACCGCGGGCCTCGCGTGTCGGTCCTTGTCCTTGCGTTTTTTGGACAAAACGGTAGTCGGAGTATCCGACGACATTTTATAATCAAAGGCTTTACCAAAATAGTGTTGGGCGAACTCCGCCCGACGCTTAATAGTGCGTTTATTGAAAGCGACAGCCCGAGACGTCGTGGTCTGGGCCTAAACAAGGTATGCAGAGGGAATGGAAATCCTTATGCGGTATTTGCTTCCCACAAGAAATACAATTATTAACTTTTTCTGACATCGGTCTGAGGCAAGAAAAGTTTCCCTAACGGGGTACTTAGCTTTAATGAAGACTTCGGTTTCCAATATTTCCATAATTCAGGAGCTGGCCGACCGGCACTTGCGAACTGCTTCTGCTTCGGGCACCGTGCGGCAAAAAAGACTGAGGAACATGGCGTCGGCTGTGTCTTATATACTCCGGCCTCACTGACTTCAGGAGAGAAAGCGACAACAACCGACGCCGGACCTAGACTTTGGAATTCGGCCGACCGAGGGACCGCCTGACGGCAGAAAACCCATCTGTGATTACTGCAGCTGTATGCACGATGAACATCATGTCTTTATATGGAAATTACCATCTGTCATATGGAAGTACATCAAAAGCAAGCATTTAACATTACAACGAACAAAGAAATGTATCCAAAAGTGTTGGCAATCGTGACCAATCACAATATGCATAATGAACAAGCAAACCAATGGCGTAGAATTCCCATGGACCAATCCATGTGATTTTATCAGGTAAAGCAATCCAATCATATCACATAGATTATCGCCAGTAACAAAAGGCATATGCTTCCTAAAACCAATCAATATGGCCCATCATAACCAACAGCCAAACGATTATAAGGAAATGCCGTGTGATGTGTAAAAACACGTCCACAGATAACATAAGAACTGCCAACTAGTATAAATCTCATAAATATCCCACATTATTAGTAAATCAAGGTCCCAAAGAAACGACCATAAATGGCAGTTACCAATAGCTGGAATCATTTAAAAACATTGCCGTATGTCAAGCAAAAACACACTGACAAATGAAACAAATGTTTCACGTTATGACCAATTGTAAACTATTTAGTTGGCATACAGGCCAATGGTGATGGACTATCAAAAAAACAATCGAAGTGCTTTATCTCATATTTAGTCCAATGGGTATGAGAGTGTTGTAAATAGTGAAAACAAATGGCAAAAGGCATTTTCTTGGAAGAGCCAATCAACACTGCTTATAACATTAACTACCCGAAGTTATAGGGGCACTGCCGTGTGTAAAATAAAATGCTTCGGTAGATGATGTCAGAATTACCATATAGCATATAATTCACCAATGCTCCCACTTTATTTACAGTTCAAAATCACAGAACTAAAATATTGGCATTGATAAAAATTCAAACTACTTATTTATTTATTTATTTCAGTTTGATTACCGGGGAAGTCCACTGGGCCAGTGGTGTGCCCATTTTCAGTGGAGGCCCGGGGAGAAAAGCTCCAATAAGCAATATGGTTACAAAGGTTACATAATGCAAAGGTAAGTACATACATATATGGATACACAGGTTACATAATGCAATGGTAAATACATATATACAATCAGGTACAGGTGGATAAATTGACAGTGAAATACAATTTTGACATAGGTAGCACAGTTTGTAGGTATTTACATTCAGGGTAGTAAGTTTAGACTGACTGGACAATAAGCATAAGTGAATTACTTGATATTTACAATATATACAATACTTGGAGTCAAGAGAGAGAAGATGCTTAGTCTGAGTATGTTAGCTTAGGTTTAATTAGAACAGAAAAAGAGATAATAGTGCAGAGAAGAACAGGAGTATGGAGAGCTCAAAGGGGAAATTCTTAAGATTGTTATGTAGGGTGAAAGCAGGAGCATTTACGTTTAGTGGATAGGTAAGAGAAAAGTAGGGTTTTGAAGGATTCAGCGTTAGGTGTAGTCCTGAGTAAAGGAGGGAGAGAGTTCCATTTTTTGCCTACAGTGAAAGAGAGAAGGAGTTGGCCTGCAGGGTGTTTGGGTTTGTGGACAGAGATTAAAATTTGGTGTTCAGATCTCAGAGATCTGGTTGGGATGTAAGGGGGAAGGATGTTTGTTAAGGCTGGGCATTTATCTGGATAGAATATTAATTTGTGCGTGGTGGTTAGTTGGAAATAGTCTAGGAGGTCTGAGAGTTCCAGTCAGTTCAGAGATTGTAGGGTTAGGCAGTGGTGAGTAGAGGTTTTGGATTTAGTTGCGAATTTGGAGATTTTATTATAGCAAGTTTCAAGTTTAGAGGCGTTGGAAGAAGACAGTTTAGTTAGTAGAGGGGATCCATATAATAGAGAGGGTAGGAGGTAGGTATTAGCAATAGTTTGCCTTGCGGAGTTGGACAGAAAGCGGTTATTTCTATAGAGCATGCCTAGCTTTTGATGGGTTTTCTTTATGTTTTGTTGGATGTGGATATCAAATTTAAGGTGTTCGTCTATGGTAATGCCGAGGAGTTTTGCAGAAGGGACCACTTCAATGGCAGAGTTGCTTTGGCTAAAGACTTTGAAAGCATTCTTGTCAAAGGAGAAATTTCTGGAGGGAGGAAAGAGAAGTAGTTTGGATTTATTAGAGTTGAGAGAGAGATGGTTTTGGTGCATCCAGTTTTCGGTAGTGGAAAAAGCTGTTTGAGTTTTAGTCAGGAGTTCAGGTAGGTTGGAGGCGGCACAGACTAAGGTAGAGTCATCTGCATATTGGATAACTGTTGTATCAGGGATGATTGAGTGAAGGTTGTTAATGAAAATGTTGAAAAGCATGGGTCTGAGGATGGACCCCTGGGGAACACCGGTGGGTGTTGGCAAGAAGGAGGAGGTAGAGTTCTTCCATCTGACAGCTTGAGATCTGTCAGATAGGTAGCTGGAGAACCAGGAAAGGGTATCAGGGGAGAGATGAAGGTTGGAGAGATGAAAGAGAAGGTGCTTGTGGGAGATGTTATCAAAGGCTTTGGAAAGGTCTAGCAGTACTGTGGATACTAGTAATCCAGAATCACGGGCTCAATTTACTGTGTCTAAGAAGGATAGTAAGGCGGTAGTGGTGCTGTGGCCAGGGCGGAAGCCATGCTGGGTAGGAGTTATGAGGAGATTCTGAGTTAAAAAAGGCATAAGTTGGTGATGGACACATTTTTCAAGTATTTTTGATAATGGTGAGAGTAGGGCAATTGGGCAGAAATTAGAGATATTGTAGTTTTTGCCTCCTTTGTGAAGAGGTAGAATGAAGGCAGATCGCCAAAGTTTGGGTACATAAGACTCTTTTAAAGATCTGTTAATTAGGATGCTTATAGGTAGAGCAATACCATCAGCAGCAGATTTGAGGAAGGAGGAGGGTAAATTGTCCAGGGCATTTGAGCAAGGCTTTAGTTTTTGATAGGAGTCTTTTATGAAAGTAGTTGGTACAGGTTTGTGTTGGAAATTAAGCATACAGTTATTAGGGGTGCTGGGAGTAGAGAAAAGAGAGTTGGATGGATTATTGTTGGGAAAAGATTTGGTTAGATTAGCTATGGATTCTGTAAAATATGTGATGAAGTGAGAGCTTAGTTCTGAGCCAGTTAAGCTAGGGTCAGGGCAGGGATTATTCCTGGATCCTGGGTGGAGTAGGGAATTAATAGATTTCCAGAATTGTTTTGGGTTCTTGTTATTGTTGGATTGAAGTTTATTGTAGTAGTTTTTTTTGTCTGAGGTGATTAGTTTCTTTACTTGGTTGCAGAGTTGGGTGTATTGAAGCAAGGTAGAAGGCATATTTTTTTTGGTAGAGCTTCCAGGATTTGTCCCTGCAGTGCATGATTTGTTTAGTTTCTTTGGATAGCCAAGGAGCAGAATTAGTCTTGATTCGTTTGTTTCTTGGTGGGGCTTGGGAGTTGAGGGTTTTCAGGAAGATAGAGTTAAAATATTCTACTGCATTGTCAAGGGGAAGAGTATATAGGATTTGCAAGTTTATATATTTAAAAGTGTTTGAGAAATTTGAGGGGTTGAATTTGCTGAGATTGCTAGTGTGGATATAGTGGTGTTGGTGTTTAGTATTGTTGGTTGAGCTATGTATGAAAGCAGGGAGATGGTCACTGAATGTGTCTGGGATAGTACCAGAGAGTTATTTTATTAGGATGGGAGACTAGGACCCAGTCGATGATGGATCCTGGGGGGTGGTGTTTGTTAGGGCGAGTAGTTGTATGAATTACTTGGGAGAAATTGTAGAGGTTGATGAATAAGGAGGGGGAAGGTGAGTTGATTTTATTCCAATCAATATTAACATCGCCTAGAATGTAGGTTTCAAATTTTATTTTAGTTGAGGCCCAGTGAAGAATATTTTCAAGGGTAGAGATGTTGTCGCCTGGGGAAATATATAGAGAGATAATGCAGATATTTTTATGTTTATTTAATTGTAGGAGACAAGCGGTTAGTTCAGTATTTTTGAATTTTGGAATTGGAGTTTTTAGAGGGATTAGTGAGAGAAGGTTGGAGTAGATTAGAGCAGAGCCTCCACCTTTTCTGTTTAAACGGTCACTTCTATGGATTTGGAATCCAGGTGGTAGGATTTCGGCGTCAGCAATATGGAGTTTTAGCCAGGTTTCTGAGATGGCTAGGATGTCAGGTTGGTTGCGGGTTGAAAATAGAAATTTGTATTCTCCTTTGTTTTGATACTTAGGAAAGAAGACAGGCAGGTTAATAGATTGATTGATATTCGCCTCTGAGGCCACCTTAGGAAGAAATGAGGGATTGGTCCTGAGGTATACTCTATCCTGCTGGAAGGCCAAGTACGGGTTTTGCACAAAAGGCCTGAAGCTCGGAAACTCTTTTCGCTGAAGTAATAGCAAACAGGAACGCCGTTTTCCAGGATAAGTACTTAAGATCAACTGAAGCGGCAGGCTCAAAAGCGGGAGCTGTCAAGGCCTGTAAGACTAGTGATAAATCCCAAGGGGGTACAATGTCTTTGATAGGGGGGTCTGAGCAAGAAAGTACCCGAGAAAGGTTTTGCACAATTTTGCCATGATCAAAGGCCCTGATTCATGTCAAACATGGTAATGAGAAATAGCTGCTAGTTGAACCTTGACCGTTGAGAGCAGCTAGCCCCTGATGAAAAGACCTGTAAGGCACTCCAACACAGTCGGCAACGGTGCTGTGAAGGGATCTAAATTATGATGCTCTGCCCAGATGGAGAAACGCTTCCACTTACTGCGATAGACCCTTCTAGTGGAAGGTTTGTGTGCCGCTACTAGTATGGCTTTAACTGGGGAAGAGATACCGGGAGTCCTGACTACGAGTGGAACTGGAGCAGCCAAGCTGTCAGCTTTAGGCTGTCCAGATTCGGTGTCGGGAGACCTAGTGGGTGAGATATTAGATCCAGAAGGGGTGAGGCCACAGGTAAGGGAACCACGTTTGACGAGGCCAGAATGGGGCAATGAGGATCATTCTGCTCCCCAACCAACTGGCTTTCTGTATGAGTTTCAGCATCAGGGGTAGAGGAGGATACGCATAAAGCAGATCGGGAGGCCAAGCATGCACCAGAGCATCTCTTGGGGATTCCCCGAAGGGGGGAATTAGAGCGAAGTAGCTGTTGTATTTCATATTTGAGGGAGAGGCAAAGAGATCGCAACAGGGTTGCCTTGACATGGTAAAAATCCACTTCGCTACCTGGGGATTGAGAGACCACTCGTAAGGTGAAAGGATGGTGCAGCTGAGTCTGTCCGCTAGTATGTTGGACCGTCCCGGAATGTGCGTTGCAATAAGAAAGCGGTTGGTGGAGATCGCCCATTCCCACACTCTCATGGCCTCTATACAGAGAGGATAGGACCTGGTTCCCCCCTGTTTGTTGATGTACCAGACAACTGACATGTTGTCCGTCTGTATCGCAATAGTTCCTACAGGAAGAAGGTTGTGAAGTGCCTGCAACATCAAGAGCACCACCCTCATCTCCAGAACATTGATATGCAAAGAGGTCTCTGTGTCATTCCACGTGCCTTGGACCGTCCTGCCTGAGCAATGCCCCCCCCTCCTGAGGCGAGAGGCGTCCGTGGTCACAGTGGTGAGGGGGAGAGGCGTGGAGAAGGGACATCCCGTATGGAGGTCCGGGGAGTGGAGCCACCCCAACAGAGCCCTCCTGCAAGCCCTATTAAGGGGAATAGGATGGCTTAGAGGGTAGTGTAGAAAGGACCACTGGACTTGAAGGGTCCACTACAGGACCCTCATGTTGAGACGAGCCAACGGCAGAAGAGTGGTTGCCGCCGCCATGGAGCCTAGAGCCCTCAGGACCAACTCCGCCGGTGGAGCTTCTAATTGGAGGATGGCCCGCACAGGAAGCCTCAGGCTTTGCAGTCGTTCCGCAGTCAGGAATGCTAGAAGGTACCTCGTGTCTACTTTGGCCCCTATGAACTCTATCACCTGGGTCGGCGCAAGAGAGGACTTGTCCATGTTGATAGTGATGCCCAGCCGGAGGGCAAGTCGAAGGAAGTAGTCCCTGGCTGAGCAGAGTAGATGCCTTGTTGGGATGGTCAGGAGCCAGTCGTCCAGGTAGGGAAAAACCTGTATTCCCTGGAGTCTCAGGTGGGCCGCTATCACTGCTAATACTTTGGTAAACACCCTGGGGGCTGTGGTGAGACCAAAGAGAAGGACCCTGAACTGGTAGTGACTGGCTCCCAGCCAGAAGCGGAGAAACCTCCTGGATCGTCTGTCCATCCGAATGTGGTAGTACGCATCCTTGAGGTCTACTGAGCACATCCAGTCGTTCTCCCGCAGAAGGGGGAGGATGGATTGAAGGGTGACCATCCGGAATTTTTGTTTGGTTACTAACAGGTTCAAAGACGAAAGGTTGAGAATTGGCCTTAAGTCCCCCGTCTTTTTTGGCACCAAAAAGAACCTGGAGTAAACCCTAATCCCAACTGGCCTGGGGGACGGGTTGGACGCTTTTTCTAGGAGCTGCGAATCTCTGCAGCTGCTACCCCTCTGATCGGGTGGTACATCGGGTGGTTTCTGATTTTGGGGATGTGATACAGGGAATGTGGTAACCTCTGGATATGATGCGGCACCCAGCGATCCGTTGTGATGGGCTCCCAATCTGCCAGGTGCCTCGAACGCCCGACTGCCAGAGTGGAGCAGTCGGGCCACCCCTCAGGGTTGCTGCGTGGGCCAAACAGAGAAGGATTCTCTGGACCCAAAATCTTTCGGGCCCCCTCTGCCTCTAGGGCGGCATCCTCCCTGTCCTCCCTCTGCCACGGAAGGACTGGTTGTCCGGAGCAGGTTGGGAATGCTGCGATTTCCAGAACCACATCTTCTTCTGTCCCTTTTGGTTCTTGGAGAAGGACCTCTGGGGAACAGAGAAGCGGACTCCGACGGCAGACAGCGTCTTCCAGTCCTTTTCGCTCTGGACTAAAGTCTCGCGAACGGTCTTGCCAAATAAGGCAGAACCATCAAAATGGGCATTCGCAAATGACGCCTTGAAGGGTTCCGCGAAGTCACAGTGTCAGAGCCAGGCCTGATGTCTCATGACTAGGCATGCTCCGCTGACTCTAGCGGCTCCCTCTGTGGCATGGGATAAAAGCCGCATAGAGGTATTCGATATTGATCTCAGAGTGGCCATGCGAGTGGAATACAACTGCTTGTCTTCCGCCGACATGGACTCCGGGGGGAAGCAGTGTACTCTGATAAGGTCTCGCTGCATCCTAATGACATGTGCCATGTAGTTCAGGGACCTTACTGAGAAGGTCGCTGAACTAAAGACCCACTTCCCTAGGCAATCCATCGAGCGGGACTCTTTGCTCGGTGGATGCACAGAGGGGTTCTCCTGAGCTAAATCCCTCTTGGTGGCTGCCGCCACCAACATGGCATCTAAGGGGGGAACCTTGCTCCAGTGGGACTTCTCTGAAGGGGGGCTCAGAATCCTATCGGGGCATTTGGGAACTGGCTCCACAGTGTCCGGCTCCTTCCACGCCCTGGTGGTAATCAGGTCCACCAGGGGGTCGGCCGGAGGGGACACTCAAGAGGTATACGGGCCTGCTTCAAACGCTTCTAGGAACAAGGATTCGTCAGAGGAAGCCTTGGGGGCAGACCACCCCCCCTGATCCTAAGCATTTCGATGATGTCTCCGAAGGAGACATCCTCGGGGGGTGATCTTGGGGAGCCTTCCCCTTCATCCAAATCTGTATCTTCTGTTAAGGACTCGGGGGAGTCCACGTGCCTCCTCTTACACTTCCGCTTGTGAGGAACATCCTCGGGGGGGCTATCCGAGGAGGACTCACCAGCAACATCCTGTTCCAGTGGAACGACCTGAGACGTCAAAGCAGGCTGTCCCTGAGGCCGAGTGACGGAAGCCTGACCCAAACGAGAGGGAGTGCGGGATGGAGCCATAGCAGGGAGCGGGGGCCTGGAAGCCCTCAACAGTGCCCTCTCCACCACCTCGAATGCCGTGGGAGAGCCGCTCTCAGTGGGATCCGAGAGCCAACCCTCGCCCGGATCCAAAGGGCGGATCGGAGCCGGCGCTGAGACCAACGGATCCGAGAGGCCAGTGTGCTCTGACCTGGATGGAGCCGAAGGCACACTAAACCCCCCGGATCTGAAGCTCAGAGCACGGCTCCGAGAGCTCGGATCTGACAAGCTCGAGGGGAAAGTCGGCGCCGAAGTATCCGATACTGTCGGCGCCGACCCGACCCCGGCTCCGACGCTGCCCGGCTCCGAACGCTCCGAACCCAGGAAGCGGGTCGGAGAAGGAGCTATCGGGGCAAAATAGGGTGTTGAGCTCCCCCCTGGAGGGGGGGGAGGCAAGAGCACTCCCATCTGCATTTCGGCCTGGATGAACCTTCTCATCACACGGTCCAAATCGGCTTCCGACAGGCTGCGTGTTGATCTCGACGAGGCCACCGAGGCAGGCCGGGAGTGCCGCCTCGATGACCTCGACGGAGATCGGGTCTCCCCCTCCTCGGGACCCGGTGAAAAGCATGGAGACCGGGTCCGAGAAGGAGGAGACCTAGACCTGGAAGACCTAGAGGGAGAAGCCCGCTTAGCTGGGGGGGGGGGGCCACGCAGAGGCCTGGGCCCTCCGTTTGTGGTGCTTCTCCCTCTTCTTTTCCTTCCTGGCCTCCGCCTCCTCTGGCGCAGAAGCAGGAGTTGAGTCCCAGCCGGGGGGAGAGAGGCAGGAGTGGCCACCACCAAGGCCTGGGAGGAGGCCACAGAAGTACCAGAGGCCGAAGCCGAATCCAGGGGCAAAAGTCCCGCCAGGATCAGCTTCAGTGCCCTGGGGTTGAACACAGTGCAAATTGCGCAACCAGAAGATAGGTGTTCAACCCCAAGGCACCGGACACACAGTGTGGCCATCCGCCGGTGAGAGCTTATGGCCACACTCGGTGCACTTGGAGAAGATCAACTTTGGGGCTTTAGACATTTTTTTTTTTTTTGACTACAAAAAAAAAAAAAACACACTCACACGTAAGGCCCCAACTTACAAGAGCACACTCGCACACTACGAACCAGCAAAGGAAGGGGAGGAGAACACAAATTACCACAAAAAATAATTAAATATAGGATTTTTAATACTAAGGAACCTTAACCACACACACTTTAAGGGGATTTATATATAATAAGTAAATCAAAAACACTTATCTGAGCAGGAGCTCGTAACCTAGCTGCTGAGTCTAAGCGTGGCAAACTAGATCTGGGGTCAGTCAGGGTTAGCAGGGGGCTATGGGTAAGGGGAGGAGCTAGGAGCTTGGATCTATTAGCTGTGAAATAAGTTGCCGGCTCGGATCAGAGATCGGATCCGATACCCAAAGGTTGCTGACAAATGAAGTTCCTACTTCAGATCTAATTTTTACAGTCACCAGGACAATCCATCTGTGTATTTAAACCTTTGACGGTCATCCAAGAAATATACTTTCTGGCATGACAGATTAAATAATATGGAATCCTCATGGATCACCAGGTTAGGAGCTTTATTCAAACCTGGCTTAAATGAAATGGAATAGTTTTTGTCAGCTTATGATTTCATGCATTTGTATATTTGTTAAGACTGACTGTATTCTTTTTAGATAAAGACAACTTTATAGTCTAATCATTGGATTTTCAAATAGGTGTATAGAGTTTTTTTGGTGTATATACACCTTTAAATGATGGGATATAAAAGCAATTAACCAGGATGTGCTGTTAACACTATATTTTCTCTTTTTGCACTGAAGAAGGCTAAAAATACAGCCAAAACCGGTTTGCAATATATGGATTGAATTTTGCCACCAATAAAGAACATTTAGGCACTTTTCCCCTTTGTGCTGGTTCGTTTTGGTTTATTTGTGACTTTTGGTTTGAATCGTGCACTAGGTCCACCTTGCGTGCAATTTGGTTTGGTCATCCAGGAAATATCCCTCTATTTTATCTGATTTAAGCGAGCTTGCATTGGGTATGAAATATTTTGGTAGGAATGTAACTTTAAAGAACATTTTTGGTAACCAACCTAGACCAACAGGTGATACCATAAGAAAGCCTAGTACTTTTGTTCCTGTTAATCACCCTACAGTAGATCTGTTGGTGAAACTTTGTGTTAATGATGTTGAAAAACTTGGGACAAGAAGTAATAGCACATCGTGATACCATAATATTACCAAAAAGGAAAAGGAAGCACTTTTACAATTACAAACTAATCAAGAAATTGTATTGAAACCCTCGGACACGGGAGGAGCCACAGTGATACTGGATGCTCAATGGTATCGAGATGCTATGGACTCTATGCTAAGTGATGAGATGACATATATGAAAATAAGCAAGGTCGAAGTGGAGCAAAGAATTTCCAAATTGAGAGAAGAGCTATATGACATGCTGATGCAAAGGAACTTGAGTGAAGAACTCTTCAATTTTTTTGATGTACCTACTCCAAGTATACCTTTCATAGGAGGTTTACCCAAGATCCATAAAGACATCATCAATCCCCCACTACGACCTATAGTAGCTGGTCGACGCTGGATCACGGAACCCCTATCCATGTATGTTGAAAGAGAATTAAGATCACTATTAGTTAACATCCCAGTTATTCTTAAGGATACTGCCAATTGCTTAAACCAGCTAGGTCTGGCTGCAGACAAATTAACAGACTATATGGATATTACTCTTGTAACTTTGGATAGAGGCAGCCTTTTTACTTCTATTCCAAATGACTATGGCATTGAGTCCATTAGAAATTTGGGCAGAAGGATGTCACATAGTATTGACATCGATCTCATTTGTGTTTTGTTAGATCTAATTCTAGAAAACAACATCTTTTTTTAAGGGAGACAATACTATTAGCAGCGTTGGGGTGTTGCCATGGGCACGCCATGCGCTAATAGTTATTCTAACCTTGTCTTCTCAGAATGGGAGAACAAGTTTATACTGAATGCCGTGAACCCTTGGTCTTCCAATGTCCCTTACTATGGTCGTTTTATTGAAGACGTTGTCATCTTACGGCAAGGTGATTGTGACCAAAAAAACATTATACTGGGTGATTTCAACTACCCAAACTTAGACTGGGAGCATTACTCAAGCCCCAACGCCCTAGCCCAAAGGTTCCTTGAATTTATAAACTCAAATGCTATGGAACAAATAGTCACCACTCCCACAAGAAGGGAAAACATACTGGACCTGATCATCACCAACATGGGGACTCTATGCTCCACACCAGAAGTATACCGCTCATTGGTAAGATCGGACCATAAATTAATCTCACTGGACATCCACATCCCGACCCACCCCAGCCCAGAAAACCACAGTGAAAAATTTCTCAAAAGCTAACTTCACACTTCTCAAAACCGAGGTGACATCCTTCAAAGCTCCCGGGCCAGCGGAAACTACAGCCCAAACTGCAGAAACCTTTATAAATGCATTCTATGGACACCTTCAGGAATGCATGGATCATGCAATCCCAAATAAAACCAAAACCCAATCCTCCAAAGGCAGGCGTCCAATCTGGTGGACCCCAGCCATAAATAAGCTTTACAAAAAAAGGAGGAAGCTACTACATGATAGAGCTAAATCCCTAAAAGGGAAGGCATCTCTGATCAGTACTAGCAAAAAACTATGGTCCCTCATAAAATCATCCAAAGCCAGCTTCGAGAGAAAAATTGCACACGACACCAAAGATAATCACAAGGCCTTCTTTAGTTATGTTAGAAACCTGGGTGGCAACTCCCAGATATGTTCAAAGTTGATCCAAAATGACAAAAAATACACTGAACCCACAGACATAGTCAACATCCTGGCAGACAGGTTCAGTGAAAACAGACATGGAAAAATCACTACCTTCACAAGAGCAGTCTACATCCCAGACATATTTTCAAAAAATCATGGAGAATGAGGTAACCAAAATTTCCCATTTATGTACTGAGGGCCCTGACTATGAAAATGAAGTTAAGCACCTACAGTCTAACTTGTTGAATAGAGGTTACTCTACTAAAGATGTCACTGTTGATACAGACAGACTTAATGTAGTCAGAAGAACAAAGGCTTATCCCCATTTTCAACAAACTAAATTATAGAAATAATTTCTCTGTTAATACCAATGTCAATGAGCCAAAATGGAGTATGATTCTAACTTTCGCTAATAACACGCAAGTGTGTGATATCATCAAGAAATATTGACCCATTTTGACACAGGATACCAAAATTTGTGACAGTTGCAGATACACCGAAATTTACCTTTAAAAACAACAAAAACAACAAACGCCTATTACGCCTAAAGATGGTCACCCATCCACCAATGTGATAAAGAAAAAGGGAACATTTTGTTGTAATAAATGCTTAGCGTGTAATAGCATTGACACTACCGATCAGTTTATACACCCTGTGAAAGGTCTTGAGTACACCTTCTCCTGCCATGTTGATTGCAATACTCAGCATCTTGTTTATCTCGCTACATGCCAACGATGTAATGTTTACTACGTGGGGAATACGATCAGAAAGAGAATTTTAAGACATCTAAGTGACATCCGTAATAAAGATATCAAGAATGCACTTGCTGAGCATATAGTACAAATCCTCACTCATACTTTCAAGTTGAAAGGTATTCAAAACACCTATCAAAATCTAAAACAAGGTGATATGAATCTCACGAAAAAATGAAATAAAATGGATCATTAATCAAACAGCTGATAAACCACCTGGCCTAAATTCTGTTGTACCATTAAGACCTATGCTTAAAGGTAAGCACTTGACTATTAGTTAAACAGAAAGAGTGTGTTAAATCCACTATTGTTATACAAAAAAGCTGTCACTTTGACTGTTAGTTAAACAGAAAGAGTGTGTTAAATCCACTATTGTTATACAAAAACAGCTGTCACTTTGACTGTTAAACAGAAAGAGTGTGTTAAACCCACTATTGTTATACAAAAACAGCTGTCACTTTGACTGTTAAACAGAAAGAGTGTTAAATCCACTATTGTCATACAAAAACAGCTGTCACTGACTGTTAAACAGAAAGAGTGTGTTAAATCCACTATTGTTATACAAAAACAGCTGTCACTGACTGTTAGTTAAACAGAAAGAGTGTGTTAAAAGTACAGTTTTGTACCTACCATAAATGTAGATGTTAGAGGTGCTAATACAGCTGCAGTAATCACAGATGGGTTTAATTTTTGGATTTAAAAAATATTAATTTGTGCGTGGTGGTTAGTTGGAAATAGTCTAGGAGGTCTGAGAGTTCCAGTCAGTTCAGAGATTGTAGGGTTAGGCAGTGGTGAGTAGAGGTTTTGGATTTAGTTGCGAATTTGGAGATTTTATTATAGCAAGTTTCAAGTTTAGAGGCGTTGGAAGAAGACAGTTTAGTTAGTAGAGGGGATCCATATAATAGAGAGGGTAGGAGGTAGTTATTAGCAATAGTTTGCCTTGTGGAGGTGGAGAGAAAGCGGTTATTTCTATAGAACATTCCTAGCTTTTGATGGGTTTTCTTTATGTTTGTTGGATGTGGATATCAAATTTAAGGTGTCTGTCTATGGTAATGCCGAAGAGTTTTGCAGAAGGGACCACTTCAATGGCAGAGTTGCTTTGGCTAAAGACTTTGAAAGCATTGTTGTCAAAGGAGAAATTTCTGGAGTGAGGAAAGAGAAGTAGTTTGGATTTATTAGAGTTGAGAGAGATGGTTTTGGTGCATCCAGTTTTCGGTAGTGGAAAAAGCTGTTTGAGTTTTAGTCAGGAGTTCAGGTAGGTTGGAGGCGGCACAGACTAAGGTAGAGTCGTCTGCATATTGGATAACTGTCGTATCATGGATGATTGAGTGAAGGTTGTTAATGAAAATGTTGAAAAGCATGGGTCTGAGGATGGACCCTGGGGAACACCGGTGGGTGTTGGCAAGAAGGCGGAGGTAGAGTTCTTCCATCTGACAGCCTGAGATCTGTCAGATAGGTAGCTGGAGAACCAGGAAAAGGTATCAGGGGAGAGATGAAGGTTGGAGAGATGAAAGAGAAGGTGCTTGTGGGAGATGGTATCAAAGGCTTTGGAAAAGTCTAGCAGTACTGTGGATACTAGTAATCCAGAATCAAGTGCTCGATTTACTGTGTCTAAGAAGGATAGTAAGGCGGTGGTGGTGCTGGCCTTGAAGCCATGCTGGGTAGGAGTTATGAGGAGATTCTGAGTTAAAAAAGGCATAAGTTGGTGATGGACACATTTTTCAAGTATTTTTGATAATGGTGAGAGTAGGGCAATTGGGCAGAAATTAGAGATATTGTAGTTTTTGCCTCCTTTGTGAAGAGGTAGAATGAAGGCAGATCGCCAAAGTTTGGGTACATAAGACTCTTTTAAAGATCTGTTAATTAGGATGCTTATAGGTAGAGCAATACCATCAGCAGCAGATTTGAGGAAGGAGGAGGGTAAATTGTCCAGGGCATTTGAGCAAGGCTTTAGTTTTTGATAGGAGTCTTTTTATGAAAGTAGTTGGTACAGGTTTGTGTTGGAAATTAAGCATACAGTTATTAGGGGTGCTGGGAGTAGAGAAAAGAGAGTTGGATGGATTATTGTTGGGAAAAGATTTGGTTAGATTAGCTATGGATTCTGTAAAATATGTGATGAAGTGAGAGCTTAGTTCTGAGCCAGTTAAGCTAGGGTCAGGGCAGGGATTATTCCTGGATCCTGGGTGGAGTAGGGAATTAATAGATTTCCAGAATTGTTTTGGGTTCTTGTTATTGTTGGATTGAAGTTTATTGTAGTTGTTTTTGTCTGAGGTGATTAGTTTCTTTACTTGGTTGCAGAGTTGGGTGTATTGAAGCAAGGTAGAAGGCATATTTTTTTTTGGTAGAGCTTCAGGATTTGTCCCTGCAGTGCATGATTTGTTTAGTTTCTTTGGATAGCCAAGGAGCAGAATTAGTCTTGATTCGTTTGTTTCTTGGTGGGGCTTGGGAGTTGAGGGTTTTCAGGAAGATAGAGTTAAAATATTCTACTGCATTGTCAAGGGGAAGAGTATATAGGATTTGCCAGTTTATATATTTAAGTGTTTGAGAAATTCGAGGGGTTGAAGTTGCTGAGATTGCGAGTGTGGATATAGTGGTGTTGGTGTTTAGTATTGTTGGTTGACGATGTATGAAAGCAGGGAGATGGTCACTGAATGTGTCTGGGATAGTACCAGAGAGTTATTTTATTAGGATGGGAGACTAGGACCCAGTCGATGATGGATCCTGGGGGGGGGGGGGTTGTTAGGGCGAGTAGCTGTATGAATTACTTGGGAGAAATTGTAAAAGTTGATGAATAAGGAGGGGGAAGGTGAGTTGATTTTATTCCAATCAATATTAACATCGGCTAGAATGTAGGTTTCAAATTTTATTTTAGTTGAGGCCCAGTGAAGAATATTTTCAAGGGTAGAGATGTTGTCACCTGGGGAAATATATAGGGAGATAATGCAGATATTTTTATGTTTATTTAATTGTAGGAGACAAGCGGTTAGTTCAGTATTTTTGAATTTTGGAATTGGAGTTTTTAGAGGGATTAGTGAGAGAAGGTTGGAGTAGATTAGAGCAGAGCCTCCACCTTTTCTGTTTAAACGGTCACTTCTATGGATTTGGAATCCAGGTGGTAGGATTTCGGCGTCAGCAATATGGAGTTTTAGCCAGGTTTCTGAGATGGCTAGGATGTCAGGTTGGTTGCGGGTTGAAAATAGAAATTTGTATTCTCCTTTGTTTTGATACTTAGGAAAGAAGACAGGCAGGTTAATAGATTGATTGATATTCGCCTCTGAGGCCACCTTAGGAAGAAATGAGGGATTGGTCCTGAGGTATACTCTATCCTGCTGGAAGGCCAAGTACGGGGGTTTTGCACAAAAGGCCTGAAGCTCGGAAACTCTTTTCGCTGAAGTAATAGCAAACAGGAACGCCGTTTTCCAGGATAAGTACTTAAGATCAACTGAAGCGGCAGGCTCAAAAGCGGGAGCTGTCAAGGCCTGTAAGACTAGTGATAAATCCCAAGGGGGTACAATGTCTTTGATAGGGGGGTCTGAGCAAGAAAGTACCCGAGAAAGGTTTTGCACAATTTTGCCATGATCAAAGGCCCTGATTCATGTCAAACATGGTAATGAGAAATAGCTGCTAGTTGAACCTTGACCGTTGAGAGCAGCTAGCCCCCTGATGAAAAAGACCTGTAAGGAACTCCAACACAGTCGGCAACGGTGCTGTGAAGGGATCTAAATTATGATGCTCTGCCCAGATGGAGAAACGCTTCCACTTACTGCGATAGACCCTTCTAGTGGAAGGTTTGTGTGCCGCTACTAGTATGGCTTTAACTGGGGAAGAGATACCGGGAGTCCTGACTACGAGTGGAACTGGAGCAGCCAAGCTGTCAGCTTTAGGCTGTCCAGATTCGGTGTCGGGAGACCTAGTGGGTGAGATATTAGATCCAGAAGGGGTGAGGCCACAGGTAAGGGAACCACGTTTGTGAGGCCAGAATGGGGCAATGAGGATCATTCTGCTCCCCAACCAACTGGCTTTCTGTATGAGTTTCAGCATCAGGGGTAGAGGAGGATACGCATAAAGCAGATCGGGAGGCCAAGCATGCACCAGAGCATCTCTTGGGGATTCCCCGAAGGGGGGAATTAGAGCGAAGTAGCTGTTGTATTTCATATTTGAGGGAGAGGCAAAGAGATCGCAACAGGGTTGCCTTGACATGGTAAAATGCACTTCGCTACCTGGGGATTGAGAGACCACTCGTAAGGTGAAAGGATGGTGCAGCTGAGTCTGTCCGCTAGTATGTTGGACCGTCCCGGAATGTGCGTTGCAATAAGAAAGCGGTTGGTGGAGATCGCCCATTCCCACACTCTCATGGCCTCTATACAGAGAGGATAGGACCTGGTTCCCCCCTGTTTGTTGATGTACCAGACAACTGACATGTTGTCCGTCTGTATCGCAATAGTTCCTACAGGAAGAAGGTTGTGAAGTGCCTGCAACATCAAGAGCACCACCCTCATCTCCAGAACATTGATATGCAAAGAGGTCTCTGTGTCATTCCACGTGCCTTGGACCGTCCTGCCTGAGCAATGCCCCCCCCTCCTGAGGCGAGAGGCGTCCGTGGTCACAGTGGTGAGGGGGAGAGGCGTGGAGAAGGGACATCCATTATGGAGGTCGGGAGTGGAGCCACCCCAACAGAGCCCTCCTGCAAGCCCTATTAAGGGAATAGGATGGCTTAGAGGGTAGTGTAGAAAGGACCACTGGACTTGAAGGGTCCACTACAGGACCCTCATGTTGAGACGAGCCAACGGCAGAAGAGTGGTTGCCGCCGCCATGGAGCCTAGTGCCCTCAGGGCCAGCTCCCCCCGTGGAGCTTCTAATTGGAGGATGGCCCGCACAGGTAGCCTCAGGCTTTGCAGTCGTTCATGAGTCAGGAATGCTAGAAGGTACCTCGTGTCTACTTTGGCCCCTATGAACTCTATCACCTGGGTCGGCGCAAGAGAGGACTTGTCCATGTTGATAGTGATGCCCAGCCGGGGGGCAAGTCGAAGGAAGTAGTCCTGGCTGAGCAGAGTAGATGCCTTGTTGGGATGGTCAGGAGCCAGTCGTCCAGGTAGGGAAAACCTGTATTCCCTGGAGTCTCAGGTGGGCCGCTATCACTGCTAATACTTTGGTAAACACCCTGGGGGCTGTGGTGAGACCAAAGAGAAGGACCCTGAACTGGTAGTGACTGGCTCCCAGCCAGAAGCGGAGAAACCTCCTGGATCGTCTGTCCATCCGAATGTGGTAGTACGCATCCTTGAGGTCTACTGAGCACATCCAGTCGTTCTCCCGCAGAAGGGGGAGGATGGATTGAAGGGTGACCATCCGGAATTTTTGTTTGGTTACTAACAGGTTCAAAGACGAAAGGTTGAGAATTGGCCTTAAGTCCCCCGTCTTTTTTGGCACCAAAAAGAACCTGGAGTAAAACCCTAATCCGAACTGGCCTGGGGGGACGGGTTGGACGGCTCTTTTTTCTAGGAGCTGCCGAATCTCTGCAGCTGCTACCTCCCTCTGATCGGGTGGTACATCGGGGTGGTTTCTGATTTTGGGGATGTGATACAGGGGAATGTGGTAACCTCTGGATATGATGCGAAGCACCCAGCGATCCGTTGTGATGGGCTCCCAATCTGCCAGGTGCCTCGAAGCGCCCGACTGCCAGAGTGGAGCAGTCGGGCCACCCCTCAGGGTTGCTGCGTGGGCCAAACAGAGAAGGATTCTCTGGACCCAAAATCTTTCGGGCCCCCTCTGCCTCTAGGGCGGCATCCTCCCTGTCCTCCCTCTGCCACGGAAGGACTGGTTGTCCGGAGCAGGTTGGGAATGCTGCGATTTCCAGAACCACATCTTCTTCTGTCCCTTTTGGTTCTTGGAGAAGGACCTCTGGGGAACAGAGAAGCGGACTCCGACGGCAGACAGCGTCTTCCAGTCCTTTTCGCTCTGGACTAAAGTCTCGCGAACGGTCTTGCCAAATAAGGCAGAACCATCAAAATGGGCATTCGCAAATGACGCCTTGAAGGGTTCCGCGAAGTCACAGTGTCAGAGCCAGGCCTGATGTCTCATGACTAGGCATGCTCCGCTGACTCTAGCGGCTCCCTCTGTGGCATGGGATAAAAGCCGCATAGAGGTATTCGATATTGATCTCAGAGTGGCCATGCGAGTGGAATACAACTGCTTGTCTTCCGCCGACATGGACTCCGGGAAGCAGTGTACTCTGATAAGGTCTCGCTGCATCCTAATGACATGTGCCATGTAGTTCAGGGACCTTACTGAGAAGGTCGCTGAACTAAAGACCCACTTCCTAGGCAATCCATCGGCGGGACTCTTTGCTCGGTGGATGCACAGAGGGTTCTCCTGAGCTAAATCCCTCTTGGTGGCTGCCGCCACCAACATGGCATCTAAGGGGAACCTTGCTCCAGTGGGACTTCTCTGAAGGGGCTCAGAATCCTATCGGGGCATTTGGGAACTGGCTCACAGTGTCCGGCTCCTTCCACGCCCTGGTGGTAATCAGGTCCACCAGGGGTCGGCGGAGGGACACTCAAGAGGTATCTGGGCCTGCTTCAAACGCTAGGAACAAGGATTCGTCAGAGGAAGCCTTGGGGCAGACCACCCCTGATCCTAAGCATTTGATGATGTCTCGAAGGAGACATCCTCGAGGTGATCTTGGGGAGCCTTCCCTTCATCCAAATCTGTATCTTCTGTTAAGGACTCGGGGAGTCCACGTGCCTCCTCTTACACTTCCGCTTGTGAGGAACATCCTCGGGGGCTATCCGAGGAGGACTCACCAGCAACATCCTGTTCCAGTGGAGCGACCTGAGGCGCCAAAGCAGGCTGTCCCTGAGGCCGAGTGGCGGAAGCCTGACCCAAGCGAGAGGGAGTGCGGGATGGAGCCATAGCAGGGGCGGGGCCTGGAAGCCCTCAACAGTGCCCTCTCCACCACCTCGAATGCCGTGGGAGAGCCGCTCTCAGTGGGATCCGAGAGCCAACCCTCGCCCGGATCCGGGCGGATCGGAGCCGGCGCTGAGACCAGCGGATCCGAGAGGCCAGTGTGCTCTGACCTGGATGGAGCGAAGGCACACTAAACCCCGGATCTGAAGCTCAGAGCACGGCTCCGAGAGCTCGGATCTGACAAGCTCGAGGAAAGTCGGCGCCGAAGTATCCGATACTGTCGGCGCCGACCCCCACCCGGCGCTGCCCGGCTCAACGCTCGAACCCAGGAAGCGGGTGGAGAAGGAGCTATCGGGGCAAAATAGGGTGTTGAGCTCCCCTGGAGGGAGGCAAACACTCCCATCTGCATTTCGCCTGGATGAACCTTCTCATCACGGTCCAAATCGGCTTCCGACAGGCTGCGTGTTGATCTCGCCTGCAGGCCACCGAGGCAGGCGGGAGTGCCGCCTCGATGACCTCGGCGGAGATCGGGTCTCCCCTCCTCGGGACCCGGTGAAAAGCATGGAGACGGGTCCGAGAAGGAGGGGACCTAGACCTGGAAGACCTAGAGGGAAAAGCCCGCTTAGCTGGGGGGGGGGGGGCCACGCAGGGGGCTGGGCCCTCCGGTTGTGGTGCTTCTCCTCTTCTTTTCCTTCCTGGCCCCCGCCTCCTCTGGCGCAGAAGCAGGAGTTGAGTCCCAGCCGGGGGGAGAGAGGCAGGAGTGGCCACCACCAAGGCCTGGGAGGAGGCCACAGAAGTACCAGAGGCCGGCCGAATCCAGGGGCAAAGTCCCGCCAGGATCAGCTTCAGTGCCCTGGGGTTGAACACAGTGCAAATTGCGCAACCAGAAGATAGGTGTTCAACCCCAAGGCACCGGACACACAGTGTGGCCATCCGCCGGTGAGAGCTTATGGCCACACTCGGTGCACTTGGAGAAGATCAACTTTGGGGCTTTAGACATTTTTTTTTTTTTTGACTACAAAAAAAAAAACACACACGCAAGGCCCCAACTTACAAGAGCACACTCGCACACTACGAACCAGCAAAGGGAGGGGAGGATAACACAAATTACCACAAAAAATAATTAAATATAGGATTTTTAATACTAAGGAACCTTAACCACACACACTTTAAGGGGATTTATATATAATAAGTAAATCAAAAACACTTATCTGAGCAGGAGCTCGTAACCTAGCTGCTGAGTCTAAGCGTGGCAAACTAGATCTGGGGTCAGTCAGGGTTAGCAGGGGGCTATGGGTAAGGGGAGGAGCTAGGAGCTTGGATCTATTAGCTGTGAAATAAGTTGCCGGCTCGGATCAGAGATCGGATCCGATACCCAAAGGTTGCTGACAAATGAAGTTCCTACTTCAGATCTAATTTTTACAGTCACCAGGACAATCCATCTGTGTATTTAAACCTTTGACGGTCATCCAAGAAATATACTTTCTGGCATGACAGATTAAATAATATGGAATCCTCATGGATCACCAGGTTAGGAGCTTTATTCAAACCTGGCTTAAATGAAATGGAATAGTTTTTGTCAGCTTATGATTTCATGCATTTGTATATTTGTTAAGACTGACTGTATTCTTTTTAGATAAAGACAACTTTATAGTCTAATCATTGGATTTTCAAATAGGTGTATAGAGTTTTTTTGGTGTATATACACCTTTAAATGATGGGATATAAAAGCAATTAACCAGGATGTGCTGTTAACACTATATTTTCTCTTTTTGCACTGAAGAAGGCTAAAAATACAGCCAAAACCGGTTTGCAATATATGGATTGAATTTTGCCACCAATAAAGAACATTTAGGCACTTTTCCCCTTTGTGCTGGTTCGTTTTTGGTTTATTTGTGACTTTTGGTTTGAATCGTGCACTAGGTCCACCTTGCGTGCAATTTGGTTTGGTCATCCAGGAAATATCCCTCTATTTTATCTGATTTAAGCGAGCTTGCATTGGGTATGAAATATTTTGGTAGGAATGTAACTTTAAAGAACATTTTTGGTAACCAACCTAGACCAACAGGTGATACCATAAGAAAGCCTAGTACTTTTGTTCCTGTTAATCACCCTACAGTAGATCTGTTGGTGAAACTTTGTGTTAATGATGTTGAAAAACTTGGGACAAGAAGTAATAGCACATCGTGATACCATAATATTACCAAAAAGGAAAAGGAAGCACTTTTACAATTACAAACTAATCAAGAAATTGTATTGAAACCCTCGGACACGGGAGGAGCCACAGTGATACTGGATGCTCAATGGTATCGAGATGCTATGGACTCTATGCTAAGTGATGAGATGACATATATGAAAATAAGCAAGGTCGAAGTGGAGCAAAGAATTTCCAAATTGAGAGAAGAGCTATATGACATGCTGATGCAAAGGAACTTGAGTGAAGAACTCTTCAATTTTTTTGATGTACCTACTCCAAGTATACCTTTCATAGGAGGTTTACCCAAGATCCATAAAGACATCATCAATCCCCCACTACGACCTATAGTAGCTGGTCGACGCTGGATCACGGAACCCCTATCCATGTATGTTGAAAGAGAATTAAGATCACTATTAGTTAACATCCCAGTTATTCTTAAGGATACTGCCAATTGCTTAAACCAGCTAGGTCTGGCTGCAGACAAATTAACAGACTATATGGATATTACTCTTGTAACTTTGGATAGAGGCAGCCTTTTACTTCTATTCCAAATGACTATGGCATTGAGTCCATTAGAAATTTGGGCAGAAGGATGTCACATAGTATTGACATCGATCTCATTTGTGTTTTGTTAGATCTAATTCTAGAAAACAACATCTTTTTAAGGAGACAATACTATTAGCAGCGTTGGGGTGTTGCCATGGGCACGCCATGCTAATAGTTATTCTAACCTTGTCTTCTCAGAATGGGAGAACAAGTTTATACTGAATGCCGTGAACCCTTGGTCTTCCAATGTCCCTTACTATGGTCGTTTTATTGAAGACGTTGTCATCTTACGGCAAGGTGATTGTGACCAAAAAAACATTATACTGGGTGATTTCAACTACCCAAACTTAGACTGGGAGCATTACTCAAGCCCTAGCCCAAAGGTTCCTTGAATTTATAAACTCAAATGCTATGGAACAAATAGTCACCACTCCCACAAGAAGGGAAAACATACTGGACCTGATCATCACCAACATGGGGACTCTATGCTCCACACCAGAAGTATACCCCTCATTGGTAAGATCGGACCATAAATTAATCTCACTGGACATCCACATCCCGACCCCACCCCCAGCCCAGAAAACCACAGTGAAAAATTTCTCAAAAGCTAACTTCACACTTCTCAAAACCGAGGTGACATCCTTCAAAGCTCCCGGGCCAGCGGAAACTACAGCCCAAACTGCAGAAACCTTTATAAATGCATTCTATGGACACCTTCAGGAATGCATGGATCATGCAATCCCAAATAAAACCAAAACCCAATCCTCCAAAGGCAGGCGTCCAATCTGGTGGACCCCAGCCATAAATAAGCTTTACAAAAAAAGGAGGAAGCTACTACATGATAGAGCTAAATCCCTAAAAGGGAAGGCATCTCTGATCAGTACTAGCAAAAAACTATGGTCCCTCATAAAATCATCCAAAGCCAGCCGAGAGAAAAATTGGACACGACACCAAAGATAATCACAAGGCCTTCTTTAGTTATGTTAGAAACCTGGGTGGCAACTCCCAGATATGTTCAAAGTTGATCCAAAATGACAAAAAATACACTGAACCCACAGACATAGTCAACATCCTGGCAGACAGGTTCAGTGAAAACAGACATGGAAAAATCACTACCTTCACAAGAGCAGTCTACATCCCAGACATATTTTCAAAAAATCATGGAGAATGAGGTAACCAAAATTTCCCATTTATGTACTGAGGGCCCTGACTATGAAAATGAAGTTAAGCACCTACAGTCTAACTTGTTGAATAGAGGTTACTCTACTAAAGATGTCACTGTTGATACAGACAGACTTAATGTAGTCAGAAGAACAAAGGGTTATCCCCATTTTCTCAACAAACTAAATTATAGAAATAATTTCTCTGTTAATACCAATGTCAATGAGCCAAAATGGAGTATGATTCTAACTTTCGCTAATAACACGCAAGTGTGTGATATCATCAAGAAATATTGACCCATTTTGACACAGGATACCAAAATTTGTGACAGTTGCAGATACACCGAAATTTACCTTTAAAAACAACAAAAACAACAAACGCCTATTACGTCTAAAAGATGGTCACCCATCCACCAATGTGATAAAGAAAAAGGGAACATTTTGTTGTAATAAATGCTTAGCGTGTAATAGCATTGACACTACCGATCAGTTTATACACCCTGTGAAAGGTCTTGAGTACACCTTCTCCTGCCATGTTGATTGCAATACTCAGCATCTTGTTTATCTCGCTACATGCCAACGATGTAATGTTTACTACGTGGGGAATACGATCAGAAAGAGAATTTTAAGACATCTAAGTGACATCCGTAATAAAGATATCAAGAATGCACTTGCTGAGCATATAGTACAAATCCTCACTCATACGTTCAAGTTTAAAGGTATTCAAAACACCTATCAAAATCTAAAACAAGGTGGTATGAATCTCGCCGAAAAAAATGAAATAAAATGGATCATTAATCCAACAGCTGATAAACCACCTGGCCTAAATGCTGTTGTACCATTAAGACCTATGCTTAAAGATAGGCATTTGACTGTTAGTTAAACAGAAAGAGTGTGTTAAACCCACTATTGTTATACAAAAACAGCTGTCACTTTGACTGTTAGTTAAACAGAAAGAGTGTGTTAAATCCACTATTGTTATACAAAAAAAGCTGTCACTTTGACTGTTAAACAGAAAGAGTGTGTTAAACCCACTATTGTTATACAAAAACAGCTGTCACTTTGACTGTTAAACAGAAAGAGTGTGTTAAACCCACTATTGTTATACAAAAACAGCTGTCACTGACTGTTAAACAGAAAGAGTGTGTTAAACCCACTATTGTTATACAAAAAAGCTGTCACTGACTGTTAGTTAAACAGAAAGAGTGTGTTAAAAGTACAGTTTTGTACCTACCATAAATGTAGATGTTCGAGTGCTAATACAGCTGCAGTAATCACAGATGGGTTTTCAGCCGTCAGGCGGTCCCTCGGTCGGCCGAATTCCAAAGTCTTGGTCCGGCGTCGGTTGTCGTCGCTTACTCTTCTGACGTCAGTGAGACCAGAGTATATAAGACACAGCCGACGCCATGTTCTTCAGACTTTCTTGCCCCAGATGTCAGGTGCCCCCAAAAGAAAGGCAATACATAAATAATGCTTATCCACATATACAAGCAATGCAATATAAACCAAAAACAGTGGAAGCAAGCAAATAAAACATAGCAGGATAACCCAGTCAGGTAGTATGAAGAGGTTGTTAGGCCCCATGCCTTTACCAAGTGGGGAAGGAGGGAGGGAAACCTGTACTGCAGCTGTATTAGCACTCGAACATCTACATTTATGGTAGGTACAAAACTGTACTATGTTCATCGTGCATACAGCTGCAGTAATCACAGATGGGTAGAGTCCCAAAGCTATGCATAGGGTGGTAGGTACGAGGAGGAACTGGGTTGAGCCAGAATGCCCTGCAAAACAGCAGTGGCAAAGCCTGCTCTTGTTCTGGAATATAGAGGTAGGTGGTAGTGTTTTGTGAAGGTATGTACAGAACTCCAAGTGGCTGCCTCCAAAATATCTTTGGTAGGAACTCCTCTGAGGAAGGCTGTAGAGGTAGCTGTGGCCCTGGTGGAGTGTGACCTGATACCTGTAGGAACAGATTTCCCATGATAGGAATAACAAAACCGTATGCAGTGGCCAATCCACTTGGAAACAGTCTGTTTTGTAACTGGTTTCCCTTGAGCCCCTACAGCATAGGACACAAAAAGTTGTTCCGATTTCCTGAAGGACTTTGTTCTGTCCAAATAATAACGTAGCTGCCTATGGATGTCTAAAGAGTGTAGCAGCCTTTCCCCTTTGTTTTGAGGATTGGGAAAAAGGTAGGGAGGTGTATGGCTTGATTTAAGGCTACCCTGGATACCACTTTTGGCATAAATGATGGGTTGGTACGAAGGGAAACCCTGTCCTGATGGAAAATGAGCAAGGGCTGCACCGCCATGAGGGCCTGTAGTTCAGAAACCCTACGAGCTGAAGTGATGGCCAGAAGGAAGGCTGTTTTCCAGGACAAATATTGCAAATCTGTTGAGGCAGCTGGTTCAAAAGGAGGCAATGTTAATTTTTCTAGTATGTAATTAAGGTCCCAGGCTGGAATTGGTTGCTTCCTTGGAGGTCTTATACTCTTAGCCCCTCTGAGGAACTGTCGTAAGAGTGGGTGAGAAAATAAAGGGGGATCCGTGTTGAATTCTGCAGAAATGGCTGAGGCATGTATTTTTATGGAGGAGAAGGAAAGTCCACTGTTCAGCAGCTCAGCTAGATACTGTAATACCTGTGGCAAGTTCAGTTTTCTAGGGTCCTGGCCTCTTTTCTCATTCGAAGAGCAAAACCGCTTCCATGTTGCGGAGTAAGCTTTTCTAGTAGATGGCCTTCTGGCCTCCAAAATGACATCCTGCACCTCCTTGGAGAGTAGGGTCTGTTGTGGTGTTAAGGAATTTTCCATGCAGCGAGATTGAGTGTTTTCAGCTGACTGTGAAGAATTTTGTAGCTGTGCTGAGTCAGCAGAAGAGGCATTAGAGGCAGGGACCAGGGAGGAGTATGTGTTAGGCTCCTCAGGAGTGGATACCAGTGTTGCCTTGGCCAATCTGGAGCAATCAGTATCATCCTCGGTTTGTCTGTTCTTGCTTTCAAAAGCACCTTGGGCAGAAGAGGCAGAGGTGGGAATGCGTAAACTGTCCATGCTGTCCAACTGAATGAAAGGGCGTCCACTCTCCAGGCCTTTGGATGAAAGGTCCTTGAACAGAACTTTTCCAATTGATGATTCCTGTGGGAGGCAAAAAGATCTATGTCTGGCCTCCCCCACGCTTGGATTATTTCTGTAAACACCTGAGGATGTAATTTCCATTCGTGTGGATCTGTCATATTTCTGCTTAGATTGTCTGCCAGTGTGTTTTCCAATCCTGGCAAGTATTGTGCTTGAAGTTCGATTTGTCTTTCCAGAGCAAAGTTCCAAAGAGTCATGGCTAGTCTGCACAAGGGGTATGAATGTGTTCCTCCTTGTTTGTTTATGTACCACATTACTGTGGTGTTGTCTGTTCTTATAAGTAATTGTCCTGGATGCAGGAAGTCCTTGAAAGCTGTAATTGCATTTATTACTGCTAGCATCTCTTTTTGATTGATGTGAAGGTGCTTTTCCTTTTGGGACCATCTGCCCTGAATGCACCTGTCCTTCATGTGCCCAGGCGTAATCTGAGGCGTCTGTGGTTATGACTTGTTTTGCTTGAGGCTTGCAGAATGGAAGGCCTGTGTTTACTTGACATGCTTGGGCCCACCATAGAAATTCCTTTTGCAAACATGGAATTATTGGTATAATTGTTTCCAAACTGTGACTGTGTTGAGACCATAGATTTTTAGGTACCATTGAAGTTTCCTCATATGCAGCTTTGCACATGGGATTAGAAGAATGCAAGATGCCATGAATCCCAGAGCCTGCAGGATTTTCCTTGCAGTAAGCCTGGTACTTTTTGCTAGTATTTTGAAGTACTGAGATAGTTGCCCCTGTTTTTCTGGCGTAAGATATGCCATCTGGGTGTTTGTGTCCAAGTTGGCACCCAGGAAGGTTATTTTCTGAGATGGTGTTAGCCTTGACTTCTCTTTGTTGATTGTATATCCCAGAGAAAGCAGTAACCATGTCACATATGCCAGATGTTCCAGAAGTATGGGTTTGCTGTCCGCTTGGATCAGGCAGTCGTCCAGATAAGGGTAAATTTGTATCCCTTGAAGTCTGCAGTAGGCAATCACTGATGCCAGGCACTTTGTGAATACTCTGGGCGCAGTAGATAAGCCAAAGGGCAATGCAGAGAATTGATAGTGGATTGAACCTGCAAGAAATCTGAGGTATCTTCTGCAGCTTTGTCTGATTGGGACATGCAGGTATGCCTCCTTGAGGTCCAATGTTACCAGCCAAAACTCCTTGCCCAGCATGGGAAGAAGTTGCTGTAATGTGAGCATCTTGAATTTTGGTGCAGTAGAAATGTGTTTAGGATGGATAAGTCCAAAATGGGTCTCCAGTCGGTTCCTTTCCTTGGTACCAGAAAAGTCTTGAATAAAACCTTGACCTTGTTGGTGCGTAGGTACCTTTTGAATAGCTCTCATGTTTATGAGCTTTGAAATTTGCAGTTGTGCCTCTGCCCCTTGATTTTGTGGCAGGTTTGGCATGCCTCTCATTTTTGGAAGAGAGTGAAATTGAAATTTGTAGCCTCTGTTTATAATGTCCAGTATCCATTTGTCTGTTGTGACAATATGCCAATTGCTTGCAAATAATGCTAGTTTCCCTCCCAAAGGTGCTGCCAGCTGAGACCTACTTGGCATGGAAATGAGGGAGTCATTGGGTTTGCTTCCTGTATTGTTGTGCACTGTCTTCACCACCTCTTGGTGCTGGAGTTTGCCATTGTCTGCCTCTATATGATCCTTGAGATTGCCCTCTGCCCCTTGTCGTCTGTATCTACCTCTTTGGGGCTTGTCAGTGGCTGGAAAGGACCAGTTTTTTGAAGGCCAATTTCTGCTAAAACGTGGTGGTTGGACCTGTAAGAAAGCTTTCACAGTTTGCATAGATTTGGCTTTTTCTTCCATTTTCCGTAGTATCTCCTCAGCATTAGTACCAAATAGTACATCCTTTTGTAAAGGAGCATCTAGAAGTTTAGCTTTCACATGATCAGGCAAATTTTGTTCCCTAAGCCAGGCATGTCTGCGAATGACTGATCCTGTAGCAGCCGCTCTACTGGAGGCCTCTAGGGCATCATAACCACATTGTAAGGTGTGTTTACCCACTTGCTCTGCACTATGCATCATATCTTGTAACTCTTTTAAATCTGGTTGTTCAGGTTGAGACATTTTGTTCCTTAATTGTGATAACAGGTACTGTTGATATTTAATCATATGAAACTGACAGTTTAAGGCCCTCATGTCCAGGGTGGCCGAGGTATATACCTTTTTACCCCACCTTTCTAAAGATCTGGATTCCCTTTCTGCAGGAAGTGGATTCTTGGCAGTGGAGGCCTTCAATCCCTTGGGGCCTTGTGAAATGGTTTCAGGGTCAGCATTATGGCTTTTGAAGAGAAATTGGTGAGAGCTGGGTACTCTGTAATACCTATCAGGTTTGACTGGTGCAGGAGGCAGAGAATCAGGGTTAAGACAAGCCTCCGAATAGACATCATCCAGTATGTCCAAAACAGGGGGTATAGCCAGAGGTCTGTGTTGAGGTAACCAAAGAAATTCCCTAAGACTTTTCTTGGAATCTGAAAAGTCTTGTCCTTCCCAATGGAAGTGTTAACTCAAGTTGTGCAAGGTTTCCCCAAAGGAAAAATCCTCAGGAGGGGATACCGAAGGAATGGACTGTTCTGCATCCGAATCCTCAAAAGGAGAATAAGAGTGTTCCTCTGCATCAGAATGTTCTGATAAAAAGGATCCCTGATCAGAAGAGGGAGAATCTTCCTCCACTCTGGGCCTCTTGTCAGGAGGGGGATGAGAACCTCTGATAAGAGTAATTAAATCCTCAGCCATTTTTAGCATCTGTTTTTTAGGCATGGGTCCTGAAGATGGGCCCTGTGCAACAGGCCTCATGGGATGCCTGGCTGTTTTGGATTTAGTAAAGGCCTTAATTGAAAAAGAAGATGAGGGCCTAAATACACCATGGGTGGAGGTGGACCTGTCCACATTAGTAGGCTCTACATTAGCAGAGGCTTCGGTAGTAGTCTGGGAAAGGGCCGAGGACCCAGCGGTCTCGGGTACAGAAGACACCGCCAAAGGAGTGTCATCGGTAGTCAGGGACTGCAAAGGCGTCTCGCTGAGAACCGGACCACGTGTAGCCTGTTTTGGCGTGGTGTCGGCGGAGACCGCGGGCCTCGCGTGTCAGTCCTTTTCCTTGCGTTTTTTGGACAAAACGGTAGTCGGAGTGTCCGACGATATTTTATAATCAAAAACTTTACCAAAGTAGTGTTGGGCGAACTCCGCCCGACGCTTAATAGTGCGTTTATTGAAGGTAGCGCAAAAGCGACAGCCCGAGACGTCGTGGTCTGGGCCCAAACAAGGTATGCAGAGGGAATGGAAATCCTTATGCGGTATTTGTTTCCCACAAGAAATACAATTATTAACTTTTTCTGACATCGGTCTGAGGCAAGAAAAGTTTCCCCAACGGGGTACTTAGCTTTAATGAAGACTTCGGTTTCCAATTTTTTCGTAATTCAGGAGCTGGCCGACTGGCACTTGCGAACTGCTTCTGCTTCGGGCACCGCGCGGCAAAAAAGACTGGAGAACATGGCGTCGGCTGTGTCTTATATACTCTGGTCTCACTGACGTCAGAAGAGTAAGCGACGACAACCGACGCCGGACCAAGACTTTGGAATTCGGCCGACCGAGGGACCGCCTGACGGCTGAAAACCCATCTGTGATTACTGCAGCTGTATGCACGATGAACATCCCACTATTGTTATACACAAAAGCTGTCACTTTGACTGTTAGTTAAACAGAAAGCGTGTGTTAAACCCACTATTGTTATACAAAAACAGCTGTCACTCTTGTTATTTGAGGCACTGATTCCGTAAAATAGTCGATTAGTAACTGATTTGGAATAAATTGCATGTTCCCCAAATCCTTATTGTTTGGATGACCATAAAAGGTTTAAATACACAGATGGATTGCCCTGCTGACTGTAAAAAATAGGTTCTATTTTCAAGTTTGACTTTTATCAGTGTTGCGCTAAGATTTTAGTTCTGTGATTTTGAACTGTAAACAAAGTGAGAGCACTGGTGAATTATATGCTATATGGTAATTTTTACATCATCTACCTAAGCATTTTATTTTACACACGGCAGTGCCATATAACTTTGGGTAGTTAATGTTATAAGAAGTGTTGATTGGCTCTTCCAATAAAATGCCTTTTGCCATTGGTTTTCACTATTTACAACACTCCCTCATACCCATTGGACTAAATATGAGATAAAGCACTTTGATTGTTTTTTTTTTGATAGTCCATCGCCACTGGCCTGTATGCCATCTAAATACTTTACAATTGGTCATAACGTGAAACATTTGTGTCATTTGTCAATGTGTTTTTGCTTGACATACGGCAATGTTTTTAAATGATTCCAGCTATTGCTAACTGCCATTTACAGCCTTTTATTTGGGACCTTGATTTACTAATAATGTGGAATATTTATGAGATTGATACTAGTTGGCAATTCTTATATTATCTATGGACATGTTTTCACACATCACACGGCAATTCCTTATAATTGTTTGGCTATTGGTTATGATGGGCCATGTTGATTGGTTTTAGGAAGCATATGCCTTTTGTTACTGGCGATAATCTACATGATATGATTGGATTGCTTTACCTGATAGAAAAACACATGGATTGGTCCATGGGAATCCTACGCCATTGGTTTGCTTGTTCATTATGCATACTGTGATTGGTCACGACTGCCAACAGGTTTGGATACATTTCTTTGTTCATTATAATGTTAAATACTTGCTTTTGATGTACTTCCATATGACAGATGGTAATTTCCATATAAAGACATGTTTCCTGTTACTGATAGTTTGTGACCTCGAAATGCTAAAGTGGGAATGTTTGGTCGAATATATGCAAGATAGTAATTTTTATGTCACCTATTGATGTGTTTTAACACTCTACACAGCCATGCCACATAATTCTTGACATTTGTTGTAGCAAGTCATAAAGACTGGTTCTTGTTAAGAAATATCTTTTGTTACTGAACATCACTACTTATGAAATGATCGGTTTACCTTACGAAAAATGTTAATACATAAACACATGGGGTGGTTTATGTGAATTCTTTGCCATCGGTCCGTTTGGCTATTATACATCTCTTAGCTGGCTACAATGGATGGTATCTTTTCTGGTTACTGTTGTTATACACAGCTCGATCTTGCAGCCTTTGGACTGCCTTGTGCGGAAGAGCCGATGAGCTGTTTTGTGAGAAACCCCTGCCATTGCTTTGTTTGCGATTCTTGTGATTGGTCATGGTGGGAAATGCTACCTTTTTGTTTGTTTTGGCACGATTGCATTTGATAATTTTTGGCTATTTATTGGGATGAATTAGTGCTGATTGGCATCCATAAGGAAATTCTTCCAATCACTGACAATCATCATGCACAGCCCGCTTTACAACTATTGGGCTGTTTTATGTGATAAAACTTCACTGATTGGCCCATGAGTGGTTTTTGCCATTGGTGTGTGTGTAAACCAGTCATTTATGATTAGCTCATTTAACCATTGGGCTGCTTTATGTTATAACAGCTTGCTGATTGGCCCATAAGTGGCTTCTGCCATTGGACTATATGCAAATTAGTCATTTCTTGAATGGTTGATTCAGGATACATCTCTTTTTTGACCACTGGCCACATAAAAGAAGGTGTCATCCAGCATTTTAATTTTGAATGGCTATTTTTTCCTTTTTTTCCTTTTAAATGAAGTTCCCCATTGTACAAGATTACGATCTGATGAAGGATTATTTCCGAAAGTGCTTACCGTTGGATACCAAAAAAAGGGGACTTTTAATACGCTTCAACTTTCATTTTTGGATTACCTTGGACTTTAACTAATAAAGGATTTTATCGCCAGCTTGAGTTCCATGGTGGTGTCACTTGTTTTGCATTGCCTTTTTCTGTTTATCAGTGTGACACCTTCAGCAGTCACAGGTATTTTTATTTTTCTACAGTGTGTAAAAGGGGCTCAAACTTAAAGAACTTGGTTGAGAGACCCCCTAGGAAACAAGAACCCACTAAAGTCCCACAAATGTATAAGTGTGGATGTTGTCAATCTTGTATGTATAGCAATGTTGAAGAAATGTTCGACATCAATGGTTATATTTTGAAAATGAGGGGTAATTATAACTGCATCAGTTTAGGTGTAGTTTATGGGGCCCTTTGTCAAGTATGCCCAGCTTTTTACTTGGATAAAACCGAGCTTAAATTGAAGAACTAAATTTATGAGCACAATTATGACATAAGGGGAAAGAAAACTATTAATGCCCTTTTATAGGCACATACTTGAATTTCCTGGGCATCATTTTAAATTTATCGTCACTGAACAAGTAAAAAACAATGTGAGAGGTGGTCCATGGCAGGTGACATTGGACAATAGGGAATTATATTGAATTTTATGTCTGGAGTTTGTTGGTCACCCAGGATTAAATGAAATGGTGTCCATTGGATGCGTCTTAAAATTGAGGGTACAATGTAGGTAAATTGTCTACACGTAATACTTATGGAGTGTGTGTGTGTGTGTGTATATATATATATATATATATATATATATATATATATATATATATATATATATATATATATATATATAATGTTCACCATTTCCAATAATAATTTTTTATTCTTATATGTTGTTTTCTATGCTTTTATATTTTACATTATTCAGGAAGTATCACTGAATGTGTTCATTTTTGGGGGTATAACAAATTATTTTGTGATAGGATTTAAAACAGTGATTATTATTTGCTAGGGATATGTATGTCTCATCTCTAAATGTTTAATTCATCTTGGGGTCATGTTTAAATGTGGTCATCTCATTTTGAAAATTATCTGATGAAGTCTTGTATTCGACTCAATTAAAGCGCTCATCTAAAAAAATTTCTGGGGACCAGTTCCAGGCATCTGCGTCTCTGCTGTAGTGGCTACTTTTTCTTTCTTTTCTTTTTTTATTTAATTAAGGGTGTTACGTTTTCACTGGATGATGGCCTTGTGACTTTTACTGACTGGAGTTCTTAAATGGTGCATTTAGCTTATGTAGTTAGTTCTGAAAAAGTTCCATTATGTTAAGAATGAAAGCGCTTAACTAACTTAATAAAGGAAGTCTCGTGATCCTGTTTGGCATACCATGGCATTTTTGTTTTTGAGACATTTTTTAATTAAATTTAGATTGTGTCTTTTCTCATTTTATGTGAAAGATGGTTCCAACTAGCAGGGAACACCTATACATTTTCTCTTGAAATGACTAGAAGAAGGGGGGGCTGACAGAGGAAGAACTGTATTGCCTCCACAACCTCATAACTGGGTGTCAATACTTTGTCATATCTACCAAGGAGCATAGACTCCCTATCAAAGGAAAAGGAAGCCAACAAAACTGCTCTTCTGTGTTGAAACGAAAGAGAACCAGTAGCTATATCCACAGTTTGATTATAAAGAACAGCCCATTAAACCCTCTTTAAATGTGTAAATGTGTTACCGGAGGGACAGACAATTTTGTTTTTTCAAGGCTCTTCATCTCCAGAGGTCCTCTTTTTTGGGAAAAATGGGATCTCTAAAGACCATTCAAAGAATTGCTAGTACAACAGTCTCCCCCCTAAGCTGATCTAAGGGAGAGCCAGAACACACAGTTGATCTCATGATATGAGAATGGTGCCAGTGAGGACATACAAAACCCTTCCCTTCAGAAGACTAAGTAGTATGACATTCGACATTTTATTTTTCCTCTATTTCTCAATAACCTTTGCAGGTACAGGCAAAGGTTCCTGAATATCATATTTAACTGTAGGCTGATGCCTATCTAGCTGTGCACCTGACATTGGTTACTAATGTAATAAAATGGCTTTACAAATTACTTGAAAGTAGTCTTAAGCAAATTGCCCACAGTTAAACATTAGAGGTGGAAGTTGATGTGAACTGGAACATTAGCCCTCCTTCACTAATATGGCAGCATGCAACCTCTAGGGACTTTACATTAAAATACAATCAGGGTCCTGCCACTGAACCTTCTGCACTTACAGAATTTTACCTGGTTTGGCACCACCTTTATCTTTAACAACAAGTGGAACAATGCCTAGTCTCAATTTGGTGCCTTTGTGATTGACTCATCTACTCTCTGCTGACAGCGAAAACTGCAACCACCAATGGATGTGATGTCTGCATACCGGTGTGAGATGAATCTGTAATTGGATTGGCAGATAGATGCAAATTTAACCACTAGACAGAGAAGGTTCACTGCAGTACCTTCATAGGATCTGGCATGAGGAATCACCGCAATGGATGTGACGAATTACTTTAGTATTTGGAGGAGAAGTTTTGCCAGAAAATTTTAAGAACGAACGAACCTTGGAAGCTTGATGACCAAGAATACTCAAGTCTCAAAGTTTGGCAATTTGAAATGTCATACTCATGTGGCACTCTATGAAATTTGTGAGTCGGCTGGCTTTTCTTTAGGTTTACAGTGATAATCAAGTGGTGAGAAAATTGGAGCAAACAGTCCCTGGACTTGATAAGTAGATCTCTAGTAGGTGCAATGAGGAGCTAGTCATCTATATAGAAACAACGAGAACCCTTGCAATCTTAAATACGTTGCCACCACTGCCATGCATATGTTGTACACCGAGAGTCATGATGAAACCAAAAGCTAGTTCTGTGAACTGGAAGTGACTGCCGCCCTCTGCCCAGCCAAAAGCGGAAAAAACTCCCAGACTGCATCAATCCTGAATGTCTAAACAGCACATCTAGTTATCCTTCCCTAAAAGATGCAGGATGGGCTGAACCATGACCATCCAGAACTTAGCTTCAAAAATTGTTTGCGATGACTTTAGTCCAGAATGAGCGTGGAGTCCTCAGTTTTTTTTTGGAATCAAAAAAAAAGAATCCTGAATAGACTCTTGATCCTCTCTGGTCTGGTGGGACCTCCTGGATGACTCGCTTTTGTATCAGCTTTTAAAGTTCTGCTGACTGGGTGGAAAGTCAGGAATTTACCTTTTGTTTGTTGTGGGTAAGCAAAGGCAATGACATAGCCTCTGGCGATTATCTTCTTTATCCAAGAATCTTGAGTGATGGCTAGCCAGGCTTGAGGCTGCAGCGGTAACTACCCCCCCCCCCCCAACTGTCTCCAGAATGCACGCAGGAGTGCTGGAAGGGATTTGCAGTGAAAGGAACTCAAAAATCCTTGATTATGCAAGTCAGCCTTTGCCCTGAAGGAGGCATCTATTAAATAGTTTCCCATCTGTATTGGGGGTGGGGGGGTCTGGTCTGTCAGCAGAACAGCCCTGGGCAATACTCTAGGATTTAGAGAGCCATAACTTCTTTCCATCCATCTGTCTGGTTCCAGCAAAAGGTCCTTTAGGAGGTAGAAAAACAGGTGCTCATGGCAGACATGGTTTTGCCCTCCAGCTCACTTCTGGTGAGTGTATCTTTGACCGCGGGTCCAAAAGTGTGGAAACGGAAAACAGCAATGGCAAAGGATATCTTGAAGCTCTCCTTGAAGTCATAAATGTATTCAAGTGTGACAGCAAATAGTAGTCTCAGTGCCTTTAGCTCCTGCTGTGGCATCAGCTGCTTCGGAGAGCAGCTGCATGGGCACAGACACTGACTGAAGGTATACAGCTGCAACTTCACAATCTCTTGTAATATAAGTAACTGGGAAAGCTCCTTGGTCAAGTCTCTCTCCAGAAACATATCATATGGGCTATGTAGCTCAGCATGCTAAGAGCAAATGTCACTGAAGCACAAGTCTGATTTCTAAAACTGTCCAGTGCCCTGGGCTCCCTCTTAAGGGGATGGACAGAGGTGCTATCTTTGGAGAAAGTACAGTTGTGTACACTTACCATAAATGTAGATGTTCGAGTGCATTCACTGTTGCAGTCATTACAATTGGGTAATCTGCTGGCAGGTTGCCCTCAGTCGGCCTGAATAACAAAGTCTTGGGTCCTGCGTTGGTTGCTGTCTCCTCTTCCATGACGTCAGGTCGTCAGGGGTATAAAACATGCAGCCAACGCCATTTTATTCAGTTTTTCTTGCCCCACATGTCAGGTGCCCCCCAAATGGGAAGCAAAAAAAAAAAATATATATACATATATATATATATATATATATATATATATATATATATATATATATATATATATATATATATATATATATATATATATATATAAACAGTAAAAAAATATAAATGCACTTTTAGAAACAAACTTTACCTTCATCTAAAAGCAAATACACCACAAAGGCTTTTGTGTATAGTGAAGGGAAGAAAAGGTATAGAAAGGGGGATGGCGGGTGGGTAACCCGGACTGCAACAGTGAATAAACTCCAACATCTACATTTATGGCAAGTGTACACAACTGTACTATGTTCTTCGTATTTCACTGTTGCAGTCATTACATTTGGGTAGAATCCCAAAGCTATGGATGGGAGGCTGGAACTAACCAGCGTTAGGAGCGGCAATAAGGCCCTGCAAAACTGCAGTGGCAAAGCCTGCCCTGGATTTGGAGAAGAGAGGCAAATGATAATGCTTTGTGAAGGTATGAACAGAGCTCCAAGTAGCAGCTTCTAGAATCTCTTTGTTTGGAACCCCTCTGAGAAAAGCTACTGAAGTATAGGCAGCCCTGGTGGAATGTGATCTGATCCCCTTGGGCACAGGTTTACCATGGTGCAAGTAGCAGAAACAAATGCAGTGGCTTATCCACTTAGAAACAGTCTGCTTTGATATAGCCTTCCCCTCTGACCCTGCAGCAAATGCTACCAGTAGTTACTCAGACTTTCTTAGTGATTTGGTCCTAATTGTCTATGTACATTCAATAAATGCAGAATCCACTCCCCCTTGTTCTGCGGAGTTGGGTAAAATGTTGGCAGATGAATGGTCTGGTTAAGAGCCACATTGGATACCACCTTAGGCATAAAATAAGGATTGGTCCTGAGGGACACCCAGCACAAACTTTAGGTCCCATGCAGGAGTTGGTGATCTTCTGGGAGGCCTTAAATTTTTGGCTCCTCTAAGATACTGTTTAAGCAGAGGATGAGAAAAGAGGGGAGGCTCTGTGTTGTAATAAGCCGAGATGGCAGAGGCATGGATTTTTATTAAAGAAAAAAAAAGATAGGTCCTTGTCAAGCATCTCAGTCAAATATTGTAAAATCTGAGGAATACTGGGCTTTGCTGTGTCTGTTCCTTGTGCTTGGTTCCAAGCACAGAATCTCTTACATTTATCAGCATAAAATTTTCTAGTACTAGGCCTTCTGGCTTCCAAAATGACATCCATTACAGATTTACTGAGAGGTGTTGTTTGAATAATTAGTTGATCAGCCATGCTGCAAAATTCATAGTTTTGAGCTGTGTGTGTAGAATTTGATACTTCTGCTGAGATAGTAGATGAGGTATTTGAGGCAAGTACCATGGGGGAAGCTGAGACATATTCCTTAGAAGTGGGTACCAGTGCTGGTGAGGCCAGTCCGGAGCAACTAGGATCATTTTTGGCTTTTTCTGTCTGACTTTTAGTAAGAACTTGGAGAGTAGAGGCAGAGGGGGAAAGGCATAGACTGATAGGATTTTCCAGCTGAAGGATAGGGCATCCGCTTTCCATGTTTTTTTGTGATGAGTTCTTATGCAGAATTTGTCCAACTGATAATTTTGGGGAGAGGCAAATAGATCTATGTCTGGTTTCCCCCATTTCTGTGTTAACATGCTGAAGATTTGTGGATCCAGTTTCCATTCGTGCGGGTCCATAAGATTTCTGCTTAGGTTGTCTGCCAGAGTATTTTGCTTTCCTGGCAGGAACTGAGCTTGAAGATGTATTTGTTAAGTCATGGCTGTGTTCCACAAGGCCATGGCTAGTCTGCAAAGGGGGTAGGAATGTGTATCCCCCCTGCTTGTTTATGTACCACATAACTGTGGTGCTGTCCAGCTTTATCAGTAGTTGTCCTGGATGAAGTAAATCCTTGAAGGCTGTCAGAGCATTCTGAACAGCTAGCATCTCTTTCTGGTTGATATGCAGATGCATTTGGTTTGGGCTCCATTTGCCCTGAATGCATCTCCCTGCCAGGTGGGCCCCCCAAGCATAGCCTGATGCGTCTGTAGTTAGGGCTTGGGTGGCAGGGGGTAGAGTGACCGACAGTCCCTTGTGTTGGTGACATGTCTCTGCCCACCAAAGAAACTCCTGTTGTAGGCAGGGAATGAGAGGGATCATTGTTTCCAGGCTGTGACAATGTTAACTCCATAAACTTTTTAGGTACCACTGAAGTTTCCTTATATGCAGTCTCGCATATGGAATTAGTAGAATGCAGGATGCCATGAACCTCAAAGCCTGCAGAATTTGTCTTGCAGATTAACTGGGTTTTTGTTGCCATTTGTTTAAAGTAGGTTGTCAGTTGCCTTTGTTTGTCTGGCGTGAGGTAAGCCATCTGGGCAGTTGCATTCAAGCTTGCACCCAGGAATGTAATTATTTGAGAGGGTACCAGTTGTGATTTCTTTTCATTTATGGTGTACCCTAGGCATGCCAGAAGCCTTTTTACAAATGCCAGATGCTGAAGAAGAGTGCCCTTGTCCTCTGCTTGAATGAGGCAGTCGTCCAGATGAGGATAAATTTGAATGTTTGTCTGCAGAATGCAATTACTGGTGCCAGGCACATTGTAAAGAACTTGGGCGCAGTAGATAAGCCAAAGGGCAGTGCAGAGAATTGGTAATGCATAAAACCTGCTTTGAAGCAGAGGTATCCTCTGCATGATTCCCTTATTGGGATATGCAGGTATGCCTCTTTTAAGTCTAGAGTTACTAACCAAGCATTCCTGCCAAGCATAGGCAGTAGCTGTTGTAAAGTCAGCATTTTGAATTTTGGAATGTCCAGGAACATGTTCAAAATTGATAAGTCCAGTATTGGACGCAATGAATTGCCTTTTCTGGGTACCAGGAAAAGTCTTGAATAAAAACCTTGTCCTTTTTCCTTTTCTGGTACCGGTTGAAGAGCCCCCATATCCATGAGGGACATGACTTGTTTCTGGGCCTCTGTCCACTGGTTTTGTGGCAAATCCGGTCATCCGTTTGGAATTGGCAAAGTATGGAAATTAAATCTGTACCCCTGGGATACTATGTTTAATACCCACTTGTCCTGGGTAATTAACTGCCAATTTTGAGCATGAAGTGCTAGTTTTCCCCCCAAGGGGGCTGTCAAAAGATAAGTGCTTGGTGATGGTAGAGGAAAGTCATTGAGACTGCTTACTGTAGGGTTGTGCTTTGTTTCCTCCAGATTTGGAGGTGGAGGCACCCCATTGCTTTGACCTGTAAGAACCCTGTGATTGGTATCTGGAGCCTTTTGAGCGCCTGGATTTGCCTTGAGTGGCTCTGTTGGACACAGGAAAGGAACGATTTTTAGTAGGCCAGTGTCTACTGAACCTGGGTGGCTGCACTTGCAAGAAATCTTTTACAGTTTGCATATATTTAGCTTTGTCTTCCATTTTCTTTAAAACCTCTTCTGCCTTATTACCAGAGTGTCAAGCTGCAAAGGGGCATCCAACAATTTAGCTAACGTGATCAGGCAGATTTTGCTCCTTGAGCCAAGCATGTCTTCTAATCACAGATCCAGTAATGGTGGCCCTACAAGAGGCCTCCAAGGAATCAAAACCACAGTGCAAAGTATGCTTTCCAACATGTTCTGCTGAATGCAATAATTCCTGTAACCCTACTTTCCACACAATCAGAAATCAACATTTTCTGTTTCAGTAAGCCCATAACATGCTGTTGATATTTAAGCATATGAAACTGGCAGTTTAAGGCCCTGATTGCCAGGGTTGCAGACGTATAAACTTTCTTTCCCCATCTATCCAGCGCCCTGGGATCTCTATCAGAGGGGGTAGGATTTTTGGCTGCAGAGGCCTTTACACCATTGGGACCCTGAGAAATAGTCTCAGAATCAGCAGCATGATTTTTGAATAGAAATTTGTGGGAAGTCAGGAACCTTGTAATATCTGTCTGGCATACTAGGAGCCAGAGGCAGGGAATCTGGAGCCATGCTTGATTCCGAAAACACATAATCAACAATGTCTAATACAGCAAGTATTGCCAAAGGCCTATGCTGAGGAAGAAGGAAATCCCTAAGCCTCTTTTTTTATTCAGATAAGTCCTGAATCTCCCAGTGAAAATGTTCCCTTAAAATATGCAAAGTCTCTCCAAAAGAGTAATCCTCAGGAGGAGATGCAGATGGGATGGATTCCTCTGCATCAGAATCCTCACAGGGTGGAACAGAAAATTCCTGATCAGAAGAGGAATCAGAAGAAATGGAAACCTGATCTGAAGATTCATAATCACTGCCTTGTCTAGGCCTCTTAGCAGGGGGCATAGGGGCCTGTGCACATAGCTCATGCATCGTTTTTGTAGACATAGAAGATGTTTTTGACCTTGTTTCTGTTGCTGGCATCGGTTTAATATAAAAATGTTGAGGCCTGAAAACACCCTCAGAAGCCGGTGCCTGCTCAGCGGCTCCGGACCCATCCAAGGGAGAGACACCCGCAGGTTGAATACTCTGAGAATCTCGCGGCATACCGGACTCTGAATGGGTCTCGGTAGAGGCCTGCGACTCAAAAGTAGCGGGTATCAGGGGCTGCGAAAGTGCCTCACTGAGTACTGGTAAACCGGCGACTGGCTTAGGAGAAGCTTCATTGTCTGTTTAGGACCTCGACGGTCTGTCTTTTTCTTTGCGTTTTTTGTGAACTCCGGTAGTCGGATTGCTAACCGACATTTCAGGATAATTAAATCTTGAACCAAAATATTTAGAAGCAAAAATATACAGATGCTTAATAGTACGTTGGTTAAATCTAGCACAAAACGGACAGCAAGGCACGTTGTGATCTGGGCCTAGGCAAGGAATAAAGTACAAATGAAAATCCTTATGAGGTATTTGCTTCCCACAAGTAATGCAATTATTAACTTTTACTGACATTGGTAAGGAGCAAGAAAAAGTTTCCCCAACGGGGTACTTAGCTTTAGTTTGAAGACTTTGGTTCTGAAACTCGAATACGAACATTTCAGGAGTCGGCCTACCGGCACTTGAGAACTGCTTCTGCTTCGAACACTGTGTGGCAAGAGACTGAATAAAATGGCGTCGGCTGCATGTTTTATACCCCTGATGATCTGATGTCATGGAAGAGGAGACGGCAACCGACACAGGACCCAAGACTTTGTTATGCAGGCCGACTGAGGGCAATCTTCCAGCAGATTACCCAAATGTAATGACTAACAGTGAAACATGAAGAACATCTCCTTTTTCATAGTTGCTGCAACCATTATAGTATCTACAGCAGGATCTTTGCTCCAATAAAGCCTATTCATAAGGGATACCAATAGTTTGTCAGGTTTTTTTGGAATCTGCTCCATCACATACTGCTTCTTCTAATCTCAGAGACACCAGGTGAATGACCTCATTAGTGGGCAGGACCACCCGGGAAGTACAAGAGCCAGCTCTGAAAGACTCAGGGAATACACACCCCTCTTGGAAAAGGGCTTCTGTGGACAAAGTCCCTCGTCATTTCTTCAATTCAAGGATATCTCCAAATGAGAAATGTTCTAAGGGAGATCGTGGGAACCCCTCCTGTTCCTGAAAATCAGTATAGTACAGTTTTGTACCTACCATAAATGTAGATGTTCGAGTGTTCACCCTGCTGCAGCCATCACACTTGGGTTATCCTGCCATCAGGCGGTCCCACAGTCGGCCAGAGTTCCAAAGTCTTGGTCCTGCGTCGGTTGCTGTCGCTTCCTCCCTAACGTCAGTGCGCCAGGGGTATATAAGAGGCATCCGACGCCATTTCCTTCAGTTTTTTTTGCCCCAGATGTCAGGTGCCCCCAATAGGTAGGCAATACACATTGCTATATAAAGATATACATGTAAAAATAAAATAATACTTTCAGTCACAAGCAAATACACCACAGAGGTAGTATAGGATAGAAAGGTATGGATAAGTCCAGCTAGTTCAGAGGGGATGGAGGGAGGGTAACCTGGACTGCAGTAGGATGAACACTCGAACATCTACATTTATGGTAGGTACAAAACTGTACTATGTTCATCGTGTTACCCTGCTGCAGTCATCACACTTGGGTTGAATCCCAAAGCTAAGGATGGGTGGTGGAGTTAAACATGGTTAGAAGAAGCTAGTAGGCCCTGCAAAACTGCAGTGGCAAAGCCAGCTCTAGTCTTAGAATATAGAGGTAAGTGATAGTGTTTGGTGAAGGTGTGCACTGAACTCCAAGTTGCAGCTTCCAGAATATCCTTGGTTGGCACCCCCCTGAGAAAGGCTGCTGATTTAGCTGTAGCCCTGGTGGAGTCGGACCTAATGCTAGCAGGTACCGGTTTCCCATGATACGTGTAGCAGAAACGTATGCAATGTCTTATCCATTTTGAAATGGTCTGTTTTGAAATAGCTTTTCCTTGTGATCCTGCAGCATAGGCTACAAAGAGCTGGTCAGAGTTTCTGAAAGCCTTAGTTTTATCCAAGTAGTAACGTAGTTGTCTGTGAATGTCCAAAGAGTGCAGGAGTCTTTCTCCTTTGTTCTGGGGATTTGGAAAAAAGGTGGGCAAATGAATGGTTTGGTTTAGGGCCACAATGGATACCACCTTTGGCATAAAGGAAGGGTTAGTTCGTAGAGAAACTCTGTCTTGGTGAAAAATGAGGAAAGGCTCCACTGCCATTGGTGCCTGTAGCTCTGAGACTTCTAGCTGAAGTTATTGCTAGCAGCAGGGCAGTTTTCCATGAAAGAAACTTTAAATCAGCAGAGAAAGCTGGTTCAAAGGGCGGCAGTGTTTTCCAGAAAAAAGTTGAGATCCCAAGTAGGTGTCGGTGCTCTCCTGGGCGGTTTTATGTTCTTAGCCCCTCTGAGGTACTGTCTTAGGAGTGGATGTGAAAATAAAGGAGGATCCGTGTTGTAATGAGCTGAAATTGCTAAGGCGTGGATCTTAACAGATGAAAAGGAAAGTCCTTTGTGCAACATCTCAGTTAAATATTGTAGAATCTGAGGAATGTTTGGATCAAGGGGATTTTGGCCTTTAGCCTGGTTCCAGGTGCAAAATCTTTCCCATTTGTCTGAATAGGTTTTCCTGGTGCTGGGCCTCCTGGCCTCCAGAATGACATCCATTACAGCTTTGGACAGAGGTGTTGGTTGATTGTTTAGGTAATTAACCATGCCGCCAGGTTTAAGGTCTTGAGCTGGCTGTGTAGAATTTGATTGTCTCGCTGGGTGAGCAGGTGAGGAATTTGTGGTAAAATCCATGGTGGGCCATGGGCCATGTTCTTTAGAATTGGATACCAGTGCTGGTGTGGCCAGTCTGGTGCAATGAGTATCATTTGTGGCCTCTCTAATCTGACTTTCAGCAGCACCTTTGCTAGAAGAGGCAGTGGAGGAAAGGCATACACTGTTAATGTTTTCCAACTGAATGAGAGGGCGTCCACTTTCCAAGCTTGTGGGTGGAATGTCCTTGTACAAAGTTTTTGAAGTTGGTAGTTTTGGGGGTTGGCAAACAGATCTATGTCTGGGCATCCCCATTTTTGAGTTATCATTGCAAATACTTGTGGATCCAGTTTCCACTCGTGGGGATCCATGATGTTTCAGCTTAGGTCGTCTGCCAATGTGTTTTTCTTTCCTGGCAGGAATTGCGCTTGTAGTTGAACTTGGTAAGACAGTGCTGTGTTCCACAAGGTCATTGCTTGCCTGCATAGAGGGTAGAAATGTTTGCCCCCTTGCTTGTTGATGTACCACATTACTGTGGTATTGTCCGTCTTTATTATTAGTTGTTCTAGGTGTAAGAGGTCCTTGAAAGCTGTTAGGGCATTCTGTACTGCTAGCATTTCCTTTTGATTGATATGCAGATGCCATTGATCTGTAGTCCATTTGCCCTGAATGCACTGTCCTGCCATGTGTGCTCCCCAGGCATAGTCAGATGCATCTGTTGTCATAGTTTGCCTGGCTGTGGGTAATGTGAAAGGCTGACCCTTGTTGAGGTGAAATGCCTGTGCCCACCATAGAAACTCCTGTTGAAGGCAGGGAATGAGTGGTATCATTGTTTCCAAGCTGTGGCTGTGCTGAGTCCATACGCTTTTCAGGTACCATTGTAATTTCCTCGTATGCAGTTTTGCAAATGGTATTAGTAGTATGCAAGATGCAATGAATCCCAAGGCCTGCAGAATTTTTCTTGCAGGGAGTTGGGTCTTTGTTGCCATTATTTTGAAGTATTGAGTCAGCTGTTGTTGCTTGTCTGGCATGAGGTAAGTCATCTGGGCCGTTGTATTCAAGCTGGCACCCAGGAATATTATGTTTTGTGAGGGTACTAGTTTTGATTTCTTTTCGTTTGCTGTGTACCCTAGGCAACTTAGAAGGTGTTTGACAAATGCCAGATGTTTTAAAAGAATGTCCTTGCTTTCTGCTTGAATAAGGCAGTCGTCCAGGTATGGGTATATTTGAATTCCTCTGTCTGCAGTATGCAATTACTGGTGCCAGGCATTTTGTGAAGACCCTGGGCGCAGTAGATAAGCCAAAGCCAAAGGGCAGTGCAGAGAATTGATAATGGGTTGAACCTGCAATGAAGCGGAGGTATCTTCTGCAATTTTGTCTGATAGGGACATGCAGGTATGCGCCTCCTTGAGATCCAACGTTACGAGCCAAGCCTTCTTGCCCAGCATGGGAAGAAGCTGCTGTAGTGTTAGCATCTTGAATTTTGGTACTTGCAGATAGGTGTTCAGAACTGAAAGATCCAGAATGGGTCTCCATGCTTTGTCCTTTCTGGGGACTAGAAAGAGTCTTGAGTAAAATCCTTGTCCTTGCTTCTGTGTAGGTACCTGTTGAATGGCTCTCATATCCATGAGAGCTGTAATTTGTTTTTGTGCCTCTGCCCATTGATTTGGTGGCAGGTTTGGCATTCTTTTTATCCTTGGCAAGGTATGAAAGTGGAATCTGTATCCTTGTGAGACAATGTTTAGAACCCATTTGTCTTTTGTGATGATGTGACAGTGGTCTGCAAAAAGTGCTACTTTTCCTCCCAAGGGAGCTGCCAAGAGAGATTTGCTTGGTAGTTGGGAGGGTTGAGTCATTGTGTTTGTCTTCTGCTAGCTTGGGGCCTGTCTTCACCTCCTTTCTGGGTTGCGGCACCCCATTGGTGAGGTTTTAAGGGCCTTGTGACTGACCTCTGCCCCTTGGGCGTCTGTATTTGCCCCTCTGTGGTCTGTCAGAAGCTGGACAGGACCAGTTTTTTGTTGGCCAATTTCTGCTGAAACGAGGGGGTTGTACCTATAAGAAATCCTTGACTGTCTGCATAGACTTTGCCTTATCATCCATTTTCTTTAAAACCTCTTCTGCTTTGACACCAAATAAGACATCCTGCTGTAAAGGTGCATCCAATAATTTTGCTTTAACATGATCAGGTAGGGTTTATTCTTTTAACCAAGCATGTCTGCGTATGACAGACCCAGTAACAGCTGCTCTACAGGAAGCTTCCAATGAATCAAATCCACATTGTAAAGTACGTTTGCCCACCTATTCAGCTGCATGCAACAGATCCTGCATTTCCTTGAATTCAGCCTGTTCAGAATGTGTGCTCAGTTTTTGTTTTAATTGAAACATTAGGAATTGCTGATATTTCAGCATGTGAAACTGGCAATTTAATGCTCTCATAGCCAGAGTATCTGAGGTGTATATCTTCTTTCCACATCTATGTAGGGCTCTGGAATCACTTTCAGAGGGTACAGGATTTTTAGCCATAGAAGCTTTAGCCCCTTCTTTGGGACCCTAGGAAATTGTTTCTGGGTCAGCCAGAGGACTTTTATAAAGGAATTTGTGTGAGTCAGGTACTCTGTAGTATCTGTCTGGTTTGGCTGGAGCAGGAGGTAGGGAGTCTGGATTTAGACTAGACTCTAAGTAAACATCATCCACAATATCTAAAACTGGAGGGATATCAAGTGGTATGTGCTGGGGTAGTAAAAGAAACTCTTGGAGCCTTTTCTTAGAATCACAGTAGTCCTGGCCTTCCCAGTGGAAATGTTCCCTCATGATATGGAAAGTTTCCCCAAAGGAGTAGTCTTCCGGGGGAGATGCCGAGGGAATAGAGTCTTCAGCATCAGAGTCTTCATAAGGGGGAAAAAGTGTAATCCTGTTCCTCAGAAGAATCTGAGGAAATAGAAACCTGGTCAGAGGAAGCATAATCCTCCTCTTGTCTTGGCCTTTTATCAGGAGGGGGATGGGAACCCCCCGATTAGGGTAATCAAATCTTCAGCCATCTTAAGCATCTGTTTCTTAGGCATGGGGCCTTGAACAGGAGACTGATGTACAGTCTTTTTTGGTTTTAATGGAGTCTTTAGCTTAGCATAAGATTTAATGGTGAATGTAGTCGGTCTGAAGACACCTTCTGAAACCGAAGGCGTTTCTACTGCACTGGGATCACCTTCTGCTCTGGTGTCGGAAGGGCCTAATGAAGATGGTTGCGACGGCCTAGTACACTCCGCTTGAGAATCCAAAGCTGTCTGGGGTTCCATTTCCACGGTCTTCAGGGGCTGCGTAGGCGCCTCAGTGAAATCCGGAGAACCGGTGACAGGCCCAGCAGAGGCCTCGGAGTCTGGCTTGGTTTTAGGCTGCCTGTCCTTATCCTTGCGTTTTTTATGCATGCTGGTCATCGGCTGCTCCGACGGCATGATATAATTAAATTTCCTACCAAAGTAATGTTGTGCGAAGTCAAAACGGCGTTTGATAGTTCGTTTATTAAACCTACACAAAACCGACAACCTGTGATGTTGTGGTCTGGGCCTAGGCAAGGAATACAATAAGAATGGAAATCCTTGAGGTATTTACTTCCCACAAGAAATGCAATCGTTAACTTTTTCTGACATCGGACTGAGGCAAGAAAAGGTTCCCCAGTGGGGTACTTAGCTTTATTGAAGACTTCGGACTGAAATTCGATTTGAAAATCTCAGGTGTCAGACGACCGGCACTTGCGAACTGCTTCTGCTTCTGCTTCGGGCAGGGAAGAAGCGACATCAACCAATAACGGACTAAGACTTTGGAACTCTGGCCGACTGCGGGACCGCCTGATGGCAGGATAACCCAAGTGTGATGACTGCAGCATGGTAACACAATGAACATCTTCAGTGAGTGACTCCTGGTGGGAGTCCGAATGTTTTCTCTTGCAAGTCTGTTTTCTATGCCATTCTCTGGTGGGAGATTCCAGAGATGGCTCAGAACCAGAATGGGAAATTGCCAGGTGAGATCCATTGAGATTTACTGAGGCTGGCTGCTCAAACCAACAGCACAGATTGCTTTGGGATAGTATCAGGTGTGTCAGTGACCTCATTTCTCGACCAGGACACCCCCTCAAAAGCCTTGAAAGTCAAAGCCGAAACCTGGGCTGAGGAAGTTTCTTTAGGATCTGAAGATCCCAATTAAGTTAACTCCCAGGCCCCAATTAGACTCTGCTCAAAAGCAGACATCACAGCAGAGCTGCTTAGGGCCAAAATACCTAGGAATAGGAATAGCTCTGATAATTTAGGAGCCAGTCTGGAGCCCTAGACCTTGGTCCTGACCTCCTGAATCAGACACCACTCCCGATCTGATGTCAGAGTCAAACGGGTAAGAGAACATGTCAGAATTGAAACAGAAAGCTCACGGCTCTAACAAAGTTATCTGTGCAGGTATCACTTGGAGCCATGGGCACCAAATCTGATAACTGGAGAACGAGATACTAGCAACTGAGTCATTGCATCCTAATCTGTATCCAGTGGTAGGGGAGGTGCAGGGAGGACCCTCATCTGGACTTGTGTTCTCAAATTTTCACATCATTCTGTTGATAGATGCTTCCATACGACTTCTCTATGATTGAAAGTACCTGAGAAAGATGCTATGGAGGGTGGCCTGGAAGACCACTGAATCGACCTTTGCTGGAGAATAATGCCAAGGACTGGTCAGAGCCAAAGCAAATCTGAATGCAGGTGAGATGAGGGTGATCAGACTTGAATCCACTGGATCTAACTGTCAGAGCATTTTTGTAGCTGGACCCAAGGATCTCATTCTAGCCTTTTCTTCTGCTTCTCTTCTTCCTTTGCCTGGTCAATGGAGCAGGGAGGAAACCCTTGAAGACTAATTTGCTCCTGCAATCAGTAAAAGCCATGGCCCCAAACAGGCACAGGACTTGCACTCTGTGTCAAGATTATCTATCCCTAAGAAATAGATGCACAAGGCATGTGGGTCTTAGGCTATGGGGAGTGGATCTTGTGCCTGCATACGGTGTAATTTAAGTCAGTAGTGTTGTCACTCACAGTTTAATGCCAAAATGCCACACTGAAGAAAAAAACACTCAAAAGTCACAAACACTTCAAAAAGCTAACTTTCTAAAGATAGAAAACATGATATATACATCTATACTCATATACAAAGACATACAGGTTTACTATCAAAATGCAGAAGTACAGTTAGGCGAACACGGGAATGCCAAATATGTGCTGGCTGATTTCCGCACTGCCAAACTGCAATTCTACGAATGTCCTTTAGCGGATGCCACTATGCATTCGCTCATATGAGGTCAAAGTTACAAACAGAGATTGCAGTACAGTGCAGATTGGGAAATGTACTCTCTTCCTCACTGCAATGCGATCTTGGAGTTGGAATATATAACTTGCAGGGAGTGTGGGGGGTGCAGGGGGGCTTGCCCCCCCGGCAAAAAATGTGGATTAAAGTGATGTGCACTATTGAAATGCATATGTTCGTACTGCTGGGAAGCAGGCAGGCAAGTGTCAGCAGGTAATGTTTGGAAATGCTGAAGCCGTCAGTTTGAAATTGATGTGTTTTCGACATGTGTACCTAATCAGTATTCAGGAAATCAGAATTTATTTCAGTGTGTGTACTAAATGTGTTTTGATGTTCGAGATTTCGACAGTAAACCATAAGCGTGCACGTGTGTGTGTTTACAATCAAAACTTGGAAACTGCATCGGTCGACTGGCATGTGGTTGACTTGCAGTTTTCAAGTCGGCAGAATATCAAACCAAAATCAATCAACTAGACTACAGCAAACGGGTAGTGTAGTTCGAGCATTTGGGTTTGACATTGTGCAGGGAGGTCACAGTTCAGTGAGGAACAGGGAATTAGCCCATTCCTCACGGTAGTGCAATCTCAGAGTTGGCATATTTAATGTGCAGGTGTGGGGGGGGGGCTGTGCCCTCCACATGGGGGGTGCAGGGTAGCATAAGCCCCCCTGCAAAATAGTACAATTAACATACCATTGACTGTAGTGTGTAACGGTAAGTTTATGTACATAGCATGGGTGAGTGACGTCACCTACTGCTATGTCAAACTCATCAAACCAGGGATTTCAGTTGTCATTTCTGACGTTCTGCCTTTTAGACATTTCAGAATTCAAGATTTCACATCAACGTTGTGAGCATTCGACCGACCCATTTTCCAGATTATAATAAACTATATATATATATATATATATATATATATATATTTATATATTATACATATATTTACATACATTTATTGATTTTAGAGGGAGAAAGGGCAGAAACTCCCAGAAACACACTAACTGCACACAACCATCAGCCTAATAAAAGATATTGGAAAAGCGACATCTAAAAGGTAAAACATCAAAAACTACTCACTAAAAGTTGTATGAAAGCTTCAGAAAGCACTTCTCCAACCACTGATGAGCCCACAGATCACGTCCAAACACAAAGTGGCAAAAGAGACCCGAAGTATTGAAGGGACAGGAGGGTATTATGGGTAAGGGAAGAACCTGAGCCCTGGGTCCAAGAACTTGCAAAAGGTGCCACATTGGATACAGTCAAATATGATAATCCATCTGCTGAGATGGATGAAAAAGACATCAGATACAGTATTTTGTTAGACAACTTTAGACAGAAGTGCAGATATCAGAAAAAGAAAATATGTTAGATATATTATGAAATATAATAGGAGAAGCAGATATTTTTCATTAGAGAGAGGTAATAATTTGAAAGAGAAACTATGTTATACCAATTTATGTACTAAAAGAAGTGAGAAACAAATAAATACATTGGGCATGTTCTCTTGTTATAAATGCCACAATTACACTACATTGAATACAGAAATGTTATTTAAACACCCTGTTAATAGTTTGAAATATAATTCCAGTTGTTCTGGACACATGCACAAAATAACCAAGCTTCTGAATAAGAAAAATAAATAGAAAACAAACAATTGTCGAAAAGTTATCAGATACCTATAGAAGTGTCACAATAAATGCATTAAGTATATTAGAAACTGATGGTGAAAAAGTAGTTATATACTCACCACAACGTTCCATCTGAGTAGGTAACTTCATTTGTCAGCAACCTGTGGGTATCGGATCCGACCTCGGATCTGAGCCGGCAGCTTTCCAAGCTAAAATTCTGAGCTCTCAGCTCCTCCCCGTTACCCATAATACCCTGCTACCTCCCTCCAGTCCTCAGATCGAGTTTGCCATATTATCTACCAACAACAGTCAAACATACTCGAAAGAGAAATGCTAACCTGATGCGTGACAGAAGGAAAAACATTCCGTCATGAAAATGACCACGAAACAGGCTAGGGGGAAGGAGGGGGGGTCGGTTGCTGACAAATGAAGTTACCTACTCAGATGGAACATTATGGTGAGTACATAACATCTTTATCTGAAGTAGTTAACTTCATTTGATCAGCAACCTGTGGGACAGAGTCCCCAGCTACCAAAAACCTGGGAGGTCCTCAAGGAAGGATATTTTGGAGCACTGCGGTGCCAAAGGCTGCCCTATCTCTGGATATCAGATCCAGCTTGTAATGAGAAATGAGAAGAGGCCCAAGTAGCCACTGAGCAGATGTCATTTAAGGGAACCCTTGACCAAAATGCTGCAGAGGTAACCATAGAACGAGTAGAGTGAGCATGAACCCTCAAGGGTTCTGGCCGACCGGAAGCTGTATACGCGTGTAAGATGCAGTGGGATATCCATCTAGCTAAGGTAACTTTCATAATAGGCTTGCCTAAGGACAGCTTAGCGAAGGACATGAAAAGCTGCTCCGATCTGCGAGAAGCAGCTGCCCTGTGTAAATAAAATCGCAATTGTCTATGCACATCCAACAAGTGCAGTCTGTATTCCCCTTTGTTCTGAAAGTTGGGGAAGAAAACAGGCAAACTGATGGTTTGATTGATATTGATCTCGGAGGCTACCTTAGGCAAGAATGATGGATTAGTCCTGAGAGATGCTCTGTCCTTTTGGAAGACCAGGTATGGGGGTTTTGTACAAAGAGCTTGAAGTTCAGATACTCTTCTAGCTGAAGTAATTGCAACCAGAAAGGCAGTTTTCCAAGATAAGAATTTTAAATCGATGGAAGCTGCAGGTTCAAAGGGCGGACCAATTAGCGCCTGAAGAACTAAGGTTAAGTCCCATGGGGAACCACATTCTTGACCAGAGGTCTTAACAGGAAGGTGCCTTTCAAAAAGGTCTTGCATATCTTAGCAGAAGCTAAGGTACCAAGGGTGCCCCAATGTGGAAATGAGAAATCGCAGCCATCTGAACCTTAACAGTAGAAGCACTGGCCCCTTGGTGAAAAATTTGGGACAGAAATTCAAGAACTGTTGGAATGGGAGCTGTAAAAGGGTCCAAATCCCTATGTTTGGCCCAGATGGAAAAATGCTTCCATTTACTCTTGTAGATCTTCCTGGTAGAAGGTTTATGTGCCGCTACCAGAATAGATTTTACGGAAGATGAGATGCCGGGAGTCCTAGCCATTAGTGGAACTGGATCAACCAAGCTGTGAGCCTGAGGTCGTCCAGGTTTGGAGTTTGCAATCCCGAAGGATGAGAGATCAGATCCGGAATGGGATCTAAGACCCAAGGAGGAGCTATGACGTGAGACCGCAGGTAGAGGAACCAGATCTGGCGAGGCCAGAATGGGGATATGAGGATTATTTTGCTCCCCAACCAATGAGCTTTCTGCAGAAATTTTGTCATTAGTGGAAGAGGAGGATAAGCATAAAGAAGACCAGGTGGCCAAGCATGAACCAGAGCGTCTCTGGGACTCTCCCCCCAGTGTGGGAATTAGAGCGAAAAACTTGCTGCATTTTGCATTTGAAGGAGACGCGAAGAGATCGCAGCAAGGCTGACCCCATCTGTTTCGCTACTAAGGGGTTTAGAGACCACTCATATGGTGTGAGGATAGAACAACTCAGCTTGTCTGCTAGGATGTTGGACAGACCCCGAATGCGCGTTGCTATCAGGAAGTGGTTGGTGGCAATCGCCCATTCCCAAACTCTCATAGCCTCTTGACAAAGAGGGTAAGACCTGGTTCCTCCCTGTTTGTTGATGTACCAGACTACCGCCATGTTGTCTGTCTGAATTGCAATAGTCCCCGGAGGAAGAAGGTCTTGAAGGGCTTGCAACGCTAAAAGCACCGCCCTCATCTCCACAACACTGATATGCAGAACGGTCTCTACAGGTGTCCACGTGCCTTGGACGGTTCTGCCCATGCAATGCCCACCCCCACCTGAGGCAAGAAGTGTCCGTAGTCAGCGTGGTTTGGGGTTGAGGCATTACGAACGGTCTCCCTTCTCGGAGCTCTCAGGAATGGAGTTACCAAAGAAGGGAGTTTCTGCAAACCCTGCATAGGGGAATCGGTGAATCCAATGGGTGAAGGAGGAGGGACCATTGGACCTGAAGGGTCCATTGAAGGACGCTCATGTGTAATAGAGCAAGAGGTGAAAGGCTGATGGCTGCCGCCATGGATCCTAGGGCTCTCAGGACTAATTCTGCAGGTGGGGCTGGGGACTGTAGAAGCGCTATTACGTGGAGTGATAAGGTGCGTAACCTGTCCGTTGTCAGAAAGGCCCTGGACTGAAGCGTGTTTATCCGGACTCCTATGAAATTCAGAACATGAACAGGAAGAAGACACTACTTCCTGAAATTTATGGTAATGTCTAGATGATGGGCCAAGAGTAAAGAATAATTCCTGGCAGAACAGAGTAGATGCCTGGTGGGGGCGGTGAGGAGCCAGTCATCTAGGTATGGGAAGACCTGAATTCCCTGAAGTCTCAGGTGGGCTGCCACAACTGCCATGACCTTGGTGAACACCCTGGGGGCTGTGGTGAGGCCGAACGGAACAACCCTGAACTGATAATGACTGGCCCCTAGCCGAAAGCGGAGAAACCTTCTGGATCGTCTGTCCATGAGAATGTGGTATTACGCATTCTTGAGGTCTATGGAGCACATCCAGTCGTTCTCCTGCAGGAGGGGGAGAATAGATTGCAGAGTGACCATCCGGAATTTCTCTTTGGCAATGAACAGGTTCAAAGTAGACAAGTCAAGAATTGGCCTTAAGCCCCCCGTCTTTTTTGGCACCAAAAAGAACCTGGAGTAATTGCCCAACCTGGACTGCTCTGGGGCTGGATGGCCCTTTTTTCTAGTAACTTCTGTATTTCTGAAGCTGCAGCCTCCCTCTGATTGGGAGGAAAGTACAGTTTTGTACCTACCATAAATGTAGATGTTCGAGTGCTAATACAGCTGCAGTCATAACAGATGGGTTTTCCTGCCGTCAGGCGGGTCCTCGGTCGGCCGAATTCCAAAGTCTAGGTCCGGCGTCGGTTGTCGTCGCTTCTTCCCTGACGTCAGTGCGACAGGGGTATAAAAGAACCAGCCAACGCCATTTTCTTCAGATTTTCTTGCCCCAGATGTCAGGTGCCCCCAGAAGGAAGGCAATACATAAATTTATGTAATAATGCAATGCAATATAATAAAAAAAACAGTAGTTGCAAGCAAATACACCATAAATGAATACCCCATTCAGGTTGTATGAGGAGGTGTTAGCAAATAGGCCTGTCCCAAGAGGGGAAGGAGGGAGGGAAACCTGGACTGCAGCTGTATTAGCACTCGAACATCTACATTTATGGTAGGTACAAAACTGTACTATGTTCATCGTGCATACAGCTGCAGTCATAACAGATGGGTAGAATCCCAAAGCTAAAAAAAGGGGTGGTAGGCACTAGGTGGAACTAGGAGGAGCCAGGATGCCCTGCAAGACTGCAGTGGCAAAGCCTGCTCTAGTTTTGGAGTATAATGGTAGGTGATAGTGCTTGGAGAAGGTATGCACAGAACTCCAAGTGGCTGCTTCCAAAATATCTTTGGTAGGAACCCCTCTGAGGAAAGCTGCAGAGGTAGCTGTGGCCCTTGTGGAGTGAGATCTGATGCCTGTAGGTACAGTTTTACCATGAAAAGAGTAACAAAAACGTATGCAGTGGGCTATCCATTTTGACATTGTCTGTTTGGAAATTGGCTTCCCTTGAGCTCCTGTAGCATAGGACACAAAGAGTTGCTCTGATTTTCTGAAAGGCTTTGTTCTGTCCAAATAATAACGCAGCTGTCTGTGGATGTCCAAGGAATGTAGTAGTCTCTCCCCTTTGTTTTGAGGATTAGGGTAAAAAGGTAGGTAAGTGGATAGCCTGATTCAAAGCTACCCTGGATACCACCTTTGGCATAAAGGACGGGTTGGTTTCAAGGAAACTCTGTCCTGATGGAAAATGATGAAAGGCTGCACAGCCATGAGGGCTTGTAGTTCCGATACCCTGTAAGCTGAGGTGATAGCCAGAAGGAAGGCTGTTTTCCAGGACAAATATTGCAATTCTGTTGAGGCAGCTGGCTCAAAAGGAGGCAAGGTCAGTTTTTCTAGAATGAAATTGAGGTCCCAAGCAGGTACTGGTCGTTTCCTTGGGGGTTTTATATTCTTAGCCCCTCTGATTAACTGTCTTAAGAGGGGTGAGAGAATAAAGGAGGATCAGTGTTGTATTCTGCAGAAATGGCTGAGGCATGGATTTTGATGGAGGAGAATGAAAGTCCACTGCTTAGCATCTCAGCTAGATACTGTAATATTTGAGGTAAATTCAGTATTCCAGGATTCTGGTCCTTTTTCTCATTTCAGGCACAAAACCGTTTCCATTTTGTGGAGTAAGCTTTTCTAGTAGAAGGCCTTCTGGCCTCCAAAATGACATCCTGCACCTCCTTGGAGAGTAGGGTCTGTTGTGAAGTTAAGGAATCTTCCATGCGGCCAGATTGAGTGTTTTCAGCTGACTGTGAAGAGTTTTGAAGCTGTGCTGAGTCAGAGGCATTAGAGGTAGGGTCCATGGTGGGGAATGCGTCAGGCTCCTCAGGAGTGGGTACCAGTGTTGTCTTGGCCAGTCTGGAGCAATGTGAATCATCTTTGGTCTGTCTGCCCTAGTTTTTAATAGAACTTTGGGCAGCAGAGGAAGAGGTGGAAAGGCATAAACTGTCATTGTTGTCCAACTGAAAGAGAGTGCGTCCACTCTCCAGGCCTGTGGATGAAAAGTCCTTGAGCAGAATTTTGCCAATTGGTGATTTTTGTGGGAGGCAAAGAAATCTATGTCTGGCCTTCCCCATGCTTGAATTATCTCTGTAAAAACTTGAGGATGCAACTTCCATTCGTGTGGATCTGTCATATTTCTGCTTAGGTTGTCTGCCAGCGTGTTTTCCTTGCCTGGCAAGTACTGTGCTTGAAGTTCGATTTGTAATTCCAGAGCCATGTTCCAAAGAGACATGGCCAGCCTGCATAGGGGCTATGAATGGGTTTCTCCCTGTTTGTTTATGTACCACATTACTGTGGTGTTGTCTGTCCTTATCAATAGTTGACCTGGATGCAGAAGGTCTTTGAAAGCTATAATAGCATTTATTACTGCTAGCATTTCCTTTTGATTGATGTGTAGGTGCTTTTCTTTTTGGGACCATTTGCCCTGAATGCACCGATCTGTCATGTGCACCCCCCAGGCGTAGTCCGAGGCGTCTGTTGTGATGACTTGATTTGCTTGAGGCTTGCAGAATGGGAGACCTGTGTTTCTTTGGCATGCTTGAGCCCACCACAGAAATTCCTTTTGAAGACATGGAATCAGTGGTATTATTGTTTCCAAACTGTGGCTGTGTTGAGACCATAGGTTTTTCAGGTACCATTGAAGTTTCCTCATATGCAGCTTTGCACATGGGATTAGTAGGATGCAAAATGCCATGAATCCCAGAGCCTGCAGGATTTTCCTTGCAGTCAGCCTGGTGAAATTTGCTAGTTTTCTGAAGTATTGAGTTAGTTGCCCCTGTTTCTCTGGCGTGAGGTAGGCCATCTGGGTGTGTGTGTCCAAGTTGGCACCCAGGAAAATTATTGTTTGAGAGGGTATTAGCCTTGATTTCTTTTTGTTGACTGTGTATCCCAGAGAATTCAACAACATTATTACAAAAGCCAGATGTTTCAGAAGTATGTGCTTGCTGTCCGCTTGGATCAGGCAGTCGTCCAAATATGGGTATATTTGTATCCCTTGAAGTCTGCAGTAGGCAATTACTGATGCCAGGCATTTCGTGAATACTCTGGGCAGTAGATAAGCCAAAGGGCAATGCAGAGAATTGATAATGGGTTGAACCTGCAAGAAATCTGAGGTATCTTCTGCAATCTTGTCTGATTGGGACATGCAGGTATGCCTCCTTGAGGTCCAATGTTACCAGCCAAGACTCCTTGCCCAGCATGGGAAGAAGCTGCTGTAATGTGAGCATCTTGAATTTTGGCACAAGTAAAAATGTGTTTAGGATGGATAGGTCCAAAATAGGTCTCCAATCTTTTCCCTTCCTTGGTACCAGGAATAGTCTGGAGTAAAAACCTTGACCTTGTTCTTGTGTAGGTACCTCCTGAATAGCTTTCATGTCCATGAGATCTGAAATTTGTTTTTGTGCCTCTGCCCTTTGATTGTGTGGCAGGTTTGGCATGCCTCTCATTTTTGGAAGGGTCTGAAAATGGAATCTGCAGCCTCTGTTTATAATGTCCAGCATCCATTTGTCTTTTGTGACAATATGCCAATTTTTCGAAAATAATGCCAGTTTTCCGCCTAAAGGTACTGCCATTTGAGCCTTGCTTGGCATGCAAAGGGGAAAGTCATTGGGTCTGCTTTCTGAATGGCTGTGAACTATCCTCACCACCTCTTTGTGCAGGAGCTTGCCATTGTCTGCCTCTAAACGATCCTTGAGATTGCCCTCTGCCCCTCGGGCGCCTGTATCTACCTCTTTGGGGTCTGTCCGTGGCTGGAAAGGACCAATTTTTGGAAGGCCAATTTCTACTGAAACGTGGAGGTTGTACCTGTAAGAAATCTTTCACTGTTTGCAGGAGGGCTCCCATTTGCACCTGGGCCTGCAGGAATCGACGCATCATCCGGTCCATATCTGCGTTGGACAGACTCCTGGTAGACCTGGAAGAAGTCGTCGAGGCAGGACGGGAAGGCCGCCTAGACAACCTCGAAGGTGACCGGGACTCCTCCTCCGGCTCCGGGGAGAAGCGTGGAGAATGGAGCCGAGAGGGGGAAGACCTGGAAACCGTCACAGGGGAACAAGTCAATTTAGCTGGCGGCACCGAAGGAACTGATTCGGCCTGCCGCTTATGGCTCTTGTGTCTATCCCTCTCCTTCTCTTTATGTCTCTTCTCTTTACTGGAAGAGTCCCCCTCTCCCTGGGAAGCAGCGGGAGGTTGAGTCCCAGCCAGGGGAGGGGGAGCTGAAGGCTGGACAGCCACAGCCACGACTGGCGCCACTGAGGGAGAGGAGGAGGAAGAAGAATCCGGGTGCAAGAGTCCCGCCAGGATTAGCTTGTTTCTCTTGTCCCTCAGAGCCCGGGGGTTAAACGCTGCACAAATCTGGCAGCCCGATGTTAAGTGGGCTACTCCCAGGCAAAGAACGCACTGAGTGTGGCCATCCGCTGGGGACAGCTTATGACCACACTCAGCACATTTTGAAAAAATGGCCTTAGGGTCCTCGGCCAGCACACACAAGCACACGCCCTGACACTCAGTAAGGGGAAGGGAAAAATACTAATTTACCACAAAGTATAACAAAAACTCAGTTTAACTAAACTATGGGCTTACTATACATACACACACGCACACAAACACACACACACACACACACACACCGAAAAACACTATTTATCTAAGAAAATACTCCTAAATTCCTCTCACCTAAAACGCTAAGAGCTTGTCCCTAATGCTTCAGAAGCCGCCGCAAATGTGATCTGGGGGCTGGAGGTAGGTAGCAGGGTATTATGGGTAAGGGGGGAGGAGCTTAGAGCTCGGATCTTTAGCTTGGAAAGCTGCCGGCTCGGATCCGAGGTCAGATCCGATACCCACAGGTTGCTGATCAAATGAAGTTAACTACTTCAGATCATGCCTTCCTATTCAGATGCACAAAAGATCTACTCAAGTTTAAGGGGTGGGGATATTATACTGGAAAATTAATTTGCAGAATACAGGTGGATAACTTGTCCATTTGCAGATGCTAAACTGAAGTTTCATGACTGCACTTTTTAGTGTCACTACTACACTACATTTCATGCAGCCGTTCCTCCCATCTCTTGCCTGACAATCTTCCACAGCAAAAAGCATTTCTTCACCCTTGCTATGAATATTCTGGGTAATGCAACCCCCCACCCCACACACAGATGCGTGACCCACACACACACACACAGACATGTGTGCACCTGCACACACATACGCACGTACAGTTACCAGGTGGTTTACCAGAAATTCTTCTATTTGCCAAGGTCTTACCAAATTCTTCCCAAACTTGGACCTCTGCTTTGGTGACTACTACAACTGTTGCCTTCCTTGCTCTTTAGTATCGAGCAATCAAATGTGGGGGCACCTGGTGCCCTGCGCTGGTCACTAGGTTACCAGCATGACAAGCATGATCCACCTTTCATTCACTCTAAACGCTTTCCCTCCTCAACTGCAGAGATTTTGAACGCACACCAATTCACATTCCACATATCCAACTTACCCCCAAATTAAGGGGGAACTCTTGTGGGTGGGAGCCGAAATCAACCTGTAAACAAGTAATTCAATCCCACAAAAAAAAAAAATGTAAGCATCATTTACAGACACTATGAGCGGACAAGGTAATCTGCTGTGGTGACCCTTAACCAGGAAAAGCCGAAAGAGACAGAATTTACTGAGGAAAAATCAATGCTGGAGGATATCTGCAGTAGCATAGTAAACTTCAGAACCAGCCAACCAAGCCAGCAGAGAATGAAAAAGCAACACAAGTTTGTTTAGCTACAACTAGGTGTGGCCCGCTGTGTGTGTGTGTGTGTGTGTGTGTGTGTGTGTGTGTGTGTGTGTGTGTTTGTGTGCAAACAAGAAAGAGAAATATGACCAGCAACAGGATTAAAGCAGAAAAGAAATTCCAATTATGGGAACAGAAAGTCAGCTTGTGACCTAGATGAATGACGACATGGCGCCCCTGTGCCATGGAGGCTGGCTACAGTGTACACAACGTTTTAGAAAGTGCTGCGACAATCTCCTTTGCAAATATCTCACAGCTCACTACCATGAAAGGAGGGTGTATAAATAAGATTTGCTTGAGAAGAAGAATTTGCAACAATAAGGGGTACGTCTAGGGGGACGTTCGACTGCACTATAAAAGTACCAAGGATCTTCTTAGGGCAGTTAATTGTGGGTGGAAATTACCTCTGTTTCATTCCGTACCACTGAAGGTGCTTTCTGAGAGGAGAACATTGGGCACTATTACTTTTATAAAATGGCTTTTTTCAACATCTGGAAATAGGTCCAATAAACACAGCATGGATGGACAGGGTTAGTACAGACTTGTCAATTTGACTGAGAGGGCTTGCTTAAGAAATTTTGCAGCTTGCGTTGACACCTTTTTCTTCTTCCTTAACTGAACCCGGGGCACTGAACAGGCAGCAGTATGCTCTTTTCTCAAACAAATCATATGAAGTGTGTCTAATGGTGGATTAAACTGCCCTGCTGCAGGCGCACTTCTTTAACAGTGGTCTTGGCTATGTGAATCAACATAGCTAATGGCTTAGTTAGGAAAATAAGCAGCAGGTACTGAAAAGAAAAACGCTACAGAAACAGTAACATCAGTAAGAAAACAGAAAAATTAGAAAAGGAGCATTCATTCAAACAAATCTTGAGCAGCAGAAAACTCCATAAATACTTCCAAATCTTTTACAATCTAAAGAAAAAGGTAGTCTGAGACCATTTTTGTGATTAACTGCTAGCATGGCAGGGAAGAAATTAAGAATGAGAGAAAGGGAACATACGACTCGGGCATGACTGAATGGGGGGGGGGGGTTCCTGATTGCATGTGGAAGTTTTAACCTGTAAGTAATCCTAACACTTGTGGCAAACAGACCTACTGGTTACTAGAGAGGGATTTCTCCTTATCAGATCTTAATTTCTGTGAAGACAGTAACAAGATATAGATCGTAAGGGCAACTCTAATCACCTCAGAAAACTAGGACAAGGTTGCAGTATGCATTGTAAAAAACAAAACAAAAAAAAAAACAAAAAAACAAAAAAAAAAAAAACAGATAAAATCACTGAAAAAGCTGAAACCAACACTTATATCGGTTGGCATAATCCAATCTTCTCCCAGCCCTAAAAGGAACACACACAAACATGTGTTGTACATACAGAAATAAATAATCAGAAGTCAAAGTATCATTCTCTGGGAAGACACAGCCGGACTCTTTCCATATACACGGCACCACAGAGCTTTACTAAAAAGATGCATTCTGTGAGTAAATATGATGCAAGATAAAACACTAACCTAAAGCCCAACACGAACTTGATGCAGGAGTTTAAGTGAAAAGCATAACATGGATACTAAAACAGCCAAACTTTGCATTTCATTTGTGCAAGGTGTTGGACTGTCCTGAACTACATGAAGGGTTGTATAACACCAGTGTGATGTGCAGTATACAACAGTATCCTATCTGGAAACCAGCACTTATATGCTGTACTGTCCTCACCGCCTCTACGATCTCAATGTGATTCAGTGACAGCATTACTGCTGCTTCAGGCAAGCAAATAAGTAACTGATGGATTACTAGCCTATAATGAGTCAGATTTCACAGTCATAACAGAAATGGAGGTGGTACTAATACTATCCATCTTCTGATGAATCATTTGGTTTAGTTAGTTTTTACTTAACCTTTATTGACCAAGTCAGTGCCACTAGACTAGTAGCCTCTTTTCACGGGAGACCTGAGGTGGTATTTATACTAACACTGGAAATTTGGCTAGGGCATCGGGGAGCTTCTCCTATTCTTTGACAGCTGCCATGCAATATTTTACATCCACCTGAGCTACCACCAACTCAAGAAGACAGTGCCTCAGTTTAACATCTCACCTGAAGGATGTGATACCCTAGTCCCAACCCAACAATAATAGAGATAATTTGTTGCAATGGTACCTTTTTTAAACTCCCAAGTTACAAGCCTTACAAACCCACAACACTGCTACCATATACAAGGCCTTCTACTGAGCAAACAGGAAAATGAAAACTCTCTAAAAAAATAAAGACTGATGATATCAAAGGATAGCTTACTATGTTTAATCTGGATACATTAACTTTTCATATTTACAGTTCTTTGGAAAAATAGGAAGAACTTGCCATGTTTTGCCCAAATTTCATCACAAAGTTACCTTTGTCTACAACATTCTGCACTCCACAGCACTGTACACTAAAATTTACACAAGTAAAAGAATGAATCTGAAGAAAAACAATATACCTGCACTGTAAGCTCCTAGCTGTCTACCTGTACTGATGTACTCAGTGACCATATCTGGTTCAACTAGGGTTATTGAAGTGCCTTCCGATGACTGCCGTTTCTCCTGGGCCATTTGAATAGGAACTGCCATCTGGCTCAGGTCAATAGTAGGCTGCCGGAGTTTTGAGTCTCCCTTCTCTTTAACTGTCAAAAAAAAGAATCTTAAGTTACAGTATGAAGCTAATAAACAGTACTATGAGTGACATAAAAAAATAAGAAGTTATGTACTCTCCATAACATTCCATGTGAGTTGTTCATCTCGCCTTCATTCTTGACTGATGGGTTTGGAGCCGATCCATCGGCTTCGGTACAGCCATATGCAAAGCTCGAGGTCTTCCAGTAGCTCGAGGCCAAGCCCCTATCCCATGATGCACTGCGAATTACCTCAGATCTTATTTGCTGCATGTACTACAACATATAAATTAGCTATGCCCCTGTGGAAAGGAAGAAGACATTGAGCAACCAGGATGAGACCAACATCTAGGTCAGCTATCAGCCAGGAGGGAGGGGCGTAAGAATGAAGGCGAGATGAACAACTCACATGGAATGTTATGGTGAGTACATAACTTCTTAATGTGAAGTTGTTCAACCTCGCCGTTCATTCTTGACTGATGGGTAGCGTCCCTAGCGCCATCAATCTCGGGTGGCTCATGGGAGTACATTCTTCAGGACCGTAGACCCAAATGAAGTCCTGTCCCTAGAGACCTTATCAACTTTGTAATGAGTGATAAAGGTATGAGGTTTTGACCAAGTGGCTGCTGCACAAATGTTATCAAGGGGCAATTTGGCTTGGAACGCAGAGGATGTAGAAACTGCTCTGGTTGAGTGAGCTTTAATCTTGTGTTGCAAAGGAACATTAGCAGCTGAACAGACAAAGGTGATACAATCAGATAACCATTTATAGAGAGCTGTTTTAACCACTGGTCTACCTTTTCTGGATTTAGAGAATAAAACAGAGAGCTGATCTGACTTCCTGATATCTTTTGTTCTATCCAAATAAAATCAGAGCTGTCTGTGAACATCAAGTTTGTACTGCATATATTCCTACTTGTTGGAATGATTAGGGAAGAAAACCAGTAACCCGATAACTTGGTTGATACTGGTTTCTGAACAAACTTTGGGCAAAAAAGATGGATTTGTTTTAAGTGATACTCTGTCAGTAAGAAAAATCAAATGAGAGCTGATCGATAAAGCCCAAAGCTCTGACACTCTGCGGGCAGAAGTAATAGCTACCAGAAAAATGGTTTTCCACGACAAATATTTTAGGTCACAAAATGACGCTGGTTCAAACGGGGGAAAGATTATATGTGACAGCATAAAATTTAGGTTCCATGGGGAATAGGGAGTTTTCACAGGTGGCCTCATATGAAACGTCCCCTTGAGAAAGGCACTGGATAACTTGTGGGACATATTTAACCCATCAATCTCAAGATTAAGATTAGATATAGCAGCCAACTGGACCCGAACTGTTGCTCCTGCCACTCCTTTGTTAAAAATAATAGTCAAGAATTCTAGTATGGATGTCAAGGGAGCTAGGTAATGATCAATATTATGCTTAGAGGCCCATATGGAAAATCTCTTCCACTTACTAAGATACAAAAGAATCTGTTTTGTCTCACTAGAAAAATTATAAAGCCTGGCTATGAGGGGAACTGGAGCAGCCAAGCTGTCAGCTTCAATGACTGCAGAGAGGGATGAAGGTCCCCCGAAGAATGTGTCAGAAGGTCTGGAACTGAGTCCAAAATCCAGGGATCCTCCAAGAGATGATGTTGAAGGAATGGGAACCAAATCTGCCGAGGCCAATGAGGGGCTATAAGGGTGATGGTAGTTTCCAAGGATTTTGCTTTCTGTAGAACTTTGGGTATTAATGGGATTGGTGGAAATGCATAGAGGAGACCCAGGGGCCAAGCGTGTAGGAGTGCATTCCTCAGGGCTTCTCCCGGAGGGAGAATCAGGGCAAAGTAGCTTCTGCATTTTTGTGTTGATGTGACTGAAAAAGGTCGCAGCAAGGCTGGCCCCATTTGCAGAAAAATTTGTCCGCAATCTCTTTCTTGAGGGACCACTTGTGTGGCAACAAGATTGCCCTGCTCAGCTTGACTGCTATCACATTGGATATCCCCCGGATGTGCACTGCCAACAGAAAGCGCTGGGAGGAAACAGCCCACTGCCAAACTCTGAGGGCTTCTCGGCAAAGGGGGTAAGATCTGGCTCCCCCTTGCTTGTTCAAGTGCCAGACCACTGACATATCAGCTGTTTGAATCGCAATCGTTCCTACAGGAACAGAGTCCTGGAAGTACTGCAACGCCAAAAGTACTGCTCTCATCGCCAGAACATTGATATGCAAGTGTGACTCCTGATCGGTTCATGTGCTGTGGGCAGTCTTTCCCTGAAAATGCCCCCATCAGGGAAGCGGCTATGGTTACAATGGCTACTGGAGGGGGTAGAACAAAGGGGCGTCCTACAGTGATATGAAGAGACGTCAACCACCACTAGAGATCTTTCTTGCAAGAGCTCATGATCAATATTGTGTAGTCCATGGGCAGTTCCTGGTAAGACCATTGAGTGAACAACAACCATTGAAGGATCCGCATATACATTCTTGCTAATGGTATGGCTAGGATTGCTGCACCCATTATACCCAATACTTTCAGAACTTCTGCAGCTGTTGCTCTGTCTTTTGATACCAATGTTCTGACATGCTGGCGCAGAAGAAAACCTCTTTCGATTGGTAACCTTAGAGTGGTGGTTGAGGTGACCAGCTCTGCCCCGATAAAAACGATATGCTGCGATAGCAACAAGGCAGACATTTCTGAGTTGACTAATACCTAAATGATTGCAGAGTGACAGAGTGTACTCCTTTGCCTGAATAAGTTGATGCCTGGTGGTGGTGGTAAGGAGCCAATCGTCTAGGTACGGAAACACCTGGAATCCTAGAAGCCTCAGATGAGCCGTGACCACCGCCATGCATTTGGTGAACACTCTGGGGGCTGTAGTGAGACCAAAGGGCAGGGCTCAAAACTGAAAATGATTGGCTCCCAGACAGAAACACAGGTGATCTCTGGATGGCCTGGTCATCTTTATGTGGTAGTACGCATCCTTGAGATCTATCGAGCACATCCAATTGTCTTTCCCTAAAAAAGAAAGAATAGACTGAAGCGTGACCATCTAAAACTTCTTTCTTTACATATTGGTTGAGTCTGCTGAGGTCCAAAATAGGTCTCCAGTCCCCTGTTTTCTTCGGAACCAAAAAGAATCTTGAGTAAAGCTCAGGATCCTGTATGATCTGCTGGGGCTGGCTGGATGACTTTTTTTGTAGTAACTTTCGGACCTCTATAGTTGCTTGTTCCCTGTAACTGGGTGGAACGTCCAGGATTCTCCTTTTGGACGGGGGGGGGGGTGGCGATTGGTATGAAGTACCCTCTGGAAATGATACTTTGTACCTAGCTGTCTTTTATTTCTTGCCAGGCATTTGGGTACAAAGATAAGTGACCCCTGACTGCCTCCAGAGCAGGACAGTCAGGCCTCCTTTCAGGAGCACTGATAGGGTTGCCCAGAGAAGTGACCTCTGTCACCCTGATGTTGTGGACCCCCCCTGCTGCGAAGGCGGCATCTTCCACTATTACCCCCTCCTCTGCCCCTGGAGGTGGGGGGTTCACCACATGTGTCCTGAAAGGCTCCTTGGGCTTTCCGGAACCACATTTTTCCTCCCCTTTGACCTTTGGGATAAGGTTGGGTAGGGGTGGAAAAACAGACTCCGATGGCAGACAAGAGTCTTTCCCTCCTGTTCACACCTGGTCAAGGTTTCCTTCACTTTAGGCCCAGACAAGGATGAGCCATCAAAGGGGGTGTTAACGAAGGGATGAATTGAAGGGCTCCACGAAGGAACACAAGCGCATCCAGGAATGTCTTCTAAGAGCGACTCCTGTACCCGCTGCTCTACTCTTTCCATCAGCTGCATAGGATATGAGACGCATGGATGAGTTGACAATAGAATTTAAGGTAGAAAGCTGGGCCGCAACTTTGTCAGAAGCACCTGCAGCTACCGTACTCTGAAGAGCATCTCCCAGCTCTTTAAGGAGATCTCTCTGCAACCTAGTAAAAAAGGTTAAGTAGTTCAGTGAATGGAGAGTAAAAGTCACTGAATTGAAAATGCATTTCCCATATCTATCCAGAATCCTAGACTATTAGGAGGATGGATGGATAGACGAGGAAGCTTCAGACATTTCCTTTTTGGTGGCCGCCGCCACCACCATGGCATCAACTGGGACTCTTTTGGATAAGAAAGTTTTGTCTGGCGGGGCAGAAATAACTTACTAGGCCTCCTACGGACAGGCTCCATGGACTCTGGTGACTCCCATACCTTTCGTGAAACCAACTGCATGAGCTCATCGAAGGGCGGAGACACCCATGAGGTGGAGGGTTGAGACCCGAAAGCCTTCAGGAGAACTGACTCATCCTCAGTAGGGCTTTTGGACTGCCAGTCACCCCTCTGCCTAAGGATCTCAAGTATCTCAGCAAAGGAGATATCCTCAGAGGGGGACCGTGGGGACCCTTCTGACTCACCCAAGTCAGTGTCAGATGTTAAAGACTCCTGTGGGGAGTCCAAGTGTCTCCTCTTGCACAATCTCTTCCTGAGGACCTCCTCAGTGGGGAACCTCTGGGGAGGTCTCGGAAGAGTAGGGGGCACCCTGTGGGGCTACCTGAGGCTCTGGGTCTCTACGCTTAGCATGGACGATGGAAGCAGAAGCAGACAAAGGTGCTTTGGGTAATGAGGAAGCAAGACCTGAAGTCGAGGATGTCTTTGGAGACAGAGCTCTCCCCATGGCTTCAAAGGCACCACGGCTCTGATAGGAAGGAGTCGATGGATCCGAGGGAACCTTCAAGCCCTCCCACACCGAGGCAGCGGACTCCGAGCCCTAGGTAGGAGCCGAGCTCATCTGAGCTGAAACCCAGAGAAGAAGTGTCAGCACCAACAAGTCGGTGCGACTTCCCTCCCCGGATCTGACTGAAGAGTGTCAGCTCCTAGAGTCCCCGGTCAGTGCCAAGGACACTGGAGCAGGTCTCTGCTCCAAAGGCCCCATGATCAGCAGGTCTGCTTCTTCTGGTTCAGAAGGGCCGATATGGCTCAGAGGAGGAGTAGCCAAAGCAGGAGTAGTGGTCTTCAGCTCCGAAGCCACTTGGGTCAGAGCCAACAGCAATTTAGCAAGGCCTGGTGCCTGAAAAGCTTCCGTACCAATCGATCCATATCCAAATCTGAAAGGCTGACATATTATCTAGATGAATGCAGTGATGGTGCCGACTGGAGCAATGGTGACTGAGGCACTTCGGATACCGGCTCCAAGGCTGTGAGCCAGCTCCGAAAAGAAGGGACAGTCGGCTCCAAAGTCTGTGGAGCCGATGTTGCCGAGTCATCAGACTTTTTTGAATGTTTCAAGTGCCTGGAGTCCTTAGAGGACTTGCTGGCCACATCCTGGTCACTCAAAGCCTCTTGAAAGGGGTGTTTAAAGCATACCCCTGTCCATTAACTTCCTTTTCCTCTCAAACAACTCTTGTGAAGAAAAAGAATGGCAGATAGCACAAAACTCTTGCAAGTGGACAGCCCCTAAACAATACATACAGGGAACATGTCCATCAGTCACTGACATTTTCTGGTTGCAGTCCGGGCATTTTTTAAAACCCAACTTGGGATGTTTATCCTTATCCGCCATAACTACTTTAATGCACAAATCAGATCATATTAAAGCTACTAGGCTCTAAACACACACAAACGAGCCTGAGCTAAAGAATATAAAGATTCTAACCAACTAGAAAAAGCTATATAGCCACTAGAATATTTAAACACGCTGTCTACAGAAACTAAGGCCAAAACACACAAGGCCAACTACTTAAACACACACAGAGAGAAAACTATGCCAAAATACATGAGGCCAAAATTTTAAAGATTAAATAACACATGGGAAGGGGAGCTTTAAGGAAGCTATAAAAGCTAACTACCTATCTAACTTATTTATGAAAAGTTTAGTAAAGATTATTTAACCAACTGCTAAATAAAAATGTTTTTTAAATTGTACTGGCCCGAGCTTGCACTGGAACCTACGATCTGATGCCGCTGCAAACTAGATCTAAGGTAATTCCCAGTGCATCATGGGATAGGGGCTTGGCCTTGAGCTACTGGAAGACCTCGAGCTTTGCATATGGCCGTACCGGCTCCGAACCAATCAGTCAAGAATGAATGGCGAGATTGAACAACTTCACATAAATGCGTTCTGAAATGACATTATCTGTTGCTCTACATCTGTGTGTGTGTGTGTACACACACATATATATTACATGTATGTGTGTGTGCACCTGTGTATCCATCTATCTATACATCTATTTATATCTATACACACACACACACACATATATATATATATATATATATATATATATATATATATATATATATATATATATATACACACACACACACACACACATACATACATACACACACAGTGGATATAAAAAGTGTACACACCTCTGTTAATGCCATTTTTTGTGATATAAAAAAATGAGAACACAATAAATAATTTCAAAACTTTTCCCACCTTTAATATGATCTATAACCTGTACAATTCAATTGAAAAACAAATATGTTAGGTGAAAAAAACAAAAAATAAATAAATAAAAAACGTATAATAAGCTGGTTGCATAAAGTACAGTTGTGTACACTTACCATAAATGTAGATGTTCGAGTGTATTCACTGTTGCAGTCATCACACTTGGGTCATCTGCCTGCAGGTAGCCCTCAGTCGGCCTGAATACCAGAGACTTAGTATTGCTGCGTCGGATGCTGTCACTCCAGGTCTGACGTCAGGTCATCAGGGGGTATAAAAACAGGCAGCCGACGCCATTACATCAGTTTTTCTTGCCCCAAATGTCAGGAGCCCCCCCAAATAGGGAGCTAAGTTATGGTGGGAAACATACCACCAGTAAAAATTAAATACCAATACCCCTGAGCGGGTGACGAATAGCTATAGAGAGGGGAAGAGAGAGAAAAAACAGGGGGTTGTAGGTAGGGAAACCAGGACTGCAACAGTGAATACACTCGAACATAAGTGTACACAACTGTACTATGTTCTTCGTGTTTCACTGTTGTAGTCATCACACTTGGTTAGATCCCCAAAGCTGAAGAAGGGTGGAGGCAGTCAAGAAGAGTTAGGGCTGGCTAGTATGCCTTGCAGGACTGCAGCTGCAAAACCTGCCCTGGATTTGGAAAAGATAAGCAGCTGCCAATGCTTTGTGAATGTGTGTACAGAACTCCAGGTAGCAGCTTCCAGGATGTCCCTGGTAGGGACTCCCCTGAGAAATGCTGTAGATGTAGAAGTTGCCCTAGTGGAATGTGTTCTGACCCTTGAGGGGTTGGTTTCCCATGGTGCTTGTAGAAGAAATGGATGCAGTGTGCTATCCATTTGGAATTGGTTTGCTTTGCAATGGCCTTTCCCTCTGCCCCTGTTGCAAAGCTGACTAGTAACTGGTCAGATTTCCTGAAGGCCTTAGTCCCATCAAGGTAGAATCTGAGCTGGCTGTGTATGTCCAAGGAGTGCAGGATCCTTTCCCCTTTACTTTGAGGATTAGGGAAGAAAGTTGTCAAATGGATGGATTGATTGAGAGCCACACTGGACACCACTTTAGGCATAAAGGAAGGGTTAGTCCTGAGGGAAACCCTGTCAGCATGGAAAATAGAAACCCTGTCAGCATGGAAAATAATGAAGGGTTCCACAGCCATAAGTGCTTGTAGCTCAGACACTCTTCTAGCTGAAGTGATGGAAAACGGACTTGCTTCTGGCCAAGAGAGGAATTTTAACTCTGCTGACACAGCAGATTTAAAGGGGGGGGGGTGAGCTTTTCCAGTACAAAGTTAAGGTCCCAAGCAGGGGTGGGTGCTCTCCTTGGTGTCTTTAAGTTGTTTGCTCCTCTCAGGAACTGTTTGATAAGAGGGTGCGAGAAGAGAGGTGGCTCAGTGTTGTAATGAGCCGAAATGGCTGACGCATGAATCTTAATGGAGGAGAAGGACAGGCCTTTGTGGAGTAGATCTGCTAAGTAATCCAGGATTAGAGGCAGGGAGGGCAGAGTTGTGTCCTCTCCTGTAGAAAGAATCCAGAAGCAGAACCTTTTTCCACTTATCTGCATAGGATTTCCTTGTACTGGGGTCTTCTGGCTTCAAGAATGACGTCCAGCACCTGCTTGCTTAGGGTTGTTGAGGGAGAATTCAAGGAATAAGCCAGGCTGCAAGATTTACGGTTTGCAGATGCGGATGCAAAATCTGTCCTCCCTGCTGATAGAACAGGGTCGGGTTCTGGTGTAAGTGCCAGGGTGGTACCAATGACAGGCTGCACAAGAGTGGGTACCAATGCTGGGATGGCCAGTCCGGGGCAATCAGAATTGTCCTTGGTCTGTCCTGTCTTATCTTGAGTAATACTCTTGAGAGAAGGGGCAGAGTGGGAAAGGCATACATTGAGAGATTTATGCAGTGAAAAGATAGGGCATCCACTTTCCAGGCCCTGCTGCGAGGGCTCCTGGTGCAGAATTTGCTGAGCTGGTGATTGCAGGGGGTAGGCAAATAGATCCACCTCTAGGGTCTCCCATTTCTGAATCAGAGGGTTGAAGGTGCTGGGCTCTAATTGCCACTCGTGTGGGTCGAGGAGATTTCTACTTAAGTCGTCTGCCAGTGAATTTTGTTTGCCTGGCAGGAACTGAGTTTGCAGATGGACTTGCATGTTCAAGGCAGTGTTCCACAGGGCCACGGCTAGCCTGCAGAGTGGGTAAGAGTGGGTTCCTCCCTGCTTGCTGATGTACCACATAACTGTGGTGTTGTCTGTTTTTATTAGCAGGTATCCTGGTGAGAATAGGGATCTGAAAGCTGTCAGAGCATGCTGCCCAGCTAGCATCTCTTTTTGGTTGATGTGCAGATGAATTTGACTTGGGCTCCAGTGGCCCTGAATGCACTTGCCATCCATGTGTGCTCCCCAGGCATAGTCTGATGCGTCTGTGGTTAGGGTCTGGGCGTGTGGGATTGAGTAAAGGGCAGCCCCTTGTTGTGGTTGCACGTAGCTGCCCACCAAAGAAACTCTGTCCTTAGACTGGGTATAATATGAATGACAATTTCCAGGTCCTGAGAATGTTGGCACCAAAGACTTTTTAAGTACCACTGAAGTTTCCTCATATGCAGTCTGGCATATGGAATTAGTAGCATGCATGAGGCCATGACCCTAGGGCCTGCAGGAGTTTCCTTGCGGATAGCTGGGTTCTGGTGGCCATTTGAGTAAAATAGTCGGTCAGGTAGGCTTATTTTTCTGAAGTGAGGAATGCCATCTGGGATGCTGTGTCCAAGCTTGTTCCCAGGAATACAATCTTTTGACTGGGGACTGGTTTTGATTTCTTTTTGTTGGTGCACCCCAGGGATGTTAGAAGGTTTTTTACAAATGTCAGGTGCTGCAACAGCAATTCCTGACTGTCCGCCTGAATCAGGCAATCATCCAAGTACGGGTAAAGTTGGATATTTCTCTGCCTGTAGTAAGCAATGGCTGGAGCCAGGCATTTTGTAAATAGTCTGGGAGCAGTGGATAAACCAAAGGGAAGTGCAGATAACTGATAATGCATTGATCTGGCCCTGAAATGTAGAGATTTCCTGCATGACTCACTTCTAGGGATGTGCAGATAAGCTTCTTTTAAGTCTAGGGTGACTAACCAGATTTCTTTGAATAGCATAGGTAGAAGCTGCTGCAGGGTGAGCATTTTGAATTTTGGTACCACCAGGAAGGTGTTGAGAACTGAAAGATCTAGGATTGGGTGCCAAGAGCCCTCTTTTCTGGGTACCAGGAAAAGTCTGGAATAGAATCCTTGACCTATCTGTTCCACCGGAACAGGTTGAATTGCCCTGATAGCGAGCAGGGATAGAAATTGGTTTTGTGCCTCTGCCCACTGGTTTGGAGGAAGGTCTGGGAATCCTTTTGGAATTGGCAGAGAGTGGAAGTAAACTTTGTACCCCTGGGATACAATGTTGAGGACCCATCGGTCTTTAGTGATGGACATTCAGTTTTCTACACTAAGGGTGAGTTTTCCTCCTAGGGGCACAAGTAGTTAGGCAGAGGTGGGGAGTAGAGTAGAGAAGTCATTATGAATTCTTTCCATAAGGGGGTGGATTAGCAATCCCTGCTTTGGAGGTGGAGGCACTCCATTGCTTAGATCTCTGCATACCCTGAGAGTGTGGTCTGGGGGATCTGTTTCCCCTGGGTCTAGTTTGAGGTGGCCTTAAGAGGGTTGGAAAGGACCAATGCTTCGAGGGGCATTGCCTACTGGATCTAGGATGCTATACTTGTAAGAATTCTTGGTCTGTCTGCAAAGATTTAGCTTTTTCTTTCATCTTTTTAAGAACCTCTTCTGCTTTGGTGCCAAAAAGATTGTTCTTGTTCAAAGGAGCGTCTAATAACTTTGATTTGACATGGTCTGGCAAGGTCTGCTCCTTAAGCCAAGAATGCCTTCTCAGTACAGAACCAGTGACTGCTTCCCTGCAAGATGTTTCTAGGGCATCAAAGCCACACTGCAATGTATTTATTTATTTATTTATTTTTATTTTACATTTGTTGGCTGGGCTAGTCTAGCTGGATACATGTCCATTTTCAGTAGAGAGGCCCAGAGTATGTTCAGTAGTAAAATTACAAAAAAAAAAGATTACAATTAAAAAAATGACTAAATTCAAAAATACAAAAGAAAGAAAGAGATAAGAGAGAATCAAAACAATTTTTTCAGATAATAATAGTCTGTGCAAGGCTGTGCAAGGTTAAACATACAATTGAGTACAAGGACACTCAGAATTCTGAAGTAATGATTACTAGGTCTGAGAAAGAGAGAGCAGAAGGAGGCAATAATCACAAGGGCTAGAATAAGGTTAGATTCTATTGATTAAAGCTGTAGACAGGGACAATGAAATTTCAGATGTTCTTTGAGATGTTTCTTGAACAGTGGTGTGGAAGATTGTTCCAGATTTTACCCACAATGTTAGTAAAAGCAGTCCCAGCTTGTTTGATTTAATATTGAGATTAATAGCTTATTTGCTGAGCTAAGTGTTGCAAGATTTCTATATGGGGAGATCAGGTTAGAGAGGATTGGGGTATTGTTTGATGAAGAATATTATGTGAGATAGTTGCTTATACAGTAGATGGTTAGATTGTGTTTTGATAGATTGATGTATATGGCGGAAGCATAGAATAGAGTAGAAGTTAGGTGAGTCTGGGCAATGGAGGTTTTAGCTAGTGGTGTGAGGAAGGGTTTGATTCTATACAGGGAGCCTAGTTTTTTATTGACAGTCTGTATAGTATTGTTGATATGTTCGTCGGAGCCGAGGCTATTATCTATGGTTATGCCCAGTAGACATGTAGTAGTGTCAGGGGAAATAGTAGTTCCATTGTTAGAGAAAATTGTGAAGTGGAGCTCTGGGTGACTTTTGAGTGGGGGCAAAAAGTAATAATTTTGTTTTTTTAGGGTTGAGGAGGAGTGTAGATGGGTGAACCAATTTTTTCATGGTGTTAAAAAAACTGCTTGGTAGGGTGAAGAGAGAGAGATTGATGATTTAGCAGTACATTAAAGTAGAATCATCAGCGTATTGTATGCATGTGGCTTGAGGAACAACAGTATTTAGATCATTAATAAAGATGGAAAATAGAAGAGGGCCGAGGATAGAGCCTTGAGGGACTCCAATGTTAACAGGGAAGGGTGTGGAGAGATGATTGTCCCAGAGCACTGCTTGTTGTCTATTTTTTAGATAGGATGTAAACCAAAGTATTGCTTGTGGGTCAAGAGAGCTTTTAGGACATTGATTAGTAAGTCATGGTTAACCATATCAAAGGCTTTCGATAGGTCAATGAATAGTGCAGAAGATAGAGAGTTATTATTTCGATTCTTGCTAATACAGTCAGTAAAAGATAGAAGGGCGGTAGTTGTACTATGAAAGGGCCTGAAGTCGTGCTGACAGTTGGTAAATAAGTTATTGAGGAGCAGATGTTGGAGTAGTTGATGAATACATTTTTCCATTATTTTGGCTAATGGATTATATAGACTTTCCATATGGATGGGATGTAACCTTCTATGATTGTTCGGTTTATAAGGATGGATATGGGATATGCTATGACTTTGGAAGCTATTTGAAGGTATTCTGCTGGCAGGTGGTCGGCAGAAGGGGTGCAAGGTTTGAGTTTTTGAAGGAGTTTGCAGATAAAGATGTTGTACGGTTGGAGGCACTAAACTGTTTGTGTTTTGTAAAGTGCTGGGGGAAATGGGAGATATTGTGTTTGCAAGAGTTTGTATAGTTTCTGTGAAGTAATTATTAAAGGCATCAGCTATTTGCAATGGGTTATTATGGGGAACTGAAGATGGGGCTGGAGTTTTGGTATGTCCTGGATGGAGAAGTTTATTAATGCCTGACCAAAACTTTTTAGGGTTATTTGGGTGTGATTGTTGAAGGTGGAGATAGTAGTTTTTCTTGTCTAAGATAATGTCATTTTTGGCTGCATTTCTTATCTGTTTAAAATATAGGTGGTCAGCAGAGCTCTTAGTGGCTCTCCATCTGGCCCATATTTTGCTTGCTGACTAGGCTTACAGAATGCATAAGCTCTTGCATTTCTTTATTTTCTGCACAGTCTGGAAAGGTTGCTATTTTTTGTTTAATAAGTTCCATAATATGTTGTTGGTACTTCAACTGACAATTCAAAGCCCTAATGGCGAGACTTGCAGAGGTACATACTTTCTTACCTCATCTGTCCAAAGCTCCGGAATCCCTGTCGGAAGGGGTGGGATTCTTAGCTGTAGTTGCTTTGATACCTTTAGGCCCCTGGGAGATGATCTCTGGGTCAGCAGTAGGATTTTTGAAAAGGAATTTGTGAGAGTCAGGTACTCTGTAGTACCTGTCTGGTTTCCTAGGAGCAGGGTGTAAAGTATCAGGATTAAGACTGGATTCCATAAAGACATAGGTTCATAGGTAGGTACTAGCCCAAGGGCCTACGTAAGCCTAGCCAGCAAGGTTCCATAGCTTAGGCTACCCAAGAAAGTTTTTTTCCTGTGCCACTGTCCAGCAGAGACACAGAAGTGATCCCAGGGGTGTATTTCCTATTTCCCATCCACTCATCAAGATTTTTCTTGGAGTGCTAATGAACATTGCTTTTGACATAGATGGGTAGCTTGTTCCAGAGTATAGGAAGTTTCTGGGACAGGAATCGATCCTTCCAGTGTGTCCTGTTTATTGTGGTGACAAGGTCTAGGTCCCTAGAGCGTGTAGCTCGGGGGGATTGGGATTTCTTTAGATGTAGCATGTCCAACAGCTCTGGGTTTGACATAGCTTTATATGTTAGGCAAAGATCACCTCGGAGTAGGCGATATGCTACAGAGTAAAGCTGGAGTTTTCTGAGGCGGTCAGTGTAGGGCATTTGTTTGAGGCCAGTAATCCTCTTTGTGAGGTACTTCATCCACAACTTCCAGGACTGGGGGTATTGCTAAAGGCCTATGCTGTGGCAAATCTAGAAATTCTCTGAGTCTCTTTTTAAAATGAGGATAGTTTTGCCATTCCCAAAGGAAATGCTCTCTTAAAGTATGTAATGTTTCAGCAAAAGAAAAATCCTATGGAGGAGAGGGCAGAGGGAATGGATTCCTCTGCATCTGAATCCTCATAAGCAGATACGGGCATGTCTTCATGATCAGATACCTCAGAGTCGTCGGACTCTTGGTCGGTTGAAGCTGCAGGGGCAAGTCTCTCTCTTAGCAGGGGAAGGCTGACTTCCCCTAATTAGCATAATAAGGTCTTCTGCCATTTTAAGCATTTGAGATTGTGGCAAGGGAGCAGGTGCATGCTCTTTGGTGGTCTGTTTTCTAGGTGTAGCGTGTACTCTTGGCCTTAGAAACTTGGAAGTTTCAGACAGAACTGAAGATGCAAAAGTTGTCGGTTTGTGTTGAATATCGGCAGTGCAAAGAACTTCCTCAGAAGCCGGTACCTGCTCAGTGGCTCCGGACCCATCTAAGGTACAGACATCCGCAGGTTCCATAGTCGAAGAAGAGTCTCATAGCATACCGGACTCCATACGGGTCTTGTTAGAGGCCTGCAAATCCAGTGAAGCAGGGATCAGGGGCTGCAAAAGCTTAACAGAAGCATTGTCGGCAGCTTTGGACCTGTGTGGTCCGTCTCTGTCTTTATCCTGATGTTTTTTCGGAACATCAGTAGTCGGATGGCTTACCAAAGCCATTTCAGAATACGAAGATCGAGAACGAAAGTATTTAGCGACAATAAGGGCCCGACGACGAATAGTTTGGGCATTGAACAAGGCACAAAAACTGCAGCGAGGTACGTCGTGGTCTGGGCCTAGACAGGCGCAGTAAGAATGGAAATCTCGGTGTGGTATTTGCTTTCCACAGGCAAGACAATTGTTAACTTTTTCTGACATCGGTTAGAGCACGAAAACAGGATCCCCAATGGGGTACTTAGCTTAAGACTTCAGGATGATTCAATTCGTAAACGAAAACTCAGATAGCAGCCAACTGGCACTCATGCGCACTGCTTCTGCTTCGGGCTCCTTGGCAAGAAAGACTGATGTAATGGCATCGGCTGCCTGTTTTTATACCCCTGATGACCTGACGCAGACCTGGAGTGACAGCAACCGATGCAGAAATACTAAGTCTCTGGTATTCCGGCAGACTGACTGCTACCTGCAGGAAGATTACCCAAGTGTGATGACTGCAACAGTGAAACACAAAGAACATGTGTCCACACCCTTAAAGTAATACTCTGTTGAAGCACGTTTTGATATAATTACAGCATTCAGTCTTCTTGGGTAGGAGTCTATCAGCAAGGCACATCTTGACTTGGCAATATTTGCACACACTTTCTTGCAAAAGCACTCCAAATCTGTCAGATTGCGAGGGCATCTCTTGTGCACAGCCCTCTTCAGGTCACCCCACAGATTTTCTACTGGATTTAGGTCTGGGCTCCGGCTGGGCCATTCCAAAACTTTAATTTTCTTCCGGTGGAGCCATTCTTTTGTTGATTTGGGTGTATGGTTGGGGTCATTGTCGTGTTGAAAGGTGAAATTCCTCTTCAGCTTTCTAGCAGATGCCTGAAGGTTTTGGGCCAAAAGTGACTGGTATTTGGAAGTGTTTATAATTCCCTTCACCTTGACTAAATCCCCAGTTCCAGCTGAAGAAAAGCAACCCCAAAGCATGATACTGCCACCACCATGCTTCACCGTGGGGATGTTGTTCTTTTGATGATGCAAAATGTTGTTTTTGCACCAAACTTACCTTTTGGAATTGTGGCCAAAAAGTTCAACCTTGGTCTCATCAGAGCATAACACATTTTCTCACATGCTTTTGGAAGACGATGTATTGTTTTGCAAATTTTAGCCGGGCCTGGATGTTTTTCTGTGTAAGAAAAGGCTTCCGTCTTGCAACCCTACCCCACAGCCCAGAGATATGGAGAATACAGGAGATTGTCACATGTAGTATACAACCAGTACTGGCCAGAAATTCCTGCAGCTCCTTCAGTGTTGTTGTAGGTCTCTTGGCAGCCTTTCCAACCAGTTTTCGTCTCGTCTTTTCATCAATTTTGGAGGGGCGCCCAGTTCTTTGCAACATTACTGTTGTCCCATATTGTCGCCATTTTTTGGAGACTGTCTTCATTGTGTTCCATGGCATATCCAATCCTGTGGAAATTTTTTTGTACCCTTCTCCTGACTTGATAACTTTCAACAATGAAATCCCTTTGATGCTTTGTAAGCTCTCTGCGAACCATGACTTTTGCTTTAGCAAGCAACTGAGTAAATGTCAGGAAAGTCCTACTAGGACAGCTGAACTTTATTTGGGGTTAATCAGGGTCTCTTTACTTGATGGCAGGTCTGTACCCAAGACGACTGAATGCTGTAATTAAATCAAAAGGTGTTGCAACAGTTTAAGGGTGTGCAAACTTATGCAACCAGCTTATTGTACATTTTTTTTATTTTTTCCCCTAACAGATTTGTTTTTCAGTTGAATTGTAGAGGTTTATAGGTCACATTAAAGGTGGGAAAAGTTCTGAAATGATTTACTGGCATCTAATTTTTTTTATATCACAAAAACCTGGCATTTTTTTATATCCACTGTATATTTAATATAATATATGGGTCTACTTCTGTTCAACGACAACATGTTTCTTCAAAGAGCAGAAGTACGAACCCACTTCAGCGACAGTGCACTTAACCAAAGGTAGTGCACTTTCGTGAAAACCAGTTCACTGAACCGGACACAAAAAACACGGTACAGTGGGGATAAGGAAATATACCCATTTCCCCACTTTAGTGCAATCTCGGAGCTAGAATATATAAGTAGTGGGGGGGTGCCAGGGGGCCTTGCCCTCCCTGCAAAAGCGTGTTTGCAGTGTTTTTTTTTTTTATGCCTAGTTTAGTGAACCAGTGTTTACGAATGTGCACTTTCGGTTAAGTGCACTTTCGCTGAAATGGGTTCGTACTTCTGCTCTTCAAAGAGACGTGTTTTCATTGAATAGAAGTAGACCCATATATACACAAAGATAATATATGTATGGATTCCAGACTAAAATTATAAGAAACAAAACAAAAAGGGGAAAAATGAAGTTTGGACAGAAAGTTCAGTCCACAGTATTTAGTCAGATCTCTCTGGTACATGTTCACACACTGCAGACTTTGCAAATTAATGTAAATGCAATTTTCTTTACAATCAGATGGAGTATTCTCCCTTCAAATATGGCTCTGACAAAAGAGCTGGCTAAAACAAATGAACAGTACTTACGATAGACCTCACAAGACACTAGGCTCCAATTCGCCTTCACTTTATACTTCCTCATAGGCAAGGATAATCTGAAGCCTTTTTCTCTTGCAGTTCCTCACAGACCGTGATAAATCCAAATGGCTTCTACTCTAAAGGGCGTCAGGCCCTATGCCTCACGTTAACAGCTTCAAGACTGCTTTCCTTCTGGTAATGTGAATGCCCTTCCAGAGGTTTTCCAGGAAGCTCTGCAGTCTCAAAAAGTTACAAATCTCACTTGTAGCAGGGTACTGGCTGTTAAACCTGTTTACAGCTGTACTTCATTAACTGGCACCTTCCTGCCCATTCTTACACTGGCATATTTAAAAGGACTATCCACCTGTACTCTACACAAGTGTGTGTGTGATATACATATATATATATATATCTATATATATATCTATATATGGGTCTACCTGATAACACTGAAAGCTGAAAATGCCAGTGACGAGAACACCAACATCGGAAGATCGACAATGGAGATGACCGACAGTTGAAAAGCCCGACGCTAAGAACACTGACATGTTAAGGTAAGTGTGCGATAGTGACAGACTTTAGGATTAGGGGCAGGTTAAGTGAGTTAGGGTGCGGGTAAGGTAAGTGTGCGATAGTGACGGACCTTAAGGTTAGGGTTTGGGTTAAGGTTAGTGGATAGATAGTTGTGTATGTAAGGTTAAGTGTAGGTTTGTAAGGTTTTTGGTGTGCTTGTGTTGTGTGTGTGTGTTTTTCGGAAAAGGTATTTGTTTTGTTGATTGTCGGGACTGTGGTTTGTCGGGCATGTGAAGTTTCGTGCTTTTGAACTGTCTGTTTTGTGGTGTTGGTGTTTTGGCGTGTCAGTGTTTTCAGGCAGACCCATACATACATATATATATATACACACACACACACACACACACACACACATACATAAACATATATAGGCTCCATTCACTTAAACAAGAAATTAGCTTGACACGCAGGCTGAGCTGTGCCCTGACTGACTGTATGCACAGCTCATCATAAAGACTGGAAAAAGGCGGGAACTTTGTATGAGAGACTGAAAACACAGGAATTAGGCATAGGCCCTTTCCCTTGTGCTGTGCAGTCTCATAGGTTCGTACTAGGCTATCTGCCCTAGGGCATTTATAAGCCTAGCCAGAGTGTATGTGGCTTACACCACCCCTTAGGATGAGAAATACCTGAGAACTTAGTTTAGTTTATATTTACTCTGTCTAAGTGAGTAGTGACACAGAGATGATCCCCGGGGGTCATACTTGGCACATACAAAGTTGCAGGAAAACAAAAGATGTTGTGTGAGTGTAAGTGTGTCAGTGGTACAAGATGTAATACTATGAGTGCATGGTAAATGAGAGAGTAGACTATTTACTAATTTTAGTGTTCTGTGTGTTTGAATGTCTTTCAAAGGAGCACTTAGGGTTTATACATGTGTGCGCATTTGTGATGGGTGTGTGTGGGTGTGTGTGTGTTTAATCACTTCCTGCATTTGTAATGGCTTGTTGAGTTGAGGGGGATTTTTTCAATCACTTCTTGGTCTGCAATCAGTGTTATTCCGTAGTTCAGTACATACTTGTGTAAATGCATTGTGCGCACATACTACAAATAGTTACATATATGTATCGTAGAAGTTAATGTATACTGTTCATTTTGGCAACATTAATTGCAGCTCCTTTTTTGCTGAATACCTAAACCAAGCAGCAGATGCTCTTGCCACTCCCCATCTCTATACGAATACACCACTCAGTAACAGAAAACCATGTCCCAACTATCTGGAAAATTTTACATTATTTCACTACACAAAAGGGACACCTTTACTGATTTCTCAAATTAAAAGACCCACTGCAGTCTTATCACCACTATTAAAAATCTTGGAAAGCTTAATTTGCTACACTGCAGCATTACTAACACTTCATCAAAAACAATGACCGAGCAGGACAAAATACTACTTTGTACTCCGTGCAAGAATGTTGCATTTACAGAAAAAGAATACCTTTTGTAAGTGCAGCATTACACAAAAAAGTGGTTAACCATTATGGTTGCTATCTTTTTAGATGCCAAAAATTTAGTTATGCACTCACCATAACTCTGCATCTGTACTGTCTGTTTTTTCCTTATGGTCTTGGATCCAACCTCCACCACTCGACAGATTTTTAGGCTTCATAGCTACAGCCCCCCCTTACCCATAATCCCCTTACTACTAAGTTACTTCAGATTGAGTCTGCCCTTAACTTATTCAATCACAAAGCAAAACATAGAAAAAACAGCTCAAAATAATTTCTGAGCTATGTAATACAAAAAAAAGTGGGGAATAGGAAAGAAATCTGAGGCGACGACCCTGACTAATTTTCCCTATGTGAGCTCTAGAAATATCCCCAAGTCCTACCAGGTTCCAGACAAAAAGGGAAGGGGGAATGGTAGGTGGGAAGTTGAGGAAAAATAAAAATAGAAAACATAGATGCAGAGTTATGGTGAATGCCTAACTATAATATCCAGCTTTGTTTTTTTTTGTCCATTCTTCAACTTATAGGACAGAGCCCCAGCTATAGTAATCTTGTGCGGTCCCCAAGGAAGGATATTCAGAATACTGGGGGCCAAAACCTGTCCTATTCCTACATAATACATCCAACTTGTAATGAGCTATAAAGGTACAAGTGTTGGATCATGCAGCAGCTGAACAGATGATCTCTATATATGCTTTACACAGAAAGCTGTTAACATGGCCACAGACCTGGTGGTATGTACTTCAGGACATTTTGGTAATGATAGACCCTTGTTTTTGTAAACACAGGTGATACAGTCAGCCAGCCATCTGGCTACAGTCACTTTTGACACTGCTGTACCCAACTTCGCTTTAGAAAAGGACAAACAGTTGTTCTGACCTCCTGAAATCCTTTGTCTTGTGAATGTAAAATCTGAGCTGTCTATGAACATCTAGTAAATGAAGCAAATATTATACCTTGCTTGAGAATTTTGAAAAGACTACTGGCAGGTAGATTGACTGGTTGAGGCTAGCTTCAAACACCACCTTAGGTAGGAAGGAAGACTTAGTCCAAAGTGAAACCCTGTCCTTGTGAAAAATCAGGTAAGGTGGTTGAGAAAAAAGTGCTTGGAGTTCGGATACCTGTCTAGCTGAAGCTATGGTAACTAGAAAAAGTGTTTTCCAAGACAAAAATTTTAACTCCATTTTTGCTGATGGTTCGAAGGGAGGCTGAGTGAGGGCCTGAAACACTAGTGTAAGTGTAAGGTCCCACACACACACAGGTACAGGATCTTTCACTGGAGGGCAAAGCAGTAAAACACCATTAATAAAAGCTTTGCACAACTTTAAGGAAGCCAAGGATGAATTATTTACATCTGGGTGAAAATGTGAGATGGCAGCCAACTGCACCTTAAAGGTTAAATAATTAGCTTCTTCATTGAAGATGGATGCTAAAAATGATGCTAGAAAATCAAGAAAAGCGGGAACAGGCATGGAAAAGGGATCTGTTTCTGAAAGGTCCAAATGGAGAATCTTTTCCATTTACTTTTATAAAGTTTCATATTGGAAGCTTTCTGGGATGACATAAGGATGTGGCGAATGGAGAGGAAAGCCTGGTACTTCTAGCCATCACAGGAAGTGTAGAAACCATGTGGTCAATTTGAGGGATAGTATGTCCACATACGGCAGCCTGGACAGGTGAGACAGAAGGTCCTGAAGAGGATCCAACATCCAAACACCCAGGGAGGATAAAGATGATGAAGGCAAAGGAAGGGAAACCATACATGTGAAGTTGCTCAATCTCGCCGTTCATTCTTACAAATGGGTTCGGAGCCAATCCCTCAGCTCTGAGTCAGCTGCTTTCACAAGCACGAGGTTTTCGAGTAGTTTGAGGCCAAGTCCCTATCCCATGATACTCTCTGCCTCATCTCAGATCTAGTTTGCCACTGCAAAAGATCGGAGGTCAAGAGTGGAGCTCGGGCCAGTATTTTCATATTTCAAAATTTTATTTTATATATATATCTATATCTATATATATAATTTATATATATATATATATATATACACACACACACATATATATATATATATATATATATATATATATATATCTATATCTATATATATAATTTATATATATATATATATATAGGTTTTTTCTCAAAGTGTTTTTTTTTTGTCATAGTTTATCAAAGGCTAGTATTTAGTCACTTTCATAAATTTTTTTCTGATGAAATATCTTCATTTATAGAGCGGCTGCTCTTAGGCCTTTCATTGGCCGTGTTTTTTAGTTAGTCCCTAACCCGTTTTAGAGTGCTCTTAACCCTCATAACTATAATTTTTTAGTGTGAGAATATTATTCTTTGTAGCTGAATCTTTATGGTTATAGCTTTTCATAGGTTTATACTAGGCTATCTGCCCTAAGGCATTTATAAGCCTAGCCCAAATTTTTGTGGCTTATGCCACCCCTTATATGAAAAAATACTGTGCCCATTAGTTTGTTGTGCCTCTGTCCAGCAGTGACACAGAGATGATTCCCGGGGTAAACCTACGATCTCCCATCCACAGGTCAAGATTTCTCGAACAGAGCCAGTGAGGTGCTCTGCCTCACATGGACCGGGATTTTATTCCACAGCATAGGGAGTCTCTGAGTGATAAATCTATCCCTCCAGCACGTCCTATTTATATCCGTGCTAAGGTTTAAGTCGCTTGCTCTAGTGGTTTTGTTGGATTTGGATTTTTTGAGGGGGAGCATGTCCATTAATTCCGGGTTGGACATGGCCTTGTATGTCAGGCACATGTCACCTCTGAGCAAACGGTATGCGACTGAATAGAGCTGGAGTTTCTTCAATCTGGCAGCATATGACAGATTTTGGAGTCCCTTTATCCTTTTGGTGAGGAACTTGGGGTCTCTCCAACTGCTGCAGATGTCGGGTGAGATACATCCGAATGGGGCATTGTACTCGATCATTGGTCTGATAAGTGAAGAGTACAGGGAACAATGTCCTCACTAGATCTGGATGTGAATCCCTTCATGATCAGGTGGGCAATGTAGAAGGTCTTTCTAACCACTTTAGCAACGTGAGTGTCAAAAGAAAGGCCACTGTCAACCTGGGTCCAGGTCCCTGATAACCTCTTCTGTGCTTAGTGGATTGCCACCTATATGGTAGCTTGGGGTTACCTTGTTTTTCCCAAGGGTATGACTATACATTTTTGGCTTAACTTCAGGCCATGGCTCTGGCACCAGCTATCTGTTTCTGTGAGTCCCTTCTGAAGGATATCAGTGTCCGATGCACTTTCCACTATGGCCCAGTTTGCAGTCGCCTGCAAACTTTGTCAGCCAAAGTCCTCCCATGTTGGCCTGTACTTCTGAGAAGTAGATGCCGAACAATAGGGGCCAAGGACCCTGTGGGACACCACTTGTGTCCGCTTGGAGTCTGACATAGCGCCAGCAACTCTAACCCTGTGGGTTCTGTCCTTAAGCCAGTTTGCAACCCATCTTGTGACATATGGGTTTACATTTAAGCTGGTAAGTTTTTCTACAATACCAGTGGGGTATTGTGTCGAAAGCCTTTGCAAGGTCAAGGTAGGCTGTATGGACTGCCTTTCCTCATCAATGGCCTTGGTGACTGTTTCAAGAAGTCACCAAGTTCAAAAGGCATGATCTTCCCTTGACAAACTGGGTCGGGTCCAATGTCTGCAAGTCCCCTATATCTTTGTTTATGAGCTCCATTATGATCCTCTCCATAGCTTTGTAGACTAGACTTGTTAAGCTTATGGGGCAGTAATTACCAGGGTCCGTAGAGGCACCGCCTTTGTGGAGTGGGACCACAGTTGCCGTACGCCACTCCTTGGGCACGTATCCTGTGGTAAGGCTGAGATTAAACAGCTGCCTTATGTGCGGGTTTAATTCCTCATTTAGCTCATGTAGAATCGTTACTGTCTATTCTAGCTAGTGTGTGTCTAGACAGTATAGATGTTTAAGTATTTTACTGTTTATCTTAGAGTGTGGTGTTAGCCTAGCCAGTGTGTTGGTTTGTCTAGTCAGTTATATATATATATTTAGATTTATAGTTAATTTCATTACACTATGAATGATCAAAAGGAAAAGGACAGACAACAGTCAGAGTTCAAGAAATGCCCTAAGTGCGGACAAAAAATGTCCATTATGGATTTAAATGCAAGTTGCGTATACTGTTTAGGTGCAGTCCATCTTCAGGAGGACTGTTCTATTTGTCATTCGTTCAGCAGCATGGTCTTATTGGAACGCAGGAGAAAGCTAGTGGATAGAGGCTTGTTAAAACCTGAATTTCAGGAATCTCTTGATAAGGCTGACCAGACTTCCAAATCTTCCAAGGGATCCAAGTCTTCGAAAGCTTCTTTGGAGCCGAAGTCTTCTGCTCCGAAATTGGCTGAGAAGGTGTGGTTGCCAGTTCTATAGCCCTCGGAACCGAGCAAGTTCTTTGGAGCTGCTCCCCGGTATTGGAGCCGGTCTCCAAAGTTTTGAAATCACCAATCTTACAATCAGCATCATCGATCCCTTCAACTCGTTCTTCGAGGAGCCTCTCCGATGTGGACTGAGTGGTGCAGAGGATCCTCCAGCACCCGGCATTAGCAAAATTGCTATTGGTTCTGACCCAACCGGTCTCAGAGCCGAAGACATCCTTGCCTACTGTGTCTGCTCTTCTCCGAGCTGAGCAAGGCCTTTGGAGCCGGAGGAGGTAGAACTGATGATCGTGGAACCCTCGGAGCGGAGGCCTGTTCCAGTACCATCGGTTCTGTCGACTCAGACAACTTCAATGTCTTTCGAGGAGTCTGGAAGCTGACACACTCCGGTTGGCTCTGGGTGGGGGAGAGTTGAACCGATGTGTCTGTTCCGACCCTTCCTCTTAATCTCAGCTCCTTCCTCTGGCTCGGAGCCCACTATTTCGGTGCCGGGGAGGTTGCCATCTTCTTCGGAACCGGCTGCCTCTTTGCATCGGAGCAGTAGGGCCTTCAATGCCATGAAGAGTTATGTCTTAGAAGACATCCACTTCACCAGGGCCTACTTCCTCATCCTCGAAAGTGCTGCGTTCTACCTCTGCATCACAGGTCCCCTTAAAGAGTCAAGTCCCAGAGCCTCAGGTAGCCCCCCAGAAGCTCCCGCTGATGAGGTTCCCAGGAAGAAGCTTTGCAAGAGGAGGCATTTAGAGTCCTCGTAGGAGTCTGTCACATCAGATACGGACTTGGAGGAGTCAGAAGGGTCCTCATGGTCCCCTCGAAGGATATCTCTTTTGCCGATAACCTAGAGATCCTAAGACAGAGGGGTGACTGGCAGTCCGTTAACCCTACTGATGAGTCGGTGCTTCTGAAGGCTTTTGGGTCTCAACCCTCCACCTCCTAGGTGACTCCACCCTTTGATGAATTCATGGATTTAGTTGCTCAAAGGGTGTGGGAGTCTCCTGATACTGTGGAACCTGCCCCTCGGAGGCCCAACAAGTTTATTACATCACCACAGGGCAAGTTGTTTCTTACTAAAGGAGTGCCGGTTGAAAACAATGTGGTGGCGGCGGCTACCAAGAAAGAGATGTCTGAAACCTCTTCTACTGTCCATCTTCCTAATAGAGATTCCAGGATTATGGACAGGTTTGGGAAATGCATTTTTAGTTCAGCAACTTTCGCTATGCGATTGTTCAACTATTTGACACACTTTACCAGACTTCAGAGAGATCTCCTTAAAGAGCTTGGAGATACTCTACAGAGTACTGCAGCTGATGGTGTTCCTGATAAAGTGATATCCCAGCTCAATACCCTTAACTCCATAGTTAACTCATCCATGCGTCTCATCTCATACGCAGCTGATGGTATGAGCCGCACAGCGTGTTCAGGAATAGCTCTTCGGAGACCTTCCTGGATGTGTTTATGCTCCTTTGCACAAGCCTTCAAGTCTTCCTTTGTTAATACCCCATTTGATGGCTCATCCCTTTTTGGGCCCAAAGTCAAGCAGACCCTCACTAGGTGTGAACAAGATGGGAAGACTCTTTCTGCAGCAGGAGTCCATTTTTCCACCCCTACTAGACCTTACCCCAAAGGGCAAAAGGGAGGAAAAATGTGGTTCCGCAAGTCCCAAAGAGCCTTTCAGAACACACACAGTGAACACCCCCCCCCTAAAGGCAGAGGAGGGGGAAATAATGGAAGACGCCACCCAGGTGGCAGAGGGGGGTCTGCAAAACCAGGGTGGCAGAGATCAGTTCTTTGGCAAGCCGTATCAGTGCTCCTGAAAGGAGGCCTGACACTCCTATTCTGGAGGCAGTTGGGGGTCGCTTGTCTTTATATCCAGACGCCTCACTAAAAATTACAAGAGACTCTTGGGTACAAAGCATTATCTCCAGAGGATATGTAATTCCTTTCACAGAACCACCATCCGTACGAAAGAAAATACTAGACGTTCCACCCAGTCTCAGGGATCAAACAACCATAAAGATTCAAAAGTTGCTAGAAAAAAAAAAAAAAATCCAGCCAGTCCCAGCAGACCAGATAGGATCTGGACCCTACTCAAGATTCTTTTTAGTTCCAAAGAAAACAGGGGACTGGAGGCCAATCTTGGATCTCAGCAACCTCAACACTTTTGTAAAGAAAGAGAAGTTCCGGGTGGTCACTCTTCAGTCGATTCTTCCCATATCAAAATGGCCAGACCATCCAGAGATCACCTACATTTCTGGCTGGTGGAGATCTCCGAGCACTGCCCTTTGGTCTCACAAGAGCCCCCAGAGTGTTTACCAAATGCATGGCAGTGGTTACGCCTCACCTGAGGCATCTAGGATTCAGTATGTTTCCGTACCTGGAAGACTGGGCTCCTCACAGCCACCAACAGGCATCAACTAGTTCAATACAGGGACCTCACTCTAAATCTGTGTTCCCAGTTAGGAATTACTATAAATATTGACAAGTCTGCGGTGTCAACATCGCAGTGTATTTCCTTTATCGGAGCAGATTTAGACACCACCACCGCCATGGTAAATCTGCCACTGGAAAGTATAGTCACTCTTCGGCAAAAGGCATCAGACATTCTGGCACACAAAAAAGTTCCAGCCTCTCAAGTTTTAAAACTGCTAGGTACTATGGCAGCAACTTTCACAGCATTTCCTCTAGGGTGCATGTACATGAGAATACTTCAATGGTTACTCTTCACCCAGTGGTCTTACCAACAACTTCCTTCGACTCTACCAGCAAGAGGAACCTTGGATTCGGGACCCAGTTCCAGATCTGCTGACACATTTGCCAGGGGGGCTCTTCATCTTTCACTTCTCTCCCTCAAATTGACAGCTTGGCTGCTCCGATTTCCAACATAGCCAGGTCCCACAATCTTTTCTCGGAGGTTCAGCATATCCTTGTATCCTCACACAAAGCTTCAACCAGAAAGTTATATGTCAGCAAGTGGAAGCAGTTTACTTTCTGGGCTTCTCAAAATAATATTGACCCCTATGTTGCCCCAGTTGCTAGTACATTAGAGTTCTTGACTAAGCTTTTTAATGAAGGTACTGCGCAGCTACCATACGTGTTCAAATGGCTGCAATTTCAAATTTTCACCTTGGATTGGAAGGTTCTAATCTTATGTCTCACAAGTTATGTAGAGCCTTCTCTTAAAAGGAACCATACATCTCAGACCACCAGTAAGACAACCTTTCACCCCCTGGAATCTAAATTTTGTTTTATCTAGGATTATTCTTCCTCCATTTGAGCCTGCATCTTCCTGCCAACTAAAATTCCTGTCTTGGAAAACTATTTTCTTGGTGGCCATTACATCAGTATGTAGGGTGTCTGAACTTCAGGCTTTATCTATCAAACCCCCATACTGGATTTTTCACCCTGACAGAGTGTCGCTCCAAACTAACCCTTCCTTCCTTAGGTTTGTTCGGAGGCTAATTTAAATCAAACTACTGAACTCCCAACTTTCTTCAGTAACCATTCCAACAAGTTAGAGTATATGTTGCATAAACTATGTTCACAGACAACTCAGATTTTATATGGATAGAACCAAAGAATTTAGAAAATCATAACTTTTAGTTATGTACTCACCATAACTTTAGATGTTTGGGATCCATCTCGCCTACATTCTGTACTGATGGGCTCGGAGCCGATCCCTCGGCTCCGACTCGGCACGCTATGCTCTAGAGCGAGGCCTCTTATTGGCTGAGCTATTTCTTATCCCAGGATGCACCACCACTAATCCCCCAGATCTTGTTTGTCCGCATTCATGCACACATGCACAACTTATTTATATAACATTGCTAGATGTTTCAAGATGAAACAACAGGATTCAGACCTTCTGATATCCTCAGATCTCCAAGGAAGGGGGAAGGAGGGTGGGTTATTAGAATGTAGAGATGGATCCCAAACATCTAAAGTTATGGTGAGTACATAACTAAAAGATGTTATGTGATCCTATCTCGCCTACATTCTGTACTGATGGGACAGCGTCCCTAGCACCTAAATCCCGGGTGGCTCATTGGAAAACACTCCTGAGCACTGTGGAACCAAATGAAGCTCGTCCTCTAGATGCCACATCCAATTTGTAGTGGGAAATGAAAGTGTGCGGGAAGACCATGTAGCTGCAGCACAAATGTCACTAATGGCAAGCTTAGAATGAAATGCTATCAAGTAGCTATAGCCCTTGTAGAATGAGGTTTGACAGAGGTGGTAAGCTCTTTGTTAGAATAAGAATAAGCTTGAGTAATACAGTCCCTGATCCATTTGGCAATAGTGACCTTTGTGACAGCTTTGCCCAATTTATTGTCTGCAAAGGATACAAACAACTGATCTGTTTTCCTTGTTTGTTTGGTCCTGTCTAAATAAAAACGCAACTGCCTGTAGACATCTAGTGTGTGGAATATGAATTCTGCTTTGTTAGAATATTTTGGAAAAAAGACTGGAAGTTCTAACGATTGTTGTAAGCAGAAACTGGAACAAACTTTAGGGACAAAGGAAGGATTTGGCCTGAGAGATACCCTGTCTTTGTGAAAAACCAAGTACGGGGGTTTTACTGACAAAGCTTGAAGCTCTGAAACTCTTCTGGCAGAAGTAATCACCACCAGAAAAGCAGTCTTCCATGATAGAAATTTTAGATCACATGTAGCTGCCGGTTCAAAGGGTGAGGAAGTTAAGGCGCGACAATTCAACCTTGATGGTAGAGACTGAAGAGCCTTGATTGAAAAGAGAAGTTAAAAATTTTAGTACTTCTGCCACGGGAATAGAGATGGGATCCAGGCCCCGGAGTTGAGCCCAAATAGCAAATCTTTTCCATTTGCTAGAATACAGTTTCTTAGTAGCAGACTTATGGGCCGAAGATAATATGTGTACAACCTCTGGATCCAATGTATGACTCCTGACTATAGTCGGAAGAGGAGGAGCCAAGCCGTCAATTTTAAGGTGTGCAGGGACTGGTGGAATAGTCCCGACTGATGAACCAAAAGGTCTAGGATCTGATCCAGGAACCATGGACCTTCCAGAGCATACTTCCGAAGATAGGGGAACCATACTTGACGAGGCCAGTAAGGAGCAACTAAGATCATTTTGCTCCCCAAGAGAGATGCCTTTTGGATCACCCTGGGAAGGAAGGAGAGGAACTGGGGGGGGAAGGCATAAAGCAAGCCGGTGGGCCAAGGACGGGCTAGTGCGTCCATGGGGATCTTCCCCAGAGCCAGGGTTAGAGAGAAGAATTTTCTGCACTTTGCATTTAGTGGAGTCGCGAAGAGGTCACAACACGGAACTCCCCATCTGCTGAAAATCTGACTTGCAACTGTCATGTTCAGAGACCATTCGTGAGGAGAGAGGATGGTTCTGCTCAGTCTGTCGGCTATCACATTGGACTTGCCTGGGATATGAGTAGCCACTAGAAAGCGTTCGGTCAAGACTGCCCATTCCCAGACTCTCATGGCCTCTGCAAAGAGGATAGGATCTGGTCCCTCCCTGTTTGTTCAGATACCAGACAACTGACATGTTTGTCTGAGTGAACGGCAATAACGCCCTGAGGGAGGTAATCATGAAGGGCTTGGAGGGACAGAAGCACCGCCCTCATTTCTAGGATGTTGATATGAAGTAGGGTCTCTTCTGGGTGCCATTTGCCTTGGACTGACCTGCCCAGGGAATGCCCCCCCCCACCCCATCTGGGAGGCGTCCGTGGTCAAAGTGGCCGCAGGAGGAGGTGGAACAAAGGGTCGTCCCTGATCCAAATTGGAGGGCACTAGCCACCAGCGAAGGTCCCGCTTGCATGTTTCCGTGATCCATATGGGATGACTGAGAGGAGTTCCTGAAAGGACCACTGAGCTGAAAGAAGCCACTGGAGAATTCTCATGTGCAACCTTGCCAAGGGGACTAGAAGAACCGTGGCGGTCATGGATCCCAATAGCTGCAGGACCATTCTGGCTGGGGCTTTGGACCTGGGAAGTAAGGCTCGAACTTGAGTCTGTATGGTTTGTATTCTGTCTGTAGGTAGATAGACCCGCATTTGGTTTGAGTCTATCTCTACCCCTATGAATCTTATTCGTTGAGATGGCAGCAACACAGACTTTGGCCAATTGAAGGTGATTCCAAGGGAGTTGCCCAGTGATATAGTGGCTTGTAGGCTGCAGTAGTAGATGCTTGGAGGTGGCAGTTAGGAGCCAGTCGTCTAGATACGGAAACACCTGGAATCCTAGACTTCTCAGGTGAGCAGTCACGACTGCCAAGCACTTGGTGAACACCCTGGGGGCTGTGGTGAGACCAAAGGGCAGCGCACGGAACTGAAAATGACTGCCTCCTAGGCTGAAGCGCAGATGTCTCCTGGATGCTTGATGTACCATGATATGGTAATAAGCGTCCTTGAGATCTATGGAGCACATCCAAACACCTTTCTCCAGCAATGGGAGAATGGTTTGTAGGGTGACCATTCGGAACTTGGACTTTCTGACTGAACGGTTTAGAATGCTGAGGTCCAAAATGGGCCTCAAGTCCCCGGTCTTTTTTGGCACCAAAAAAAATCGTCCCTAATCCGATCTGGTCTGCGGGGACCGGTTGGATGACTCCTTTTTGCAGCAGCTTTGAAACTTCTGAGGCTGCAGTATCCCGTTGACTGGGTGGCGGGTCCGGGATTTTTTTGGACTGAGGTGGGGAGTGAGAGAAAGGGATGGTGTAACCTCTGGCGATAATTCGAAGCACCCATCGGTCCTAAGTGATACCTTCCCAGGCTTTCAGGTACTTCGAAAAACGACCCCTGACTGGCTCCGGAGCTGCACAGTCGGGCAATCCCTCAGGGACTGTGAAAGGCTGAAGAGCCACGAAAGGACTCGCGGTCTCCAGTGTTGCGAGGGCCTCTGCCGCCTCTGGGACGGCGTCTTCCGGAAGAATTTCCCCCTCCCCTGCCTCTGGAAGGGGGATCATCCTGCTGAGAGGGGTAAGGCTTCTGAGATCTACGGAACCACATTTTCCCTCCTCTTTTAGCCTTGGGATAAGGTCGAAAGGGAGTGGAAAATCGTGCCCCTACGGCAGTCAGAGTCTTACCCTCCTGTTCGCAGCGGGTCAGTGTGTCCTTTACCTTGGGTCCAAACAGGGAGGACCCATCAAAGGCGTCGGCAAAGGAAGACTTAAAGGCGTCCGCGAAATGACACAGGCGGAGCCAGGCTTGTCTCCGTAGAGCAATGCCTGTACCTGCCGCTCTACTCGCCCCTTCGGCCGCATAAGAAATGAGCCTCATGGACGAGTTTGAAATGGACGACAATGTAGCCAGCTGAGAGCCAACCGCCTGGGCCAGCTCCTCAGGCAGGTTACCCAAGAGGGTATCGGAAAGCTCTTTAATCAGATCCCTCTGAAATCTAGTAAAGTGCGTAAGGTAGTTCAAGGACCTTAATGTAAAGGCCGCTGAACTTAGGGTGCGCTTTCCGTACCGATCCATGCTCCTAGACTCCTTATTAGGAGGATGGATGGACGTCGAAGCCTCTGCTACATCTTGCTGGGTAGCAGATGCCACCACCAAAGCATCTACAGCCACACCTTTGGTTAGAAATTCTTTTTCAGGGGGTGCCGAGAGGAACTCATTCGGATGAGCAGGCACCGGTTCCACAGAGTCTGGGTGTTCCCACGCCCTTCGACAGATCAAATCCAAGAGCTCGTCGAAGGGCGGAGACACCCAGGAGGCGGAGGGCTGAGCCCCGAAGGCCTTAAGGAACACCGACTCATCAGCAGAAGGGGGTTTGGACTGCCAGCCGCCTCGTTGTTTAAGGGCTTCCAGGATGTCTGCAAAAGAGACATCATCCAAGGATGACTTAGGGGACCCCTCTGCATCATCGAGATCAGTGTCTGATGTAAGAGACTCATCAGGGGAGCCAACGTGCTTCCTCTTGCACGATCTTTTCCTGGGGGGTTCTTCCGAAGAGGCTTCAGAAGGACCTCCAGGAGGGGGGGAAACCCCAGTGGGGGTAACCTCAGGCCCCGGTGCTCCGCTGTCTAAGGACAGGGGGACTGCCAAAGACCCAGTCTCGGTATGCAGGGAAGGAGCTGGGGAGACCGAGGAGGTAGCCAATAATGATTTGGCTAACGCACTCCTCATAGCCCTGAAGGCGGGACCACCAGAATCCTGGGAGGGTCCCACCTCCGTGGCCACAACAGTAGACGGCACTCCCGCCGCCGACGCACCAAGAGGGAGACTTGGGACCGAAAACATCAATCCCGAAGCATCCCCCCCGGGGCCGACGGAAGAAGTCCGTGTACTGAACTCCGACCCAAGAGCCGGAGTTGGAGTAAGGGTCGGGCCCGACCCTAAAACCTCCACCGGTTCCACCAGCACCGGCTCCAACGGTGCCGAGGCTGTTGGAGGAGGAACCATAGTAGGGAGGTGGACCATTGGCTCCGAAGCCGAATGGGCTGGAGCCAAAACTAGCTTTTGGAACACCGGAGACTGGAAGAGTCTAAAAAGCACCCTGTCGATGTCCGAATCAGACATCTTGGATGATCTGGACGATATCGATCGGGTCCGAACAGATTTCTCCATCGGCTCCAAAGGACTAGGGGACCGGCTCCGAATGGATTCTACCACTATCGGCTCCGAGAGAGATCTCAAGGCAATTTCCCTCGGTGCCGATAAGGACTTTGGCTCCGAAGGGGAAGAGTCTGAGCCGGTAACCCTCATCGGCTCCAATATCAGTGGAGCCGATGAAGGTGACCCGCCTCTCGATGCCCCAGTCCTCGGCTCCGAAACCAGAGGGGTCGAGGCTGGAGGCATCGAGGCAGACCGTTCCGCCCTCGGCTCCGAAGTCCGTGGAGCCGATGGAGAAGTCTGCCTAGGTTTTTTGGCAGTCTGTTCCGACTGACTGGTCGGAGCCGACGCTTTCTTCTTTTTTGAAGGAGAGGGAGAAGATAAAGCTTCCTCGAAGGATGGCTTGATTAACCCCTTAAGGATTAATTTGTTTTTCCTCTCCTGGAGGACCCTTGATGAGAAGGCGTGACACACGCTACATGATTCTTGTAGGTGCTTGGCGCCTAAGCAGTAAACGCACGAGGAGTGGTCGTCCGTTATGGACATCTTAAAACCACACCTCGTGCATTTTTTAAACCCGGAGGGTTTATGTTCTTTGGACATGACTAAAGAAACAGAGTTATCTAAGATAACACGAAAACTAGCTACAGTTCAAAATATAAAGTTTTTTTTTTTTTTTTTACACAATAACAAGTGCACAAGAAAAAACACAGAAAGAAAGGGTCAAGACCCTCTAACTAAAACGGGTACTTGACCCACTAATAAACGCTAGCCACAAATAACGCTAGAATAGCAAAAGGGGAAGGCCTCTCTAACTAAAACGGGAAACCTTCCCTTAACAAAAAATAACAACTTTCTCAACCAAATCAGCAAATACACACACGTATCACAAGAATAGCTGTTAAAACAGCTTTTGGGTTGAAAACTAGGAAATTCCTGACAGGAAACATCTAAATAAATTAGTACTTAGCCCAGCCAAGTTGAGACCACGTCTTAGCTTGTAAGCGGCAAACAAGATCTGGGGGATTAGTGGTGGTGCATCCTGGGATAAGAAATAGCTCAGCCAATAAGAGGCCTCGCTCTATAGCATAGCGTGCCGAGTCGGAGCCGAGGGATCGGCTCCGAGCCCATCAGTACAGAATGTAGGCGAGATAGGATCACATAACATCAATTATTTGTCTCTCATTCTGAAACCAAGAAAGGGCTACCGGTGTCAAAAGTCACTCTTTCCAAATATATTCTTCCGTGAATCAACCGTTAGAACATAACTTGAAGGCGCATTCCACAAGGGCTGTTTTTACTTCTTCAGCTTACATGGCTAGACTGCCGTTAAGACACAATATGTGCAGCTGCCACTTGGTCAAAGCCACATACCTTCATTAAGCATTACAAAGTAGTTAAGGCCTCCAGGGACAGGGCTTCCTTTGGCTCCACTGTCCTCAGGAATATACTCCCGTGAGCTACCCAGGATAAATGGTGCTTGGGATGCTACCCATTTGTAAGAATGAACGGCGAGATTGAACAACGTCACATAAAGAAGTTATGTACTTACCATAACGTTGCATGTGAGTTGTTCATCTCTTCATTCTTGCATTCCCTCCCACCTACCCCTCCAGGCTTCGCCAAGAACGAGTAAGAGATTTGGGGTCTGGTGGGTCTTTGTATAGGATTTCTTACTCTGGCTGGAGTAATGTTCATTTTTTTTTACATTGTATATGTTGGGATCAGCAAACTAGATCTGAGGTGGGGCAGAGAGCATCATGGGATAGGGACTTTGTCTCAAGCTACTCGAAAACCTTGAGCTTGTGAAAGCGGCCGACTCGTAGCTGAGGGATCGGCTCCAAACCCATTTGTAAGAATGAAGGAGAGATGAACAACTCACATGGAACGTTATGGTAAGTACATAATTTCTTTTTTTTTTTTTTTTTGAGAACAGAATGGAGCAATGAGGATCCCTTTGCTCTTACATTGGTAAAACTGATCAATTCCCTCTGAAATCTTGTAACATCTGCCAAATAATTCAGACACCTGATGGCAAACGTCACTGATGTATAGACATGCTTCCCATACCTGTCCAGTGCCTTAGATTCCCTATTAGGGGGATGGGCAGAAGAACTCTACTCCATTAGCTCCTTCCTGGTGGCTGCTGGAACCACCACAGCATCCACAGGGGACCCTTACTCAAATGAGCCCAATCTTTAGGTGCAAGAAGATACTCCATGGCATCCAGATCCTTCTAAGCCCACCGGGAGATGAAGTCTGCCATCTGATCTGATGAAGGGAACTACCAAAGTCATAGCTGAGCTCCTCCCAAAAGCCTCGAGGAACAAGGACTCCTCCTGGGAAAGAAGGGCAGAAGACCAACATTCTTTCTGTTAAAGAAGTTCAAGAATCTCTCCGAATTAAGCACCCTCGAGGGGTGATCTAGGGCAGGGTTTCTCAACCGCTGGCCGCAGCCCAGTACCTGGCCCTGGCATCAATTATACTGGGCCGTGAGCGGTTGAGAAACAATGGTACAGCTTCAGAGAGTGACAGAGCAAGAGACTGTGTGTGTGTGTGTGCGCTAGAGATAGGAAGAGATTGAGAGCAATGTGTGAGAGAAAGCGTGCATGAATGAGAAAGTGGATGTGTGTGTGTGTGTGAGAGAGAGACAGCGATGTGCGAGTGAATGCATGTATGAATATGAAAGTGGGTGTGTGAGAGAGAGATCGAAGAGTGAGTGATGTGTGATTGACAGTGGCGTGTTCCTGCCACCTGCAAAATATTAAAATACATTACAGTACAGTTTTAGTTTTCTGCTCACATATGCTGCCCGACTGCCCAAGTATTTTTGCTGCTTCTGGGTAAGGGGAGTTGCTGGAGGTTTATGCTGATATTTTGTGTTTTTGCTGGGGGAGGGTTATGCTGACGTTTTGTGTTTTTGCTGGGTGGGTTATATGCTGATGTTTTGTGTTTTTGCTGGGGGGGGTTATATGCTGATGTTTTGTGTTTTGCTGGGGGTTATGCTGTTTTGTGGTTTTGTTGGGGCTTATACTGATATTTTGTTTTTCTGGGGAGTTATGCAAATGTTTTGTAGTTTTGCTAGGGTTATATGCTGATGTTTTGCAGTTTTGCTGGGGGGGGTTATGCTGATGTTTTGCGGTTTTGCTGGGGGGGGTTATGCTGATGTTTTGCATTTCTTTCTGGGGGGTTATGCTGATGTTTTGCGGTTTTGCTGGGGGGGGGTGTTATGCTGATGTTTTGTGGTTTTGATGGGGGGGGTATGCCAGTGTGTGTTTGTGTAAAATGCCCAGTTAGGCATACCTGGTGGAGTGTTACTCAGCCTCAAACCGTGTACCTTGCGTACAAGAAACAAGAGCATGAATTCTTGTGATTCAAGGAGCTGAGCCCATAACTTACAACTGTCCAAATTTTCACATATTTGGCTCATATTTTTGGTCTGCTCCTCTTACAATTTGTGGTTTTCTGGCAAATCAGTGAGAACTTAATTCACTAAATAATGATACCCTTTAAGTTTCTGTCTTCCTATCTTTCAGGAAACACATGGTAACACAAAACACTTTATTCTAGTAATTTTTTTAAGATTATACATGCAATGTATAAAATGTGTCCCTGGTTTTTGGGCTTTGCTCCCCCCAATAATTTTTGGCTTTTTCCAGATTTCTTGTGCTGCAAAGTTGAGAGACTTAGTTGAGTGTCAAGTGGATTTTACACAGAGCGGAGAGCTTCAGGGGAAGAGAAGTTTAGTGCTGGTCATGCAAAGTCTGCATTGTTAGTAGCACAATAGGTAGTGTACTTGCTTTTGATGCAGAAGGCTATGGGTTCTATTGCCACAGCATGTAGATGGATTGCTGCTACTGTACTGTGTTGTACTTTCAAGGGGGTGGACAGTGGATGCTGCAAGTCCTAAGTATGTCCTCCTCTGGAGGAGATACCTAGTAACTATGAACCTGTTTTCAGTTTGCCATCCATTCCCTATTACAATATTACCAGCTTATTTTTTAATGTAACATAGGCAATTTGTTCTTCAAGGGCAACAGGTACTTTATATTTCATTGTTTCATCTACAAATAAAGTTGTTTGCTAACAGCAACGTCTTCATTACTGTTAAAGTGCTGAGTTTTACATTCAAAATGTTAGCTACTGTTGGTAGCTACTGTTGGAACTAGTGTTTAGAATTGAGAGATTCATACATTTATTTTTATTAAATGAGATACTTTGCATATATAAATATTTGGCATGTCTATGTCATAAGTGATTTGCTGACAATTTGACATCCTCCTACTTTGGAAAGGTATTTATGAGTAAATTTGTTGGGACCGGGCCCTTATCTTATAAGAAAATAATTTACTGGGCCCTGGCCCACACAAAGATTGAGAAGCACTGATCTAGGGGACCCCTTTCCTTCATCAAAGTCAGTTGTTTTCAGTTAATGACTCTTGTGAAGAGTTTAAGTGCCTCCTATTGCACATCCATTTCTGAGGGGGCTCTTGGGTGGAAGGTTCCAAAGAAGACTTGGAAGTGCCAGCAGTGTACTGAATGAGGACAGTCTTGAAGCTTGACCTGGCTAGCAGTCCTGAAGGGACAGGATGAAGAAACCCAGCTTCACAGAAGACAGTTGAGTGGGGGTGTCTTTTCCAACAAGAAGAAAACTCTCCCCACTACCTCAAAAGCCGACGCCAAGGGTAACCTCAGCCTCACTTTCACCAAATATGAAGAAGCCTGTGAGGGACAAAATCCAATCCACTTCAGGCTCTGTCCTCAAGGCAGAGGTCAGAGCCAAGCTGTCCAGCACTGAAGCTGTGAGAAGAGATGGCTCCAAAACCATCAGAGTTCATCTCCACCCACTACGGCCCCAAGATCCTTCTGAATCAGATAAGGTTGGACCAGTCTGGGTCAAAGAAAGAGTTGGACTCTAAGAAAGACAAGTCTCCGGTTCAGACAGACACTACTGAAAATCTCAGATCAAAAACTCCAAAGCCACTGGACGGACTGGAGTAGGAGCGAACACCTGGGGTGAAAGGCTCATGGGACTGATGGGAGACAGAGCTGATATAACCCCCAATTGAATCTAGATTCTGAGAAATTTTCTAATTGTCCTGTCCACATCTGCTTCAGACAGGTTCCTGGATGATCTGAGGAAAGAGGAAACAGATAGTCGACAGGAAGTTCAAGGTAAATCTTGCAGGAAGGGACAGTGAAACCTCGAAGACACGGGTTGAAAAGAAAACATTTGTGATTTAGATTTGGAACTCATCAGATGCAAACAAGGAGACAGATCCAAAGATTTCAATTTTGGTTTAGGTGGAGTCATGCTCTTGGAGATGGTTGGAAATGACAATTTAGATATCTTGTCAGATGGAGCGGAGCCTGAAGAAGTTGAGGGAGGAGAGCAGTCGAAGGAGCATTTCAATTCCTTAGGTCTCTCTGCTGCACCCCCCAAAGATTTCTTACAAGAAAATGGTACTCCAGAGTCCAAAGAAGCAGAGCATGGAAGGAGACCCTTCAGTATAACTAAGCCTCTATTATTAAAACTAGCACAAATGCCCCCCCCACCCCAAAAAAAAAAAATCACGATGTCCTGGACCTAAATAATACACACAGTGAATGGCTATCAGAATTTGGGATCTTATGCCAGCAAGAGGAGCACTTTTTTAAACCAGTAGGTTTTTCAGACATCCTTAAAACTAGTCAAAAGTACCAAACAAATTACAAGTACTAATGGCTCAATAGTAAGAAATACCAGCAATGGTAATGAAGACGTGTCACACGTGTAACCAACAGAAACAGGAATGGCTTAAGGGCCAAGTGTTAACTATTGGAGAAATCAGAAAATGCAGCTGCCTTTTTTATATGTAAAAATTTCACAATCAAATCTCTAAAGTTAATGGTGACCACATCTTATCGCTAAAGCAGCAAATGAGATCGGCGGTAACTCATGAGACGTTAGGGGATCATGGGTAAGGAGAGGAGCTCAAGCTATAGAGCCTAGAGCCTAAAGTCTGTTGAGTGGCTGAGAACAGATCCAAGGGTTGGATCAGAACTCCATCAGCTGAGGAACTGACGAAAAAGACATTAGACTGGTCACACGATTTTGAAAGACAAGTATGCCATCAACAAATACTCAACAATTCTCATCTTATTACCAAAATAAAGACTGATATGCAATGTTGGTTGTTTACACCATTTATATAACATGATTTAAACATACTAGTTTTTTTGCAAAATTTTAAGTCAGATATTTTTTTTCTTGTATAACAAAAAAAATTTACATTTTTCAAGCTTTTACCTCCCATAGGACAGAACTGTTCAAATCAGGACTGCCTTGTAGAAAGAAAAACTGCTGGTAACCATATCAACTACATATACTGATAATATTTTTCTTCCTCTCTACAACAAAGGCAGTGCAAAATAAAGTTATGTACTCACCATAATGTTCCATCTGAGTAGTTCTACTTCATTTGTCTTCAACCTGTAGGATACCGGATGCGAGCCGGCAACTTTACTAGCATCTGGTCCAAGCTCCTCCCCTTACCCATAATACACCTACACTACCTTCCAACCCCCAGATTGAGTTTGCTGAATCATATACTGGTAAACCGATCTGAAAAAATACTTATGACGTATAACTGCAGCCCGTAGGCTGTTCATATGTCAAGGTCTGGGGTAAGGAGGGAGGGATGGCTGAAGACAAATGAAGTAGAACTACTCAGATGGAACGTTATGGTGAGTACATAACTTCTTTATCTGAAGTAGTTTACTTCATTTGGTCTTCAACCTGTGGGACAGGGTCCCCAGCTACTAACTCCTGAGCAGCCCTCATGGAAGGATATTCTGGAGCACCGTGGAACCAAAGGATGCTCTACTCCTAGAAATCAAATCCAATTTGTAATGAGAAATGAATGTATGAGATGAGGACCAAGTAGCTGCAGAACAAATATCATCCAAAGAAACTCTAGACCAAAAGGCCGCAGATGTAGCCATGGATCTAGTGGAATGAGCCCTCACCTGACCCAGAGGAGACATGCCTCTGTCCTTATAGACCTGAAGGATGCATGAAGAAATCCATCTAGCAATAGTGACCCTGGAGATAGGTTTCCCCAAAAAGGGTTTATAGAAGGATACAAACAACTGATCAGATTTACGGAAATTTTTTGTCCTGTGTAAATAGAATCATAACTGTCTATGAACATCCAGCACGTGGAATTTGTATTCCATCTGGTTAGTAAAATTAGGAAAGAACACAGGTAAATTGATGGTCTGATTGATATTGACTGCTGATGCCACCTTAGGAAAGAAAGGATGGATTGGTCCGAAGGGAAACCCTATCTTTGTGAAAAATCATACAAGGCACTTTGACGGACAAAGCCTGCAGTTCTGAAACCCTTTTGGCAGAGGTAACAGCCACCAGGAATGCTGTTTTCCAATGTAAATATTTCAGATCTGTAGTTACAGCAGGTTCAAAAGGCAGAGCGACCAAAGCTTGAAGAACCATAGTAAGGTCCCATGGGGGAAGTGGATCCTTCACCGGGGGGGGTGTGGAAAATAAAAGTGCCTTTAATAAAGACTTTACACAGCCTGGTGGAGGCTAAAGAGGCAGAATTCTCACCCACATGAAAATGAGAAATGGCAGCCAAATGAAACTTGACAGTAGAAGAACTAGCTCTGTGTTGAAAAATCTCAGCTAGAAAGTCAAGAATGGCAGAAATAGGAGCAGTGAAGAGGGTCTAAACTCCTATGAGAGGCCCAAAAGGAAAAACGTTTCCACTTGCTGCGATAAACCTTCCTGGTCAAGACTTACGAACACAGCCAGCAAAATAGACCTAACTGAGGAGGATAATCCAGAGTCCTAGCAATCACGGGAACTGCAGCAGTCAAGCTGCGAGCTTCAAACTATCCAGGTTCAGATGAGGAACCCCTGAAGGGTGTGAAATCAGATCCTGAATGGGATCCAAGGCGGAGCCAGAAGATGAGACCAAAGGAAGGGAAAAGTACAGTTGTGTACCTACCATAAATGTAGATGTTCGAGTGTATTCACTGTTGCAGTCATTACAATTAGGGTTATCCTGCTGGCAGGCTACCCACAGTCGGCCTGAATTCCAAAGTCCTGGTCTGGCGTCAATTGCTATCGCCTCCTCCCTGACGTCAGTGCATCAGGGGTATAAAAGATGCAGCCGACGACATTTTCTTCAGTTTTTCGTGCCCCAGATGTCAGGTGCCCCCAAAAGGATAGGCTAATTTATGCCAATAAACATGCATGCAGTAAAGTAAAACTCTACCTTCATCTATAAGCAAATACACCACATGGGTTGTATAGAATAGAGAAGTACAGATAATGCCCAGCAAAGAAAAGGGGGATGGTGGGTGGGTAACCTGGACTGCAACGGTGAATACACTAGAACATCTACATTTAATTTATGGTAGGTACACAACTGTACTATGTTCATCGTGTTTTACTGTTGCAATCATTACAACTGGGTAGAATCCCAAAGCTAAGGTTGGGTGACTGGGGCTAAATAGGATTAGGAGAGGCTATGAGGCCCTGCAGAACTGCAGTGGCAAAGCCTGCTCTAAAGTTAGAGTAGAGAGGTAAATGATAATGTTTTGTAAAAGTATGTACTGAACTCCAAGTTGCAGCCTCTAAGATGTCTTTGGTTGGTACTCCTCTGAGGAAGGCTGCTGAAGTGGCTGCTGCTCTGGTTGAATGTGGTCTAATGCCCTTAAGCACTGATTTGCCATGCTGTGAATAGCAGAACCGAATGCAGTGGCCTATCCATTTTGAAATAGTCTGCTTTGAGATAGCCTTTCCTTGTGAGCCTGCAGCATATGCCACTAGAAGTTGCTCAGTCTGTTTGAAAGCTTTGGTTCTGTCCAAGTAGAAGCGTAGCTGCCTGTGAATGTCTAAAGAATGCAGAAGTCTCTCACCCTTATTCTGTGGGTTTGGATAAAAGGTAGGCAAATGAATTGTTTGATTCAGGACCACACTGGACACTACCTTAGGCATAAATGTCAGGTTTGCCCTCAGAGAAACCCTGTCCTGATGGAAAATGATAGAGTTCCACAGCCATGAGTGCCTGTAACTCTGAGACTCGTCTTGCAGAGGTTATTGCTAGGAGTAGAGCTGTTTTTCAAGATAAGAGTATATCAGCTGTAGAGGCTGGCTCAAAAAGAGGCAGTGTGAGTTTTTCCAGGACATAATTTAGGTCCCATGCAGGTATTGGCGCTCTCCTTGGAGGTCTTGTTTTTGGCCCCTCTGAGGTACTGCCTTAGTAATGGATGAGAAAATAGAGGTGGTTCTGTATTGTAGTGAGCTGAAATGGCAGAGGCATGAATCTTAATTGAGGAAAAGGATAAACTTTTGTCCAGCATCTCAGTTAAGTATTGTAAAATCTGAGGAATATTTGGTACAATCATGTCAATTCCTTGTGCCTGGTTCTAAGCACAGAATCTCTTCCACTTTTCTGCATAAGATTTTCTGGTGCTAGGCCTCCTGGCCTCCAAAATAACATCCGTAACTGCTTTAGACAGAGGTGTGTTTTGAATGGTTTCATTATCCGCCTGCTCTCAGGTTTAAGGTCCTGAGATGGCTGTGCAGGATCTGGCTGTTTTGTTGGGTGAATAAGTGAGGAATTTGAGGCAATGTCCAGGCTGGGCATTGAGACAAGCTCTTTAGGATTGGGTACCAGTGCTGGTGGGGCCAGTCTGGGGCAATCAGTATCATTTGTGGCTTTGCTTGTCTGACCTTTAGGAGTACCTTGGGGAGAAGAGGCAGTGGGGGAAAGGCATATACTGTTAAGTTTTTCCAGCTGAAAGATAGAGCATCCACTTTCCATGCTAGCTTGTGATAAGTCCGTGTGCAGAATTTCTGTAGTTGGCAGTTGTGAGGCGAGGTAAATAGGTCTATGACCAGGCATCCCCAGTTACTTGTTATCATGCTGAAGACTTGTGGATCCAATTTCCACTCGGGGGATCCATTAGGTTTCTGCTTAGTTCGTCTGCCAGGGAATTTATCCTTCCTGGCAGGTATTGTGCTTGCAGATGTACTTGGTAAAGGCAATGCTGTGTCCCACAAAGTCATGGCTTGTCTGCAGAGGGGGTAGGAATGTGTGCCTCCCTGCTTGTTTATGTACCACATGACTGTAGTAGTGTCTGTCTTTATCAATAGTTGTCCTGGATGAAGTAAATCCTTGAAGGCTGTCAGGGCATTTTGAACAGCTAGCATCTCTTTTTGATTGATAAGTAGATGCTTTTGGCTTGCGGACAATGTGCCCTGAATACATCTTCCTGCCATATGGACCCCCCCAAGCATAATCTGATGCATCTGTTGTTAATGTCTGCCTGGCTGTGGGTAAAGTGAAAGGCTGTCCCTTGTTGTGGTGACAGGCCTGTGCCCACCATCGGAACTCCTGTTGCAGGCAGGGAATGAGGGTAATTAGAAGTTATGTACTCACCATAACGTTCCATCCGAGTAGGTGACTTCATTTGGATGCAACCTGTGGGTATCGGATCCGACCTCGGATCCGAGCCGGCATTTCAAAAGCTTTAGGCTCCGAGCTCCTAGCTCCTCCCTCTACCCATAATCCCCTGCCAAGCCCTAAATGACCTCAGATTGAGTTTGCCTATATAATACTAAAATAAAAGTATCTAAATAGATGCATAAACTCTTGTTGTATAAAGGTCAGGGGGATGGAGGGTGGTTGCATCAAATGAAGTCACCTACTCAGATGGAACGTTATGGTGAGTACATAACTTCTAAATCTGAAGTAGGCAGACTTCATTTGTCTGCAACCTGTGGGACAGAGTCCCCAGCTACCTAAATCCTGGGCGGCCGTCATGGAAGGATGTTCCGGAGCACCGCTGAACCAAAGGATGCTCTTCCCCTGGAAACAACATCCACCTTATAATGAGAAATAAAGGTATGAGACGAGGCCCAAGTGGCTGCCTCGCAGATATCATCCAATGGCACTCGGGACTTAAACGCGGCTGACGTGGAAACTGCCATAGTACAATGAGCCGTAACCCTTTGAGGAGCAGGCCTACCTGAAGTGTCATAAGCCTGCAGAATACAATTAGCAATCCATCTCGATAGTGTGACTTTGGAAACTGCTTTGCCCAAAGCAAATTTAGCAAAGGAGACGAACAGCTGATCTGATTGTCTATGACCAGCCGTTCTGTGAATGTAAAAACGCAATTGTCTATGAACAGCTAAAGAATGCAGTTTATATTCTCCTTTGTTTTTGTACTTGGGGAAAAACACAGGTAAGTTGATTGATTGATTAATATTAGATTCCGAAGAAACTTTTGGAAGAAAAGATGGATTGGTCCTGAGGCACACCCTATCTGGAAAGAAGGAAAGGTAAGGCGGTTTGATGCATAGAGCCTGAAGTTCCGACACTCTTCTGGCTGATGTGATGGCTACCAAGAAGGCAGTCTTCCATGAAAGGTACTTTAAATCTGCAGAAGCTGCAGGCTCAAAGGGAGGAGCAGTAAGGGCCTGTAGAACTAAGGATAGGTCCCAAGGTGGTACAGCTTCTTTGACCGGTGGCCTCAACAGAAAAACTCCTTTAAGAAAGGTCTTACAAAGTTTTGCAGTCATGAGGGGAGCTGACTCATGACCCATATGATAATGGGAAATAGCTGCCATTTGTACCTTTACCATGGAAGAACTAGCCCCTTGATGAAAGAGGTCTGTTAAGAAATCCAGCACCGCAGACATAGGTGCTGAAAAAAGATCCATACTTTTCTGGACCGCCCAAATAGAAAACCTTTTCCATTTGCTCCGATAAACCTTCCTAGTGGAAGGTTTATGAGCCGCCACTAAAATGGCCTTGACAGGTGACGACATACCGAGTCCTAATCAAGGATGGAACTGGAGCAGCCAGGCTGCCAATTTCAGGGTGTGTAGATTCGGACCGAAGTCCTAGAGGATGGGAGATGAGATCCGGGATCGGATCCAGAATCCAGGGCGGATTCACTTTGTGAGACCATACATAAGGGAACCAGGGCTGACGAGGCCAGAAGGGGGCAATGAGAATCATTCTTCTCCCCAAACTGTTGGCTTTCTGCAAGAGCCTCTGCATCAGAGGTAGTGGAGGATAGGCATAAAGGAGACCGGGAGGCCAAGCATGCACCAGAGCGTCTCGGGATTCCCAGGTGGGGAAGTAGAGCAAGAAACTGTCGCATTTGGCGTTTGAGTGAGAAGCAAAAAGATCGCAACAGGGTTGCCCCCAGACGGCAAAAATCTTCTTCGCTACCAGAGGATTGAGAGACCACTCGTGCGAGGAAAGAATGGTGCGACTGAGCTTGTCCGCAAGGATGTTGGATTTTCCCGGAATGTGCATTGCTACAAGAAAGCTTTTGGTGGAAATTGCCCATTCCCAGACTCTCATGGCCTTTCGACAAAGGGGATAGGACCTGGTTCCTCCCTGCTTGTTGATGTACCAGACTACCGACATGTTGTCTGTCTGGATCGCAATAGTCCCCGTAGGAAGAAGGCTGTGAAGTGCTTGCAACGCTAGGAGCACCGCCCTCATCTCCAAGACATTTATATGCAACGAGGTATCTGAGGTGTTCCACGTGCCTTGGACAATCTTGCCCGCAGAATGCCCCCCCCACCCGAGGCGAGAAGCGTCCGTAGTCACCGTGGCTCGGGGGAATGCTGCACAAAAGGGTCTCCCTGCTAGAGGCTCCAGAGACTGGAGCCACCAGAACAGGGAGTCCTTGCATGCCTTGCTGACCGCTATTGGGCTGTTGAGAGAGGAGTATAGCGGGGACCACTGGACCTGCAGGGTCCATTGAGGAACCCGCATGTGTAAGCGAGCATGAAGAAGTGGAATAGCTGCTGCCATTGAACCCAGGGCCCTCAGGACCGAAGCCACCGTCGGAAACGGTTGTAGGACTGCTGTGATATGACACTTCAGGCTGGACAGCCTGTCTGGAGTGAGGAAGGCCCGCATTGATCTTGTGTCCAACCTTCCTCCTATGAAATCTATAAGTTGTGTGGGGTGCAGTAAAGATTTCTCCCAGTTTATGGTGATGCCCAGCCTTGGGGCTATAAGAAGGAAATAGTCCCTGGCTGAGCACAGTAGATGCCTTGATGATGCCGTTAGGAGCCAGTCGTCCAGGTACGGAAAGACCTGTAATCCCTGAAGTCTCAGGTGGGCCGCTACTACTGCTAGTACCTTGGTGAACACCCTGGGGCAGAGGTGAGACCAAGGGAGGACCCTGAACTGGTAGTGGCTGGCTCCCAGCCGAAGCGAAGGAACCTCCTGGACCGCCTGTCCATCCGAATGTGGTAGTACGCCTTGAGGTCGATAGAGAACATCCAATCGTTCTCCCAAGAGGGGAGTATAGATTGTAGGGTGACCATCCGAACTTTTGCTTGGTTACTGACAGGTTCAATAGGGAAAGGTCTAAGATCGGTCTTAAGTCCCCGCTTTGGCACCAAGAAGAACCTGGAGTAAAACCCTGATCCGACTGATCTCGGGACGCGCTGGATGGTTTTACTAGCAGCTGCTCGATTTCAGCTGCTGCCTCCTTTGGTCGGGTGGTACATCGGGAGGCTTCGAATCTGGGGATTTTGCTCAGGGAATGGTATAACCTCTGGATATCACACGAAGCACCCAACGGTCTGTTGTGATTGACTCCCAAGAAGTCAGGTGCCTCGAAACGCCCGACTGCCTCCAGAGACGGACAGCCGGGCAACCCTTCAGGGCTGTTGCGTGGGTCTGTCAGAGAAAGGTTCTCTGACCCAAAGTTTCTAGGAGCCCCTCTGCCTCTAGGACGGCGACCTCCTGTCCTCCTCTGCCACGGAAGGACTGGTTATCCGAGCAGGTTGGGACTGCTGCGACTCCGAACCACATCTTCTTCTGTCCCTTTTGGTTCTTCGAGAAGGACCTCTGGGGAGCTGAGAAGCGGACTGACGGCAGACAGCGCCTTCCGCCCTTCTCACTCTGGACTAACAACAGTTTTGCCAAACAAGGCAGAACCATCAAAGGGGCATTCGCGAAAGTCGCCTTTGAAGGGCTCTGCGAATCACAGTGGCGGAGCCAGGCCTGACGCCTCATGACTAGGCCCGCCCGCTAGCTCTAGCTCCCTCGGTAGCGGAGAAAGTAGCCGCAAAGACGTATTGGAAACCGCTCTAAGAGTGGCCATACGGGTTGAATACACTTGTTTGTCCTCACCCGATATGGACTCTGGGGATGCAGCATCTTTAATCAGGTCCCGCTGCATCCTGATAACATGTGCCATGTAGTTCAGCGCCTCAAAGAGAAGGTTGCTGAACTAAAACTCGCTCCCAATGCGATCCATCGAGCGGGACTCCTTGCCCGGAGGATGCATAGAAGGACTCACCTGTGCCAACTCCTTCTTCGTGGCTGCAGCCATCATCATGGCATCTACTGGGGGGGCCCTTACTCCAGTGAGTGCGGTCCGCCGGGGGGCTCAGGATACGGTCTGGACGCTTGGGTATAGGCTCAACGGTGTCCGGATCCTTCCATGCTCTGGTGGATATAAGATCCACCAGAGGATCGGCAGGAGGGGACACCCAAGAGGTAGATGGGCCCGCCTCGAATGCCGCCAAGAACACAGACTCGTCTGAGGAGGCCTTGGAGGCAGACCACTCCCCCCGATCCTTAACATTTCCATAATATCACCAAAGGAGATGTCTTCCGGGGATGATCTTGGGGAGCCCTCCCCTTCATCCAAGTCTGTGTCTTCGGTAATGGACTCTGGGGAGTCCATGTGCTTCCTTTTGCACTTATGCTTCCGAGGCACTTCCTCGGGGGGACTGTCCGAGGAGTCCTCTTCAGCAGCTAGATGTTCCAAGGGAACTACTTGGGACATCGAGGCGGGCTGGCCCTGGGACCGGCTGATGGGAGCCTGACCCAACTGCAAGGGAGTGCGGGGTGGAGCCGTGGCAGGGACCGGGGGTCCGGTAGTCCTCAACAGCGCCCTTTCCACTACGTCGAAGGCCGAGGGGGAGCCAGCTTCTCTAAGCCCCGAGAGCCGACCCCCACTCGGATCCGATGCACGGACAGGAGTCGGAGCCGAAACCGTCGGTTCCGAGAGACTGGTATGCTCCGAAGACACACCAGCTCCCTCGGATCCGAGGCTCGGCCCTCGGCTCCGAGAGGTCGGGTCCGGCACCCGGCACTGGATGAGTCGGATCCGAGGTGCGCCGACTATCGGATCCGACCCACCCCGGATCCAACTCTGCCCGGCACCGACAGCTCCAACCCAGGGTGTGGGTCGGAGAAGGAGCCATGGCGCAAGGGGTCAAGCCCCTCCCGGATGGGGGCTAAGAGCACTCCCATTTGCATTTGGGCCTGGATGAAACACCTCATCATCCGTCCATATCTGCTTCGCCATGGAAAAGGTGGATCTAGATGAGGCCACCGGCTGACCTAGAAAGCCTCGGGGACCTCACAGAAGGGCTAGCCTCCTCCTCCTCGGGCCCAGAAGAGAACCGAGGGGAGTGGAGCCAAGGAGGAGGAGATCTAGAAGACACAGGGAGGCCCGTTTAGACGGAGGAGCCGAACTTGAGGTCTCGGCTCTTCGTTTATGGTGCCTCTCCCTGTGTCACTCCTTTTTCTCTTTCTCCCTTGAAGTCTCCCTATCCCTCCAGCTTTTTTAAGGGAGGTTGAGTCCCAGCCGGGGGAGGGGAGACCACAGCACCCGCTGAAGGCTGCTGGTTAGTGGCAGAGGCCGGAGCATCTGGAGGGAGAAGTCCCGCCAGAACAAGCTTCGACCTCCTTTCGGGGTTGAACCCTGCACAAATGGTACAACCAGATGACAGGTGTTCAACCCCAAGATGACACGAGTGTGGCCATCCGCTGGGGACAGCTTATGGCCACACTCGGTACATTTAGAGAATACTGCCTTATGGGCTTCAGACATCTTAAGCCCTAACAGGCCTAAAACACACAGTACACACAAACACACAAACTACGCAAAACCCAAAGAAAAATTAAAAAGATAGAGAGAGGAAAGCCTAACACATACACTCTAACTAATCAAACTAAAAAAGTTAAAGATTTCCAAAAATTTTCAGTCAAAACTCTTATCTGTAACCAGGAGCTCGAGGAGTCCGTTGCAACTTGAAAGCGGCAAACGAAATCTGAGGTCAGTTAGGGCTTGGTAGGGGATTATGGGTAGAGGGAGGAGCTAGGAGCTCGGAGCCTAAAGCTTTTGAAATGCCGGCTCGGATCCGATACCCACAGGTTGCAGACAAATGAAGTGCCTACTTCAGATTTATTGTTTCCAGGCTGTGGCAATGTTGAGCCCAAACACTTTTTAGATACCACTGTAGTTTCCTCATATGCAGTCTTGCATATGGAATTAGCAGAATGCAGGATGCCATGAAGCCCAAAGCAGACAGAATTTTTCTTGCAGATAACTGGGTCTTTGTTGCCAAAATTTTGAAATAAGTAGTCAGTTGTCTTTGTCTGGCGTGAGATAAGCCATCTGGGCAGTTGTATTTAAGCTTGCACCCAGGAATATTATCTCTTGTGAGGGTACTAGTTTTGATTTCTTTTCGTTTACTGTGTACCCTAGGCATGTTAGTAATCTTTTTACAAACGCTAGATGCTGTAATAAAATGTCCTTGTTCTCTGCTTGAATAAGGCAATCGGCCAAGTAAGGATAAATTTGTATTCCTCTTTGTCTGAAAAATACAATTACTTGTGCCAGGCATTTTGAGAAGACCCTGGGCGCAGTAGATAAGCCAAAGGACAGTGCAGAGAATTGGTAGTGCATTGAGCTAGCTATAAATCTGAGGTATCTTCTGCATGAATGTCGGATTGGGACATGCAGGTATGCCTCTTTTAGGTCTAAAGTCACAAGCCATGCCTTCTTGCCCAGCATGGGCAGACGTTGCTGCAGTCAACATTTTGAATTTCAGAATATCCAGAAATGTGTTTAGAATAGACAGGTCCAGTATCGGTCTCCATGCATTGTCCTTTCTGGGCACCAAGAAGAGTCTTGAGTAAAATCCTAGTCCCTGCTCTTGCTTTGGCACTCGCTGAATGGGCCCTCATGTCCATGAGGGCTGAAACTTGTTTTTGAGCCTCTACCCATTGATTGTGTGGCAGGTCTGGCATTCCGTTTGCCCTTGACAGGGTGTGAAAATGGAACCTGTAGCCTTGAGAAACTATATTCAGGACCCATTTGTCCTGGGTGATCATGTGCCAATTTTGTGAAAAGAGTGCTAGTTTTCCCCCTAAAGGGGCTGCCAGAAGATAAGTGCTTGGTGCTGGCTGGGGAAAGTCATTGAGACGGTTTCCTGTATGGCTGTGATTTATCTTCTCCACTTTTGGAGGTAGAAGCACCCCGTTGTTTAGACCTGTATGAGCCCTGGGGCTGGGATCTGACTCTGGGGCGTCTGCATCTGCCTCTTTGTGGCCTGTCTGACACTGGAAAGGACCAATTTTTTGCAGGCCAGTTCCTGTTAAATCTGGGAGGCTGCACCTGCAAGAAATCCTTGACTGTTTGCATATATTTAGCTCTGTCCTCCATTTTCTTCAACACCTCTTCTGCTTTAACACCAAACAAGGTATTATGCTGTAATGGAGCATCTAATAATTTTGCTTTAACACGATCAGGCAGATTCTGTTCCTTTAACCAAGCATGCCTCCTAATGACAGAACCCGCAACAGCGGCCCTGCAGGAGGCCTCCAGAGAATCAAAACCACACTGCAAAGTATGCTTTCCCACTTGTTCAGCTGCATGCAATAAATCCTGCATTTCTTTTTTTTCTGCACATTCATTATTTGTCAACATTTTTTGTTTTAGTAGTGACATAAGATATTGTTGATATTTAAGCATATGAAACTGACAATTTAAGGCCATTACAACCAAGGTAGCAGAAGTGTAAATCTTTTTCACCCATCTGTCCAGGGCCCTTGAATCCCTATCAGAGGGGATTTTTTTTTGCAGTGGACGCCTTGACCCCTTTGGGACCCTGAGATATAGTTTCTGGGTCAGCAGCAGGGTTTTTATAAAGAAATTTATGTGAATCAGGAACCCTGTAGTATCTGTCTGGCTTAACAGGAGCTGGTGGTAGAGTCAGGAGCGAGACTGGACTCTATAAATACATCATCTACAATGTCTAAAACAAGAGGAACACCAAGAGGCCTGTGCTGAGGTAGTAAAAGAAAATCTGAGCCTTTTCTTAGATTCAAAGTAATCTTGGCTCTCCCAGTGAAAATGCTCCCTCATAGTATGCAGAGTCTCCCCAAAAGAATAATCTTCAAGAGGAGAGGCTGAAGGGATAGATTCTTCAGCATCAGAATCCTCATAAGGAGGAAGAGAGTATTTCTGTTCAGAAGAGAAATCAGAGGAAATGGAAACCTGATCTGAATATTCATATTCTGTCTCTTGCCTAGGTCTCTTATCTGGAGGGGGATGGGAACCCCTGATCAAAGTAATTAGGTCTTTGGCCATTTTAAGTATCTGTTTTTTAGGCATGGAGGCCTGTCCAGGGGAATGTTGTACTTGTTTCTTTGTCTTTAGAGGTGCTTTAGTCTATGCCTTTGAAGCTGAAGTCATTTTTAAATATAACCGTGTAGGCCTGAAAACACCCTCAAAAGCCGATGCCTGCTCAGCGGCTCCAGACCCATCTGAAGGAATAGTTTCCAAGGGTCCAATACCTTGACTTTCCAGCGACCGGTCGGCTCCACGGAGTCGGAAGCGGCCTGTGGCTCTGAGGTAGCGAGCATCAGGGGCTGCGAAAGCGCCTCACTGAGAACCGGCGACTGGCCTAGATGAAGCCTCGTCGTCGGTTTTGGACCTTGGATGCCTGTCCTTTTCTTTGTCTCTGCATTTTTTATAAATTCCGGTAGTCGGCTGTTCCGATGGCATTATATAATTAAATTTTCTGCCAAAATAATGAAATGCAAAATCGTACAGATGCTTAATAGTGCGGTGGTTAAATCTAGCACAAAACCGACAACTAGCAATGTCGTGGTCAGGACCTACGCAAGGAATACAATAAGAATGAAAATCCTTATGAGGTATTTGCTTCCAACAAGAAATGCAATTATTAACTTTTTCTGACATCGGTCTGGAGCAAGAAAAGAGTTTCTCCAACGGGGTACTTAGCTTTAATGAAGACTTCAGATCTGAAATACGAACTTGAAATTCTCAGGAGTCGGCCGACCGGCACTTGTGAACTGCTTTTGCTTCGGGCACCGTGCGGCAAGAAAGACTGAAAAAAATGGCGTCGGCTGCATCTTTTATACCCCTGGCGCACTGATGTCAGGGAGGAGGTGACAGCAACAGACACCGGACCAGGACTTTGGAATTCCGGTCAACTGTGGGTAGCCTGCCAGCAGGATAACCCTAATTGTAATGACTGCAACAGTGAAACACGATGACCATCCATACCTGTCGAGGCCAAAAAGGGGCAATGAGGATCACTTTGCTCCCTAGTCGACTAGCTTTCTGTAGAAACCTTGGAATAAGAGTTACTGGAGGGTAAGTATACAGATGACCGGGAGGGCCAAGCATGTACTAGAGTGTCTCTGGGGAACTCCCCCAGCAGGGGGTTCAGAGCAAAAAACTCGCTGCATTTTGAGTTGGAAGGAGATGCAAAGAGAAGGAGAGGCCACTATTAACTACACTAGGTAGTCCTGGATAAGAGGGACAGAAGGTTGTGAGGATCTGGCCCCTATGGACTGGCTCCAGGAGCAGAATCTTTTCCATTTCCCTGCGTAACTTCAGAGGGCACTTTGGGTGGGGAGTGTTTAAAGCTTACAGGTACAATTTCTGTTCTAAGGTTAAAGACAAACAGAGCTACCAGGGAGGGTAGCATACTATGAGGAGAAGAATGGAAATTGTTTTCTGAAGCAGTTTTCCACCCACTGGTGACAACTTGTAATAAAAAGGGAGGGTATTTAGGTGGCTGTACAAATGTGGTCTTGGGAGTTTGGGTGCAGTATTTTATACAAAAATTGTTGTGGATAACAAAGAAGATGCAGACAGCGGTTAAGAGATAAGGTCCAATTTCATACAAGGTACTTATGTCATCAGATCTAAAAGGTACAATCAATCCACAGTTTGTTAACAACTGGTCCCTACAATAATTGTCTGAGAAAAAAGTGTTACTTCTATAAATCATACAACTTCTTTTATTCTGATCTCCACTGCTGACTCCATTTGTCAGACTCCTAACGCATGCCTTCCAACTGCGGCTAGTAACAGCTTGCCTGACCTGATCCCGCTCTTCTTCCCAATCAAATGGAGAATCAACTATAACATGCTGCAAACTGAAAAAGAGGAAAATATTAATGGCAAACACTAACATATTAGCTCCCTTAACCTTTTGTAACAGTAGGTGTCCAGCAGACAACTGTGACAAGAGTGCGCAACTGTTCACAAACAGGCAATGGTGAGTGCACAACTGTCCACTTAAAACAGGCAATGGTGACAATGAACAACTGTCCGCTTAACCTTCTCTCTTTTGAAGAGCAAATTAAGATGATGTACTCAGTCTCCTCTAAATAGCAAGCTTCTACCACACTGGGTGGACACCTTCCTCCTGGTGATCAAGTCACAACATCTCTAGGCTGGTATTCAAGTTACCAGAGTTAGTATCCAAACCAGAGTCCCTACAACCCCTGAGGGACATTCCTCTGTGCCAGAAGTTCACAATAATTTTGCAAATGTATAAAAACAGATACAGAATGAAATTATAACATTCTAGCAATCCTTCCTGAATTTAAATGGTCCCATTTGCTTGCTAATACCATGAATTTGGTAGGAATCCTCATAACATCTATAACCTCCTGCTCCAAATTAAGTTTAACACGTAAAACGTTTAGTAAGTAATATGACGTAACTGGTTAAACTATTACACCACACATCACATCGTACCTGTTGTCTGCTGCAATTCCAGCAGTGCTTTAATAGTGGACGTGGCTGACTGAGATTCACTAGATACATCTTGATAAATGATAGTCGGGCTGGCTTCCATGGTAACTTCATGCTCTGGCCATTCTTGGCCTCTGGTTGTAATCACATGAACAACAGGCTGAGGCTCTACAGAAAAAGGAAAACATAGTTAAAATGCAAACCTAATGAAAAGAAAAACTGCATATCTTACCATTACTGGTTTACTCCGATGATGAGGATTTTGAAATAAAGTAGAAGTTATCAGTCTCTTCCAGATTAAAAGTGCAATCAGCCAAACTCCATACCTCCCATAGTGCCTCAAATATCAAAGAAGAGAAGCCACAGACTCCATCTTGTTAAGCCCATTCCACAATTTCAAATGCAACCGATCTCTCAGAAACATCAAACATTTTCACTATATCAGCAGATCTATCAGTGTCCCTCACTGATGAGTCAATAACTAGGTTTGCCCTCTCAAGAGATCATAGCTCAATTTTTTTAAATCATAATTCATAGCCCCCCTCAAATTTCCCTCAATCAATGGTGCAGACACTCGGTACTGATTCATGTTGTAACATCATACACTAAATGCAAATGAACATCAGTCTGCAACAGTCCCACCCAACTACTAAACGTATTTCCTATAAATCACAAACCAAGACTGAAGACTTGCCACTACACTGCCACAAACATATATGTACACAGATGCCTGACATGTATACAACTTCAAGAGCCAAGGTTAACAGAAAGGGGCTATTTAAGAACTGTGGAAACGTCGGAGGGTACCTGGGAATCAGTCTTCTCAAATAACTGATATGGTAAATACATAATACTTTACATCTAACACTGGGACCTTAAATGATGGCTCAGTGAATGTCCAGAATCCTACGCAATCTCTAGGCTGGAAGAAGCCAGAGGACAACTCAAGGACTACGGTTCAGAAGTCTGAGTCCTGAATAAGGCATGTTAGAAGCTTTACTCTTGACAGTCATGATCCAAATAATTACGTCTGGTGAAGACCACGTGCCTGCAGGACATGTCTGATGGAGAAGGCACTATAAGAAACCACATCTCTAGTCTGTCAGTGGGCGGCCTGCCATCTCTTCTCAAAATACAATGCAGCTGGTAACCTACCTGGAAAGGATTTGGCAACTGAAAGCCTCTGTTGCCAGACTGAAAGAAAGAAAGGAGTGTTCTCATTCCCTCTTGTACTATATCCATTCAAAAGATACCTGAGCTGACGGTCCATAGCCAAGGCATGACTGGCTCTTACGCCCTTAGTTTCTGTACAGCAAAGTAAAATAGCAATGAATGCACTGGTTCTGGGACAAAGTAAAAAAACATGTGGGTGATAGACTGCTAATCCCAACAGCCAGTCCTTGTGATAGACTGCTAATCCCAACAGCCAGTCCTTGTGCAATTTATACAACATACTCTATGACAGACAGCAGTTCTCAGATACTATAAGCAGGGGATAACTACCACCAGAAAAACAAAAACAAAACAAGCATTTTGAATGAAGGATGGTTGAGTCAGTTAATCATGAAGCAGAGATGTCATTAAAGTGAAGGGGGTATTTAAAGCTGGGCAGATACATAGTGGTCCTTCAATGAGCTGGCAGTAAGGTCAGGATAAGCAGCATAAAGCTAAGATTTTCATCACTATGTCACATAAGAGAACAAATGACAAATTAATAGTATCTAATGTTATACACTAAAAGGCAAAATGCAAATTGAGGAGCAGGAGACAAGGAAAGCTGGTTGGATAACTGTCCATCCCAGAAGGGGTCACTAGTGATGTCCCTCAGGGCTCTGTACCGGGACCACTTTTTTGGACAACACAAAAGTATGAGAAAGGGTATGAATAACCAAATATGCTGACAAATGCAAATTAAGTAATAGAATTAATTCATCTTGGAGAACTTCAGCATCTTGTATTGGTTAACAAATATTACATTACCTGGTGTTCATTGTTGACCTATTGAACTATATCAATGTAAAATTGTTACTTAGCTTCTTTTTAATGCGACTTTAAATTTATGCATGTATTCCAACATATGTGAATCGTTTTGCTATAACTGCTATTATATCAATATTGTTTAAAATTGTACTTGTTTTAAAATGTATTACTGGAGCTTTTCTCCTAGGGTCTCCACTGAAAATGGGCCACAAGGCCAGTCGGACAAACCCGGTTAACAAATGTCAATAAATAAATAAATAAATAAATAAATAGGAATGATCTCACTTTTAATGTCAGTAAATGTAGCTGACCAACATTTGGCAAAAAAAAAAATAATTATAATTAAAAAACACTGTACAATCATAGCAAAACATAAAAGATCGGAGAACAGTAGAAGACAATAATTTAAACTTTGACCAGTGAGTATCTAGCAAAGTCAAAAATTCATATTCTGTAGCTCATTTAATTCTAAAGGGTATGTGTACGTCAGCTCCAAAGTGATCGTACCACCACTTTATCCACTGCAGATCCAACTCGTTACAATCCACCATACACACAAACATCCTGCTTAAACTCCAGTTCCATTTGAGAATATACATGTATATATATATATTTTTTTTTTTTCCATTTGAGAATCTACATGTAGAATGCACCACTGGGGGAACTAGCACCAAATCAGGGAGCCTAAAAAAAAAAAAAAATGAAGATTATAAAATACGTTCTTACTATTAGAAGCTGGCCATTAACTTCCTTTACAACAACATGGATATATATTCGGAAGCAGAATATATATTAACATGGGATTATATCAGTCAAACATTTTGAAAATTATTAGGTCAAAAGCCTGACAATCTAACCTATGAATCACTTAACTGCCAAAATGGTGCTAGGCCCCAATCCTGAAACCCAGGGTCATGACAGAAAGAAATAGCACATGCAACAGAAAGAAATAGCACACGCACCCTAACCGTAGAACAAATGATGATGTCAGAGTCCCAGAGATGGAGAAGAATGTCAACGCGCCCCGTTAGCTGAATCACTAAATAGTATCAGATGCAACTCCATCTAATTGGAGACGTTCTTCCTCTAAACAGACTGATCAACTTCTGAAAGTTCATCTTAAAGATGCAATGGAGTCTGAGGATCTAAGGCAGCATCCATGCTCTGAAATGGAGCATGTTGTCACTCCATCCTTGGGGAGCCCCATGGCAAGTTCCAAGAGATGTTGCACTGCCAAAGACCTTGGAGCCTGAATCCACAGAGCCCTCTTGACCACTGTGAGATGATGAGTACTTGGTTATGTCTTCTCCAAACTCTACTGACTGTTCCATCACCATGTGTTACTTATGCATATTTGTAATTCTAAGCCACAGACCAAGATAAACACTGAAATACATCACCTATTTTCAAGTCTTAGCTATAGGAATATACACTTAACCACATAAATGTACGTTCTGCCAGCTATGGTTAACTTCGACTTTGCAGAAGTTAATATACCCATGGAGGCACTCCATTATTGCTAATGTTAACATATAATGCATACTGTATAAAGCTGCTGTCTCTTACATTGTTAGTGTTCATTAGTGATGCTTATTTCTCCTGTTTGTTGTTTTCTTTACATCTGTAACAAATGTTCACATTTGGTATCTGTTAGTGATGCTTCTATTCTACTAATTAATGCATTCTTATACTTGTAAAATGCCTATATACTGATGTCTATCTTATTCACTGTACTAGCCTGAGCTGTGGCTGAAAAAGGACCCTGAAATAGTTTAATTACCAAGTTAACCAAAGGAAAAAAGTGTAGGATCAGGGGAACTGGAGGAATGGCACACAGGAATATTCCTTTCTACAAGTAGAGAACACATCCAAAGTGACCCCACTTCTTCCTGCAGTGAATAGCGAGAGAAAGAGATCCTTCTCTGTGGTGCCTTCTTCAAGATCAAGGTGGAGATTCTGTGTGTCCAACTACAGAACAGAACTGAAAAGCAGCTCAGACAGTGCAGTACATTCGCTTCTTCTGGGAAGCGTGCAAGTTAGAGAGTGATGCCTCAGTCTATGGCCCACCTCTCAACATAAAAGGTATGATCTCCTGCTCCCTACAATTTAACAGGTTGGATGTCAGACAAACGTAGGATGACGACTCAGAAGGAACATTTTCCTCCAGGATTTTGTGAGTCAGGATGATTGCTTTTAACGCCATACAGTTGATACCGACCTTCCTTCCCAGGCTGGACCATGTCCTCTGATCTCTGATCCATGGAGGAGGAGTCAAGATGAGCTCCACACCCCAAAAGAGAAGTATCCATCATCAGGATGAGTTCTGCTGTATGAATGGGAAGCCCACCAAAACGCTGCTAGGAATGGTACATCATTCTGTGGCCCAGAACCTTGTGTATGGCATCAGGAGAGGATCTTCGAGTGTGTGGTGACAGTCAGAATAGACACCTCTACAGCAAATGCACAGAAAATGTCTTCAGTGTGCAAATGGAACAAAGAAACCACAGCAGGATCTGGACTTGGCCTTGCCCTGCAGCCGTATCCAGGCTACCAAGGTCATGACCTCCTGAGGTTTCTCTGCATGTATCAAGAGTTGGTACAATACAGTCCAGTTCAATGGCTTCAAACTCAGCCCTGTAAGCATGGGATCTATGGCTAAAAAGAAACCACTATGAAAATATAAACTTGAACAATGCAAGTATCACACTATAGCAAAGCATCACTTCTGTGGGTGGGGGTGGGGTAAAGGCTACACCCATCTTGCACACTATACTACCTCCAAAGCCAAGACTGTGCAGCCATCATGGCAAGTGGAATTTATCTTGCCCCTACAGATCCAGAATCCTGCTTAATACAGTATGGATTGTTGACAAACATAAGAACTGACTAAATCAGTTTTGTCAGAACAGGGTGTGATGTTTGGCAGGCATCCTGTTCACAGAAGACCTTTTTCCTTATTTTCTGCAAGGCTTTAACAATGACAGCCAACATCCCAGCATATATTCAAGGTACTGAAGAAAACTCAGGTGCTGACATTTTATACTGTAAGTGATGCCCAGTGATAATGAACTGGAAGAATTTCCTGTATGGAAGAATTTCCTGTATGGAACCCTATTCCAAAAATCAACAGATGACAATCAAGTGGTATTTAAAAGTACACTTAAGCCTTTAAAGGGTCAGTTAAACTCCTAGAAGAAAAATAAATTTCCTAATCAGGAAAGTACAGATATTTAAAAATGGAAGATCTTCCCCACTCTCTACTTATCTTCCCAGCAATGGAACAGCACAAGCAAACCATTGATCCTCGAAAGCCCACAGAGGAGTGCTCTCTTCGGTGGCAGAAAACCTCGGAAGAGCTTGGCACTCAAACCTGCCTGTTTTAGTAATGCAACTCCTGCTGCCTTATAATTTTGAGCACATGGAAGGTGCCCTAAAGCTTTGAAAGCCAGTTGGCTGTTATGCTCGTCAGGATATAATCCATATAGCTAAAGCTACTGCAGCAGTAATCAATATGATGAACAACTAATATTCTAAAAATCGTGTCATATGGCACCATCAGGACCTAGAAATGGTAAAAGTACAACCCTCAATCCTTAAAGGGTCTTCACTGACCAACAGGTTGAAAGCAATTAACATCTAATTCTACAAAGTAAACTTAAAGGAAAGCTATGAGCAGGAATAAAAAAAAAAATATATGTATATATTTTTTTTTATCAAAGTTCTAAACAATCCAAACCTGCCAGCATCATATTAATTCCTCAACCCCTTTCCCCTTATTTTCTACATGGGGGCAAGGTGTTGCATCAACTGCTGTCAAATGTCCTGATTCAATGCCTCTCTTCTACCTTCAACAGTCATGCCCGACTGTTGCACATCTTGTCTCATGCAATCCATAGGCTGGGCATCATTTCCTTTTGCTTTCTTCCCATGACTACCAAATCTCCTTTACCAGATCATCTGCTTTCTTGCACGTGTCTGAAAACACCATAACCAATTCTATGTATTTCTCTGCAATTGGACTTGCTCTGTCTTCTGATCTGATGTCAATTCTTAGTGTGTCCCATAGTGTGTCCTACCACATACCTAAAATGTTTCATCACCATCATCTCTAGTTTCCTCAAACCCTGCCTTCACTGCCAGTGTTTCTATACCACACAGTAGTACTTGGTTGCACCACTGTTTTGTACTCCTTACTTTTCAGTTTCTAACATTCTCCGATCATACACTATTCCTGACACACTGCGAAAGTCGCCTACAGCCTCTCAGACTGTAGTTCTAACCTCCTCATTCAGACTTCCCTTCCCCTTAATCATATCTCCCAAATACTTGAAGTTATTAACCTGCTCAACATTTTCCTTTTTATCTCAAATTTTCAGCTTCTTCCAATTTCCCCCATCTGCTGTGGCAACAACCGTCTTGTCTATATTCAGTTTCATCCCATGTGCTCCAGTTTTGCATTCCATTCGAAGTTTCTATTCAGCATCCACTTGAAATTCGACTTCATCGGCATTACAGCAGCTTTCCTGATCTCTCCCTTCCAACCTGCTTGCTGATATATACTTCATCACTAAAAAGAACAGTGGTGGGCTCAGGAATAAAACATGAAGTACACCCACCCACTACTGGGAACCCCTTTGAGAGTCTGAACACTGTTGATACTTGTGTCATTAGGTCCTTGTACACAGCCTGCACCAATTCTACCAATACCTCTGGGACACCAGCTTTCTCCAGTCCAGGTCCAAATGGACTCTTTCCTTATCTCTAATTTCTTTTACATTCTAAGCCTCACTGCAAACATTGGGTAAGCTGTGTTGCACCCTGTTCTGAATCCAAATTGCATAGTAGTATACGATGGAAGATGAGCACATTCATTTAACAATAACCCTTCTCCAGCACTTTTATGCAATGTGAAAGTATGACAGCCCTTTATGCTTATACACTGACACCAGAACACTTGTTTTCCAGCCATCTGGGATATGCCTTTCTCTCCATACTATTATGCATACCCTCAGGGATCATTTCTTTCCCAACATACCCAACATCTTGATGATAACTATTGTAACCTCATGTGATTTTGCTGCCTTCATTTTCCTTCGTGATTGTCTTACTTCTTCTAGGGTGGACTCTTCTTCCTCAAACTGTAGGCTGTGAATGGGGCATTACAGCTTCTGGGGGATTTCTTCATTCAGAAGTTGCTGGAAGTACTCCTTCCATCTGCCTCTGATGTCCTGTGGTCTTGTAAGCAGGCTGTTGCTGGCATCCCTCATGAAGGCTATCTAATGACCCTCTTCTTTACCTTTTGGTCTTTGCTTATAATCTGATCATGCTTCTTTGTGCCTTCAGCAGAGTCACTTTCTAAAGGCTGGTAAACTCCCTGTGATGTCTTGCTCTTTCCTACTTTGACTGCTCTCTTAGCTTCATTGTTATTTAACCAGTATTCCTTCTTAGTTTGAACTATCTTTTCTACCTCCCATTTCTCCAGCACTCGTTTTATAACTTCCAGAACTTATGCATACCACCACCTGCTTTCCTAATGTACTGTACTGTCATGAATGGCTCTGCTGATACCTGCTCTACAGTCCCCACCCACATGCTGTTTTGAGATGCTGCCATTCTTCAACTCTTCTTCTTCTTCGTTTTTTCCCAGTTAGGGGTCGCCACAGCGGATCACCTGTCCGCTCATGATTAGTAGTGGAGTTTTACAGTGTTAAATTGCCAGCCTGGTGCCAAACCTTCCACAGAAGGCCCACACATGCACGCGCACATGCCTAGGGCCAATTCAGAGTGTCCAATCCACCTACAGCATGTCTTTGGGATGTGGGAGGAAACAGGAGCACCCAGAGAAAACCCATGTGACCACAGGGAGGACATGCAGACTCTGCACAGAAGGCACCCCAGCTGAGGATCGAACCAGAGAACCTCTTGCTGAGAGGCAGCAACGCTAACCGCTGCACCACCGCGGTCGCCCTTGCCATTCTTCAACTCTGCTTCCTCTTTTTCCTGAGGTACTAACAACCCTGAATATTTCCTTGAATTCTTGTGCTTTCAATCCCGTTAACTTCCAGGTATTCAGCCTAGAATATGTTAACCTTACAGCCTTCTCTGTCCACTTACATCTGAATATGGCCACCACTGGTTTATGCTCCAGGCAGACCTTTTTGCTGAGGAAGACTTTGATTCCTTACTAGAAGGAAGGTCTACCAGAGTTGCATGTTGGCCAGTCCTGTATATGATCTTGTGACTCTTTCTCTTGCTCAACCGGGAGTTGGACACCAACAAGCCATATGACATGCAGAAGTCTAAAATGGCCTTTTCTTTATTCTTGTTGCCCCTCCCATGTGGACCTAGACAGTCCTCACACCCTGTTTGTGTGTTTCCATATCAGCATTCAGTTTCTCCATCAGTACCAAACTCAAGCTGACTTGCTTTATTTAGTACAACTTGCAAATGCTACCTAAATGTACTTTTCCACACAGCAGGGCATAAGCCGAGGTTATGAATACTGCCCTATCTTTACACACTGGAGTTTGACTACTATGAGTCCATCACTAATTCTGATGACATCCCATAGTGTCTTCAGAAAACTCCTTCACCACAATTCCTGCACCATATCTAGTCTGTTCTCCTTCTGGTTCCCAAGCCAAGAGGCTTTGTTGCACTGCCCTTATACCTTGTCTTCTAGATACAAAGAATGTACAATCTCCTCCTTACCCTCATGTCATACACTTCTAGGCTACGTCCTTGTCAGTGAACCTACACTCTGTGCAGCAATTCTTTGTTCATGTTTGGCAGGTTGTCTGGTTTTATGTCCAGCTTTTGCTCAAAAGAGCTAACCCATGTAAAAAAAAGGCTGGGTAACTGGGCACTGGCTCGCTAGTAGCTTACTGACTCAGGGCTGCTGGGCTTTATGGCAGGCACACACTGTCAAAGCATTAGCATAGGCCCCTGGCACAGGCTTAAATAGACCGGGTCTTCAACTGACTTATTACAGGCAAATTCCCAAACCCAGTTTTGTTAACATTAATCAGATCACTTACAGCCAATGTTTTTTAGACCATCGAGTGTCTAGCCCCGACATGGTGCTCAGTCTATGACCAGTGCTCTCCTCTATGGAGTGCACTGGACACCATTGATGACACTTAAAAGTGGTTGGCCTACACAACTCTTCCTGTAACAGGTAGTGAGCCTACAGTCTGTGTTGCTGCCCATGACTCCATTCAATTTTCAGTGGAAAGTTTAAGATAGAAACACCCAGCATGTTTTAAGGAGGCAGGAAAAAACCTCAGAAACAAGGAAATAAATATGCAAACTCAACTCAAACCATGCACCTTGTGCTTGGGACGTGAAGACCTTAACTATTATGTCAACCATGTCCCTTCTGTACCAAAGTGACTATTACTAATCTTAATTTTTCTGTAACCCTGAATGAGCTCATGATGGCAGACATGTTGACATCAAACTGTTTTTGGAAAGCTATTTCTTGCCCATAATGCACTGAGAGAGCTCGGCTGATGAGATTACGATGCCCTACTTAGTGAATAGGACTATGATCTGATAACACATAGAATGAAGGCAGTGAGAAATACTGTCAAGTCTGAGAATCTTCAGTAAAAATGTCAGCGACTTTTTTGCAGTTAACTAACATAGGTCTCCTACTTATCTGATACACTACCAGTTCTTGAAAAAAGATATAGAAATACCTCAGACAAATTTAGCCTTTTAAAAAAAACTATTTTAAGTTGATTTAAATCCTATCTTCCTTCCCCTAGTCATGCAGGGTATTATATTTCTCGGCCTGTAAAGGTAAGCTAAGTAGTGGAGTTGCTCTCTGTGGGAAGGGAAGGACATACAGTCTGGGGAAACGAAATGTACTTAGGACACAGATACCATCTTCCAGCTCAAAAAAAAAAAAAGAAACCCTGGTTTTACAGCTATTTAACTCAAGGGTCCAAGGCAGAAGAATAGCGACAGAAGGGATTTTCACACCTTGCAACCCTCAGGCTCTATGACTCACTTTGATTTATAAATTACATAAATTATTTATCCTTCAAAGAACTTGTCCTTTCAAACTCCACATTCACAAGGAACTCCAAATGATTTCTTCAAGTTATTCCACTGTCTCAGCATCAACTACCTTAAACACATCAAAATTGGTTCTGTTATTTGGCACACTTAGAGACCTGTTAAATAGCCATATTTTAGCCAAAATTAACCCTAACAATATTCAAACAGCCCAAGTTTCACAAATAACAGTGTGGTGGGTCTACCATTTTATCTTACTCAGTCTTTCAAAGTCAACACTGATTTAATAACAGGTTAACACCAAGTTAAAAGCCTGTTACTTTATCATAAGCCACCTCATCCCATAATGTACAGATGCCCTTGATGTTAACTTAAATAAGGCCTCCCCCTCATGCCACCCCAAACTTTTCTCAAAATGCACACAGTTTTCATACTGTTATAAAAAGCATTAGTCACTGGTGCCAGCGGTATAAAGAATCAGGCACTTTAAGAAGCAGGCAGAGAGGATGGGTGTGCCCATCCTCCTCAAACTCACTGGCATGGTGGATGCGAGGGATGCCTTGGGGAGACTAATGTGGCAGGTTAGCTCAGGGAGACAGAGTTACACCACAAAGCCCACTGTACGCCAACCACTGGGATGGTACCGGCACATGCAGGGGGCAGGATTAACAAAAAACAATATTTGCAGCACTATGACACTGTCTCAGGAAACATCAATCTCCTCACCAGCCCGGAACATGGAGCTAGTGTAAGAAAAGCTTAAGTCAGGGTGGCTGACCAGGTGGATAAGGAGAGGCCCTGGGATCATCTGATGGTCACCTGTTGGAAAACAAAAAAAAAACTAATACTGTATTATCAGGTGGGGGAGGAGAGATCCTGGGATCATCTGATGATCAGCTGTTGGAAAATAAAGTTAAACTAATGCTGCAATGCCAGGTGGATAAGGAGAGGTCATGGGATCATCTGATGGTCACCTGTTGGAAAACAAAAAAGTTAATGCTGCAATACCAGGTGGATAAGGAGAGGTCCTGGGATCATCTGATGGTCACCTGTTGGAAAAAAAGAAGTTATGCACTCACCATAACGTTCCATCTGTGCAGTTCTACTTCATTTGTCTTCAACCTGTGGGTTACGGATCCATATCGGATCCGAGCTGGCAACTTTTACTAGCATCTGCTCCGAGCTCCAAGCTCCTCCCCTTACCCATAATACATATCCACTACCTTCTATCCCCAGATCGAGTTTGCTGAACCTTATACTGATAACTTGACCTGAAAAAATACTGTGACCTATAATTGCAGTCCGTAAGCTGTTCATATGCCAAGGTCAGGGGGAAGGAGGGAGGGACGGCTGAAGACAAATGAAGTAGAACTAATCAGATGTAACGTTATGGTGAGTACATAACTTCTTTATCTGAAGTACTTTACTTCATTTAGTCTTCAACCTGTGGGACAGAGTCCCCAGCTACTAAACACCTGGGTGGCCACCATGGAAGGATATTCCGGAGCATCGCGGAACCAAAGGATGCTCTCCTCCTGGAAGTCAAATCCAATTTGTAATGAGAAATAAACGTATGAGATGAAGACCAAGTAGCTACAGAACAAATATCATCCAAAGACACTCTAGACCAAAAGACCACAGACGTAGCCATGGAACAAGTGGAATGAGCTTTCAGCTGACCTGGAGGAGATTGTACAGTTGCGTACACTTAGCATAAATGTCACTGTTGCAGTCATCACATTTGGGTTATCTGCTTGCAGTGGCCCTCAGTCGGCCTGATTAACAAGTCTTGGGTCCTGCGTCGGTTGCTGTCCCTTCTTCCATGACATCAGGTCGTCAGGGGTATAAAACATGCAGTTGACGCCATTACTTCAGTTTTTCTTGTGCCAGATGTCAGGTGTCCCCTTAATGGGAAGCAATTAAATCTATAAATATACAAGGTTATACCTCCAACAAAAAAGCAAATACACCAAAAAACTTTTGAGCATAGTAAAGTAGAGTACAGGTATAGCCAAAAGAAGAAAGGGGGCTGGAGGGAGGGTAACCAGGACTGCAACAGTGAATACACTCGAACATCTACATTTCTGGTAAGTGTACACAACTGTACTATGTTCTTTGTGTTTCACTGTTGCAGTCATCACATTTGGGTAGATTCCCAAAGCTAAGGATGGGAAGAGGAATTTAGATAGCATTAGGCACAGCTATAAGGCCCTGCAAGACTGCAGTGGCAAAGCCAGCTCTGGATTTAGAGAACATTGGCAGATGGTAATGCTTGGTGAAAGTATGTACTGAACTCCAAGTAGCAGCTTCTAGGATGTGCCTGGTAGGGACGCCTCTGAGAAAGGCTGTAGAGGTAGATGTAGCCCTGGTTGAGTGGGGTCTGATCCCCTGTGGGATAGGTTTTCCATGGTGCTTGTAGCAGAAATTAATGCAATGGCCTATCCATTGGAAATGGTTTGCTTTGAAATAGCCTTCCCCTCTGCCCCTGCAGCAAATGCCACCAGCAGTTGGTCAGATTTCCTTTGAGGTTTAGTCCTGTCCAAGTAGAATCTAAGGTGTCTGTGCACGTCTAGGGAGTGCAGTATTCATCCCACCTTTGTTCTGTGGGTTAGGAAAGAAGGTTGGCAAATGAATGGACTGATTAATGGCCACACTGGATACCACCTTGGGCACGAAGAAGGGAATGGTCCTGAGGGACACCTTGTCCACATGAAAGATGATGAAAGGCTCCACTGCCATGAGGGCCTCTAATTCAGATACCCTTCTTGCTGAAGTGATTGCTAAAAGGAAAGCTGTTTTCCAAGGGAGGAATTTTAAATCCGCAGTGGCAGCTGGCTCGAGGGCGGACACAGTGGTGCAGCAGTTAGTGTTGCCGGCTCAGAGCAAGAGGTTCTCCGGTTCGATTCTCGGCTGGGGGTGCCTTCTGTGCTGAGTCTGCATGTCTTCCCTGTGGTCGCATGGGTTTCCTCCAGGTGCTCCGGATTCCTCCCACATCCGAAAGACATGTAGTAGGTGGACTGGACACTAAATTGGCCCTAGGTATGAGTGTGTGAGCCTTCTGTGGAAGGTTGGGTGCCGGCCTGGCAACTCAACACCGTAAAACTCCACTGCCAATCATGAGCGCACAGATGATCCACTGTGGTGACCCCTAACCGGGAAAAGTCGAAAGAAGAAGTGGCAGTTGGCTCAAAAGGAGGAAGGGTGAGCTTTTCCAATACGAAGTTAAGGTCCCTGGCTGGAGTTGGGGCTCTCCTGGGAGGTCGTAGATTTTTTGGCCCCTCTGAGGAACTGCTTAAGCAGTGCATGAGAGAAGAGGGGAGGTTCTGTGCAATAATGAGCTGAAATGGCTGAGGTGTGAATTTTGATGGAGGAGAAAGACAGGCCCTTTGTGAAGCATTTCAGTTAAGTATTGTAAAATCTGAGGTAAATTAGGCACTGTTGTGCTCATCCCTTGAGATTGGTTCCAGGCACAGAATCTTTTCCATTTTTCAGCATAAGATTTTCTAGTACTAGGCCTACTTGCCTCAAAATGATATCCATCACTGGTTTACTGAGGGATGGTAAAGGAGAGATTAGGTAATTAGCTAGGCTGCTAGATTCAGTGTAGCTGAGGATGCAGAATCTGGTTCTCCTGCTGAGACAATAGGGTAGGAGTCTGAGGCAGGTGCCATGGGGCCAACAGTGACACACTGTGCAAGAGGGGGTACCCAGTGTTGTCGAGGCCAGTCTGGTGCAATCAAAATCTCCTTGGTTTGTCTTGTTTGATCTTTAGTAGTACTTTGGAGAGCAGAGGCAGAGAAGGAAAGGCATAAACTGTTCGGTTTTTCCAGCTGAAGGACAGAGCATCCACTTTCTACGCTTGTTTGTGGGGAGTCCTTGTTCAAAATCTGTCCAACTGATAGTCTTGGGGGAAGGCAAACAGGTCTATATCTGGGCTCCCCCATTGGCTAGTCAACATGTTGAAAATCCTTGGATCCAGCTTCCACTCATGTAGGTCCATGAGGTTTCTGCTTAGTTCGTCTGCCACTGTATTTAGTTTTCCACGCAGGAAATGAGCTTGTAGATGCACTTAGTAGCTCAGGGCTGTGTTCCACAATGCCACGGCTAGTCTGCATTGGGGTAAGAATGTGTACCGCCCCCCCACTGCTTGTTTATATACCACATAACAGTGGTGTTGTCTGTCTTCATTAACTGTCCTGGAAGAATGTGGTCCTTGAAGGCTGTCAGAGCATGCTGTACAGCTAACATTTCTTTTTGATTGATATGCAAGTGCATTTGACTTGGCTTCCATTTGCCCTGAATGCACTTCCCTGGCAGGTGAGCCCCCCCCCATGCATAATCTGATGCATCTGTTGTTAGGGTTTGGGCGGCAGGGGGTGGTGTGAATGGTAGTCCCTTGTTTTGGTGGCAGGCCTCTGCCCACCAAAGAAACTCTAGGCATAGGCAAGGTATGATAGGAATCATTGCTTCTAGATCCTGAGAATGTTGACACCATAGGCTTTTTAAAAACGAAGAAAACTCTGCCACAACAAGGTGCTGAAGTCTAAGACTTCAGCACCTTGTCGTGACACAGTTTTCTTCGTTTTCAAAGTCTAGTGTGCCCAATTTGTACCATAGGCTTTGAGATACCATTGTAGTTTCCTCATATTCAGTCTTGCATATGGAATCAGAAGAATGCAGGAGGCCATGAACCCCAAGGCTTGTAGTATTTGCCTTGCAGATAGTAGGGTTTTTGTGGCCACTTGATTAAAGTAGTTTGTCAAATGAATTTGTTTCTCTGGCATGAGATAAGCCAAGCTATCTGGGAAGTTGTATTCAAGCTTGCTCCCAGGAATATGATTTGTTGACAGGGTACCAGGTATGACTTCTTTTTGTTTATGGTGTACCCCAGACAAGTTAGCACTCTTTGAACAAAGACCAGATAATTTAAAAGTATGTCTTGGCTTTCTGCCTGAATTAAACAATCATCCAGGTATGGGTATATTTGAATATTTCTTTGCCTGCAAAATACGATGACTGGGGCTAGGCCCTTTGTGAATACTCTGGGCGCAGTAGATAAGCCAAAGGGCAGTGCAGAGAACTAGTAGTGATTGTAGCCTGCTTTGAAGTGTAGGTATCTTCTGCAAGATTCCCTGATTGGGATGTGCAGGTATGCTTCCTTTAAATTGACTGTTACCATCCAGGCATCTTTTCCTAGCACAGGAAGCAACTGGTGAAGAGTCAGCATCTTGAATTTTGGAATCACCAAAAAGGTGTTTAGAGTAGACAGGTCCAGAACAGGAAGCCATGAATTGTTTTTTCTGGGTACCTGGAAAAGTCTTGAGTAGAAACCTTGTCCTTTTTCCTCTTCTGGTACAGTCTGAACAGCCTTCATGTTTAAAAGACAGAGTATTTGCTTTTGAGCCTCTGCCCACTGATTTGGGGGTAGATCTGGCCAACCTTTTGGCACTAGTAATGTGTGGAAGTGAAATTTGTATCCTTGGGACACTATATTTAAACCCACTTGTCCTGGGTAATGAGTTCCCAGTTTTTGGCCTGCAGACCAATCTTTCCCCCTAAAGGAGCATTCATCTGAGAAGTGCTTGGAAGTTTTAAAATCCAAGTCACTGAGACAGTTTTCCAGACTTGGAAGTGGAAGCCCCCCACTGCTTAGTCTTGTGCGTACCCTGGGACTGAAACCTGGGATTTTTGCTGTGTCTGGGTTTGGATTGAGAAGGCCTGGAAGGGGCCGAAAAGGACCAATTCTTAGAGGGCCAATGCCTACTAAACCTTGGAGGCTGAACTTGTACGAAATCTAACAGTTTGCATAGATTTAGCTTTATCCTCAATCTTTTTAAGAACTTCCTCAGCTTTGTTGCCAAACAGACTGCCCTGATTTAAGGGAGCATCTAACAGCTTAGCTTTAACATGATCAGGCAAAGATTGCTCCTTAAGCCAAGCATGACTTCTGAGTACAGACCCAGTGACAGCAGCCCTGCAAGAGGTCTCTAACGAATCAAACCCACATTGCAAAGTATGTTTTCCAACCTGTTCAGCAGAATGCATTAAATCTTGTAATTCCTTATTTTCAGCACAGTCAGGAATCAACATAATTTTCTGTTTAAGCAATCCAATAATACGCTGTTGATACTTTAACATATGAAACTGACAGTTTAAGGCCCTAAGGTTGCAGAAGTGTAAACCTTCTTACCCCATCTATCCAGCACCCTGGAGTCTCTTATCAGAAGGGGTAGGGTTTTTGGCAGTAGAGGCCTTAATGCCCTTGGGTCCCTGTGAAATGGTCTCTGGATCCACAATATGATTTTTAAAAAGGAGCTTGTGAGAATCAGGAACCCTGTAATATCGGTCAGGTTTTCTGGGAGCAGGAGGCAAAGAAACAGGGGCCAAACTAGATTCCAAAAAGGCATCATCAACAATGTCTAGTACAGGTGGTAAAGCTAAAGGCCTATGCTGAGGCAGGAGTACGAAATCCCTAAGCCTCTTTTTCGAATCAGAAAAATCCTGGCTTTCCCAGTAGAAATGCTCCCTTAGAGTATGTAAGGTTTCACCAAAAGAAGAATCCTCTGGAGGGGAAGCAGAGGGAATAGAGTCCTCTGCATCAGAATCCTCATAAGTAGATAAGGGCAAATCCAGATCATCAGAAAAATCAGAATCCTGGTCAGAAGATTCATAAACAATTTCAGTCCTAGGTCTCTTAGAAGAGGGTGACTGGCTTCCCCTGATTAAAGTTATACGATCTTAGGCCATTTTTATCATTTGTTTTTTAGGCATAGAGGCCTGAGCATGCGGCCTGGGCATCGGTTTTCTAGGCATGGTTCGAGGTTTAGGTCTTAAAGAAGAAGGAGGCGATGGTTTAATATGCAAGTCCGTAGGCCTGAATACACCCTCAGAAGCCGGTGCCTGCACAGCGGCTCCGGACCCATCCAAGGTAGAGACATCCGCAGGTTCCACAGTTGAAGCATCTCGCGGCATACCGGACTCCAAATGGGTCTCAGTAGAGGCCTGTGAATCAGAAGTAGCGGGTATCAGGGGCTGCAAAAGCGCCTCACTGAGTACCGGCAAACTGGCGACTGGCTTAGGAGAAGCGTCGTCGGCAGCTTTGGACCTAGGCGGCCTGTCTCTGTCTTTATCTTTGCATTTTTTTTTTAATTTTGGTAATCAGATGGCTTACCGACGACATTTCTGGATAACTGAACCAAGAAAGTACAGTTTTGTACCTACCACAAATGTAGATGTTTGAGTGTATTCACTGCTGCAGTCATTACACTTGGGTTATCCTGCCGTCAGGCAATCCCCGCAGTCGGCCAGTGTTCCAAAGTCTTGGCCCGGCGTCGGTTGCTGTCACTTCTTCCCTGACGTCAGTGCGCCAGGGGTATACAAGATGCAGCCGACACCATTTTCTTCAGTTTTTCTTGCCCCAGATGTCAGGTGCCCCCAAACAGGTAGGCAATACATATTGCTAATAAAACATACATAAAAAATAAAAACAATACCTTCAGTTACAAGCGAATACATCACATAGGTTGTATAGGGTAGAAAGGTATAGATAAGTCCCAGCTAAGAAAGAGGGGATGGAGGGAGGGTAACCTGGACTGCAGCACTGAATACACTCGAACATCTACATGTATGGCAGGTACAAAACTGTACTATGTTCATCGTGTTTCACTGCTGCAGTCATTACACTTGGGTTGAATCCCAAAGCTGAGGTTGGGTGGCTGGGTCTATAAAGGATTTGGGGTGGCTATGAGGCCCTGCAGCACTGCAGTGGCAAAGCCATCGCTGGATTTAGAGTAAAGAGGCAAGTGGTACTGCTTGGTAAAGGTGTGCACTGAACTCAAAGTTGCAGCTTCCAAAATATCCTTGGTAGGTACTCCTCTATGGTAGGCAGTTGAAGTGGCTGTTGCCCTGGTGGAATGCGGCCTAATGTTGCTAGGTACAGTTTTTCCATGCTGTGTGTAGCAGAAACGGTACAGTGTCCTATCCACTTTGAAATGGTCTGCTTTAAAATAACCTTTCCCTGTGATCCAGCATATGCAACAAACAATTGCTCAGTTTTCCTGAAAGCTTTTGTTTTGTCCAAGTAGAAGCGTAACTCACTGTGTATGTCCAATGAGTGCAGAAGTCTCTCCCCTTTATTCTGGGGATTTGGATAAAATGTTGGCAAGTGAAAAGTTTCTTTAAGAGCCACACTGGATACCACCTTTGGCATAAATGTAGGGTTTGTTCTTAAAGAAACCCTGTCCTGATGAAAAATGATGAAAGGTTCCACTGCCATTAGTGCCTGTAACTCTGAGACTCTTCGTGCTGAGGTTATTGCCAGAAGCAGAGCAGTTTTCCATGACACATTTTAATTCTGCTGTATTGGCTGGCTCAAAAGGAGGTAAAGTTAGTTTTTCCAAGACAAAGTTGAGGTCCCAAGTTGGTGTTGGTGCTCTCCGGGGCGGTCTTATGTTTTTAGCCCCTCTGAGGTACTGTTTTAATAATGGATGAGAGAAAATAGGAGGATCCGTGTTGTAATGAGCTGAAATGGCAGAGGTGTGGATCTTTATGGATGAAAAGGATAGGCCTTTGTCCAGCATCTCAGTTAAGTATTGTAATATCTGAGGAATATTTTGGAACAAGAGGGTCAAAGCTTTGAGCCTGGTTCCAGGTGCAGAATCTCTTCCACTTTTCTGAATAAAATTTAGAGAGAGGTGTTGGTTGCTTGGCTAAGTAATCTGCCATGCAGCCAGGTTTAAGGTTTTGAGCTGGCTGTGCAGGATCTGATTGTTTTGTTGTGTCAGAAGTTGAGGAATTTGAGGTAAAATCCATGCTGGGCCTTGAGTCAAATTCTTTAAGATGGGGTGCCAGTGCTGGCGTGGCCAGTCTGGGGCAATCAGGATAATTTTTGGCCTTTCTTGTCTGGCTTTTAGGAGTACCTTTGAAAGGAGAGGCAGCGGTGGGAAGGCATAAACTTTTAGGGTTTTCCAGCTGAATGAGAGAGCATCCACCTTCCATGCTTGTGAGTGGTAAGTCCTTGTGCAGAATTTCTGTAGTTGGCAGTTCAGAGGGGAGGCAAAAAGATCCATGTCTGGGCACCCCCATTTTTGTGTTATCATGCTGAATACTTGTGGATGTAATTTCCACTTGTGAGGATCCATGATGTTTCTGCTTAATCGTCTGCTAGAGTATTTTTCTTTCCTGGAAGGAATTGTGCTTGCAGATGAACTTGATAGGTCAGTGCTGTGTTCCACAAAGTCATGGCTTGTCTGCAGAGGGGATAGGAATGAGTGCCCCCTTGCTTGTTTATGTACCACATAACTGTGGTGTTGTCCGTCTTTAGTAATAGCTGTCCTGGATGCAGGAGGTCCTTGAAAGCTGTTAGGGCATTTTGTACAGCTAGCATCTCTTTTTGATTGATGTGAAGATGCATTTGGTCTGCCGCCCAATTGCCCTGAATACATTTTCCTGCCATGTGTGCTCCCCAGGCATAATCCGAAGCATCTGTTGTTAGTGTCTGCCTGGCTGTGGGTAAAGTGAAAGGCTGTCGGTTGTTGTGGTGACATGCCTGTGCCCACCATCAAAACTCCTGTTGTAGGCAGGGAATAAGTGGTATTACTGTTTCCAAACTGTGACAGTGTTGAGTCCAAACACTTTTTAGGTACCATTGTAATTTCCTCATATGCAGTCTGGCTAGAACTAGTGTGCTAGTGAACCCAAAGGCCTGCAGAATTTTTCTTGCAGGGAGTTGGGTTTTTGTTGCCATCAACTGAAAGTACTGAGTCAGTTGTCTTTGCTTGTCTGGCGTGAGATAAGCCATCTGGGCCATTGTATTTAAGTTGGCACCCAGGAATATTATCTCTTGTGAGAGCACTAGTTTTGACTTCTTTTCGTTTACTGTGTACCCTAGGCAAATTAGCAATCTTTTTACAAACGCCAGATGCTTTAGAAGAATGTCCTTGCTCTCTGCTTGAATAAGACAGTCGTCCAAATAGGGATATATTTGAATTCCTTTTTGTCTGCAAAATGCAATTACTGGTGCCAGGCATTTTGTGAAGACCCTGGGCGCAGTAGATAAGCCAAAGGGCAGTGCAGAGAATTGGTAATGCATTGTGCCAGCTATGAATCTGAGGTACCTTCTGCAATTTTGTCTGATTGGGACATGCAGGTATGCCTCTTTGAGGTCCAAGGTAACAAGCCAAGCCTTCTTGCCCAGCATGGGAAGAAGTTGCTGTAGTGACAACATTTTGAATTTTGGAACATCCAGGTAAGTATTTAGAGTAGATAGGTCCAGTATGGGTCTCCAGGCTTTGTCCTTTCTGGGGACCAAGAAAAGTCTTGAGTAAAATCCTTGTTCCTGTTGTGGCACTTTTTGAATAGCTCTCATGTCCATGAGGGCTGTAATTTGTTTTTGTGCCTCTGCCCATTGATTTTGTGGCAGGTCTGGCATTCCTTTTGGCCTTTGTAGAGTGTGAAAGTGGAACCTGTAACCTTGAGACACAATATTCAGAACCCATTTGTCTTGGGTGATTATATGCCAATTTTGTGGAAAAGTGCTAGTTTTCCCCCTAAGGGAGCAGCCAAAAGGTAAGTGCTTGGCATTTGAAGGGGGACGTCATTGGGACTGTTTCCTATAAGGTTGTGACTTGTCTTCTCCTCCTTTTGGGATTGATGCACCCCCCACTGTCACGGTCTGTACGAGCCTTGGGGCTGAGATCTGCCTCTTTGTGGCCTGACACTGGAAAGGACCAATTTTTAGAAGGCCAATTTCTGCTAAATCGCGGTGGCTGTACCTGTAAGAAATCCTTCACTGTTTGCATAGATTTTGCCTTATCCTCCATTTTCTTTAATACCTCTTCTGCCTTAACACCAAACAAGATATCATGCTGTAAAGGAGCATCCAATAATTTTGCTTTAACATGATCAGGTAAACCTTGTTCTTTTAGCCAAGCATGCCTTCGAATCACAGATCCTGTAACTGCGGCTCTACAGGAAGTCTCTAAAGAATCAAATCCACATTGCAGAGTAGGTTTTCCCACTTGTTCAGCTGCATGCAATAAATCCTGCATTTCCTTATAATCAGGACCTTCTGAGCTTGTAAGCATTTTCTGTTTTAAGAGAGACATTAAATATTTTTGGTATTTAAGTATGTGGAACTGGCAATTTAAAGCCCTTACTGCTAAAGTTGCAGAAGTGTAAACTTTCTTCCCCCATCTGTCTAATGCTCTAGAATCCCTGTCAGAGGGAACTGGATTTTTAGCAGTGGAAGCCTTTACCCCTTTGGGACCCTGGGAAATAGTTTCTGGGTCAGCAGCAGGGTTTTTATAAAGAAATTTGTGAGTGTCAGGGACTCTGTAGTACCTATCTGGCTTGACTGGTGCTTGGGGCAAAGAATCAGGGGTTAAACTGGATTCGGAGAACACATCATCCACAATATCCAACACAGGCGGAATAGCAAGGGGCCTGTGTTGAGGCAATAAAAGAAAATCTGAGCCTTTTCTTGGATTCTGAATAATCCTGGCTCTCCCAATGGAAATGCTCCCTCACGGTATGTAAAGTTTCCCCAAAAGAGTAATCCTCAGGAGGAGAGGCTGAAGGGATTGATTCTTCAGCATCAGAGTCCTCATAGGGGGGTAAAGAGTATCCCTGGCCTGAAGAGGAATCAGAAGAAATGGAAACTTGGTCAGAGGAATCATAGTCTGTATCCTGCCTAGGCCTTTTATCAGGAGGGGGATGGGAACCCCTGATCAGAGTAATTAGGTCTTCGGCCATTTTGAGCATCTGTTTTTTAGGCATGGAGGCCTGTCCAGGTGAATGCTGTACTTGTTTCTTTGTCTTTAATGGAGTTTTTGATGGTAATCTGTGAAGGTCTGAAAACACCCTCAGAAGCAGATGCCTGCTCAGCGGCTCCAGACCCATCTGAGGGGTTAATTTCCGTAGGCCCAATACCTTGAGTTTCCAGAGGCCTAGTAATCTCCACGTGGGAGTCGGAGGCGGCCTGTGGCTCTGTGGTAGCGGATGTTAGGGGCTGCGAAAGCGCCTCAATGAGAACCGGTAAGCCAGTGACTGGCCTAGAAGAGGCTTCATCGTCGGTTTTGGACCTCAGATGCCTGTCCTTATCTTTGTCTTTGCATTTTTTGTGTATTCCGGTCGTCGGTTGTTCCGACGGCATGGTATAATTGAATCTTCGGCCAAAATAATGGCAAGCAAAATCAAACCGACGTTTAATAGTGCGCTTGTTAAATCTAGCACAAAACCGACAACTAGTGACGTCTTGGTCTGGGCCTAGGCATGGAATACAGTAAGAATGAAAATCCTTATGAGGTATTTGCTTCCCACAAGAAATGCAATTATTAACTTTTACTGACATTAGTCTGAGGCAAGAAAAAGTTTCTCCAACGGGGTACTTAGCTTTATTGAAGACTTCGGTTCTGAAATTTGACTTCGAAAATCTCAGGAGTCGGCTGACCGGCACTTGCTAACTGCTTTTGCTTCGGGCACCGCGCGGCAAGAAAGACTGAAGAAAATGGCGTTGGCTGCATCTTATATACCCCTGGCGCACTGACGTCAGGGAAGAAGCGACAGCAACCGACGCCGGACCAAGACTTTGGAACTCTGGCCGACTGCGGGACCGCCTGATGGCAGGATAACCCAAGTGCAATGACTGCAGCAGTGAAATACGATGAACATCAGAAATATTTAGAGGTGAAAATATACCGACGAAGGATAGTGTGTTGATTAAATAAAGCACAAAACAGACAGCAAGGTACGTTGTGGTCAGGGCCTAGGCAAGGAATACAGTACGAATGAAAATCTTTGTGAGGTATTTGCTTTCCACAAGAAATGCAATTATTAACTTTTACTGACATCGGTAAGGAGCAAGAAAAAGTTTCCCCAATGGGGTACTTAGCTTTAGTTGAAGACTTCGGTTCTGAAACACAAAAATGAAAATTTCAGGAGTTGGCCAACCGGCACTTGCGAACTGCTTCTGCTTCGGGCACCGCATGGCAAGAAAGACTGATGTAATGGCGTCGGCTGCATGTTTTATACCCCTGATGATCTGACGTCATGGAAGAAGCGACAGCAACCGACGCAGGACCCAAGACTTTGTTAATCAGGCCGACTGAGGGCTACTGCAAGCAGATAACCCAAATGTGATGACTGCAACAGTGGAACACGAAGAACATATGCCTCTGTCCTTATAGGCCTGAAGGATGCATGAAGAAATCCATCTAGCAATAGTGACCTTGGAGATATATTTCCCCAAAAAGGGTTTATAGAAAGATACAAACAAATGATCAGATTTACGGAAGTTTTTAGTCCTGTGTAAGTAGAATCTCGACTGTCTATGAACATCCAATGAGTGGAGTTTGTATTCCATCTTGCTAGAAAAATTAGGAAAAAACACAGGCAAATTGAAGGTCTGACTGATATTGACTGATGCTACCTTAGGAAGAAAGGATGGATTGGTTCGAAGGGAAACCCTATCTTTGTGAAAGATAATGTAAGGAACTTTGATGGACAAGGCCTGTAATTCTGAAACCTTTCTGGCAGAGGTAACAGCCACCAGAAAAGCTGTTTTCCAAGATAAATATTTCAGATCTGCTGTTGCGGCAGGCTCGATAGGCAGAGCGACCAAAGCTTGAAGAATCATAGTAAGGTCCCATGGGGGAACAGGATCTTTGACTAGGGGGCGTAACAAAAAGGTGCCTTTAATAAAGGCTTTACAAAGTCTGGAAGAGGCTAAAGAGGCAAAATTCTCACCCACATGAAAATGAGAGATGGCAGCCAACTGAATCTTGACAGTAGAAGAACTAGCTCTGTGTTGAAAAATATCAGCTAGAAAATCAAGAATGGTGGAAATAGAAGCCGTGAAACGGTCTAAACTTCTTTGAGAGGCCCAAAAGGAAAAACATTTCCACTTACTGCGATAAACCTTCCTAAACCAAAATAGATCTAACTGAGGAGGATAGCCCAGGAGTCCTAGCAATCACGGGAACTGGAGCAACCAAGCTGTGAGCTTCAAACTGTCCAGATTCAGATGAGGCACCCCCTAAAGGGTGTGAAATTAGATCCTGAATGGGATCCGGGATCCAAGGCAGAGCCAGAAGGTGACACCAAAGGAAGGGAAACCATACCTGGTGAGGCCAGAAAAGGGCAATGAGGATCACTTTGCTCCTCAGTTGACGAGCTTTCTGTAGAAATCTTGGAATAAGAGGTACTGGCGGGTAAGCATACAGAAGACCGGGAGGCCAAGCATGAACTAGAGCATCTCTGGGGGGACTCCCCAGGCAGGGGGTTCAGCGTGAAAAACTCACTGCACTTCGTGTTGGAAGGAGATGCATAGAGATCGCAGCAAGGTTAACACCACTCGCTGAAGATTTGTTCCCTACTGAAAGATTCAGAGACCACTCAGAAGGCATCAGAATGGTCTGACTTAGCCTGTCCGCTAGGATGTTGGACCATCCCGGAATGTGCATTGCGATGAGAAAGCGACTGGTGGAGATCACCCATTCCCACACTCTCATGGCCTTGCGTCAAAGGGGGTAAGATCTGGTTCCTCCCTGTTTGTTGATATACCAGACCACTGAAATGTTGTCTGACTGAATTGCAATCGTTCCCAGAGGAAGAAAGGCATGAAGGGCCTGCAACGCTAGAAGGACCGCCCTCATCTCTAGGATATTTATGTGCAAACTGGTCTCTATAGGGTACCACAGGCCTTGGACTGTCCTGCCCAAACAATAACCCCCCCACAGAGTTGGGAGGCGTACGTGGCCACTGTGGCTTGGGCCGGGGCTGGAACAAAGGGTCATGCCTCCATGTGTGGGGAGAGCACATCTACCATATGAGAAACGACCGACAGACTCGACTGAGTTGAACTGGATATGCCAATGGCAGTTCCAACAGGGACCACTGTACAGCTAGAGTCCACTGTAGAATTCTCATGTGTAACCGGGCACACGTGAGAAGAGTTACGGTCACTGCCATCGAGCCTAAGGCCCTCAACACAGATTCTGCCATAGGTAGATGAGAGTGGTAGATCAAGGAGACATGCATCCACAGGTTTTGAACTCTCTCCGAGGTCAGGAAGATTTTGCACTGAAGAGTATCGATCCTGGCACCAATGTAGTCTATCACCTGTACAGGATCTAGGAGAGATTTGGATGCATTGATTGTGATCCCAAATGCAGGGCAAGAGTCAGGAAATAATCCCTGGTTTGGGAGAGTAAACATCTGGTGGGAGCAGTGAGGAGCCAATCGTCAAGGTACAGATAGACCTGAATCCCCTGAAGCCTCAGGTGGGCCGCTACCACCTCCATCACTTTAGCAAACACCCTGGGGGCTGTGGTGAGACCAAAGGGTAAGGCTTGAAATTGGTAATGACTGACTCTTAGACAGAAGTGAAGGAACCTCCTGGAGCTTCTGTGCATTTTTATGGGATAGTAAGCATCCTGGAGCACATCCAGTCGCTCTCTTGCAGGTACGGCATGATGGACTGTAATGGGACCATCCGGAACTTCTCTTTGGCAACTGACAGGTTCAGGGTAGAGACATCCAGAATAGGCCCCAAGTCCCTCGTTTACTTTGGCACCAAAAAGAACCTGGAGTACAAGCCCGGTCTGGACTGATCTGGGGGGATGGTTTCAATGGCTTGTTTTTCTAGCAGCTTGGAAATCTCCTGTGCTGCTGCCTCCCTTTTCGTGGGTGGTACGTCCAGGAGGTGTCTGGGAGATTTGGGGGAACAAACGAAGGGTGATAGAATATCCTCTGGATATGATCTGAAGCACCCAGCGGTCTATTGTTATGGACTCCCATACCGCTAGGTGCAAGGACAATCATCCCCCAACTGCCTCCAGAGTACAGCAGTTGGGCAACCCCTCAGAGCTGCTGCCGGGTCTGTCTGAGGAAGGTTCTCAAGACCCCAAATTCCTCGGACACTCTCTGCCTCTGGGCCGGTGTCCATTCTGTCCCCCTCTGCCTCTGGGGGAAGAAGAGCCCTGAGTGTCCCGGGAATACTGTGACTTCCAGAACCACATCTTCTTTTGTCCTCTCTGGTTCCGGGAAAAGGGCCTTTGAGGGTTCAAGAAGCAGATCTCAACAGCAGACAGTATCTTCCCATCGTCCTCACTCTAGACTAATGTCTCTTTGATGGTCTTACCAAAGAGAGTAGAGCAGTCATAAGGGGCATTGGCAAAGGACGCCTTGAAGGGTTCCAAAGATTGACAATCTGAGCCAGGCACTGTGCCTCATGGACACGCTGGACCCAGCAACCCTAGCCGCTCCTTCTGTAGCATGTGAAAGGAGTCGCATGGACGTGTTGGAGACTGCTTTTAAAGTAGCCATCCTTGCGGAGAACGAAGCCCTGTCCTCCTGCGACATGGACTTATGGAGAGACTCCTCCAGCTCCTTTAGCAGGTCACGGAGTGTGGTGACATGGCCAGGTAGTTCAGCGCCCTAATGGAGAAGGTAGCTGAAGCTTATACCCGCTTCCCTAAGCGGGCTATTGTGCGTGACTCACGGTCAGGAAGATGAACATAGGAACTCTCCTGCGACAGTTCCTTCTTTGTGGCTGCTGTTACCACCATAGCGTCTACGGGGGAGCCTTTCTTCCATGCTGGTCTGTCTGTGGGGGGGACTTAAGATTTTGTCGGGTCTTTTTGGAATAGGTTCCATGGTGTACGGCTCCTTCCATGCCCTCGAGGTGACCAGATCCATCAAAGGATCCGTGGGAGGGGACACCCAGGAAGTAGATGGGCCCATGCCTAAAGCCTCCAGAAACACAGACTCATCAGAAGAAAGTTTGGGGGCAGACCAACCTCCCCGTTGGTGCAGGAATTCCATGATGTCTCCAAAGAAGACATTCTTGGGAGGTGACCTAGGGGAACCTTCTCCATCATCCAAGTCCGTATCCCGGTAAGGGACTCGGGGGAGTCCAAGTGCCTCCTCTTGCACGTACGCTTGCGAGGCACCTCTCCAGTTGGGCTCTCTGGGGGGAACTCGCGAGCCACTTGTTCCTCAGGGGGAACTGCCTGGGGCTCCTCGAGCATGGGCTGCACCCTCTGGTAAAATGATGGGGATCGTAGTAAGAGCTGAGGGGGTCTGGGTGGAGTCCAAAGGGGCAGCCAGGGGTCTCGATCCAGCGGAGAGAATCATTTCTACCACGTTGAACACTGAAGGCGAGTGAACCTCCTGAGAAACCAATAAGGAGGCCGGTCTCCCTGGATCAGACGAGAGAAACGGAGCTCCAAGGGAGGGAACTTGACCCGACAAAGGAGGAGCCAATGAAAAAAGTTCCACTCCCTCGGATCCAACACCCAAGCTCCGGATCAGAGTGGCTCTGATCTGAGCTGGTCGGATCAGACACTCCCCATGCAGCCATCGGCGTCAAGGAAGCAGGTGCCATTGGCGCCGACCCCCTGACTAAAGCCATCCTCAGATATGAATACTTCAAACCAGATGGATGGATCAGAGAAGGAGATATCGGCTGGAAAAAAGGAAGCGAGCTCCCGCCTCCTGAGGGAGAGGGGGTGGCAAGACCCCTATCTGGATGTGAGTACGGATGAACCTTCTCATTATTTTATCCATATCAACCTCAAAGACTTGGTGGACCTCAACGAGGCCACGGACTCCGACCTAGCGGGTTTGGGCACCAAGGCCCTAGAAGCGGAGCATGTTTCCTCTGGCTCCGGGGTGAACCTCAGAGATCAGAGCTGAGGGGAGTCATGGATCCGTAATGTTTTCACAGGTGAAGGGAGGTCCGGAGACCTCTTTCGCTCTTCCCTCACCTTCGACTCTCGCTCCTTCTCTCTGTCCCTTTTCCGCTCCGCTTCCACAGGCTTTTGAACAGGAGGTTGAGTCCCAGCCTGGAAAAGAGGAGAAGCCAGGGGAAGAGAATGAGAGGCAGCCACAGCAGCTGTTGTGACCAAAGCCGGAGACAAGGCAACAGTCTCTGAAGGGGGAAGAAGGCCTTTGAGGGCCAACGTGGCCTTCCTATCTTTAATGGATCGGGGGTTGAATCCCGCACATAGTGCAATCCACACTCAGATGAGCCATGCCCAAGCACAAAACACACAGAGTGTGGGCATCCGGAGGGGATAATTTATGGCCACACTCAGTGCAACGCTTGAAAATAGGCTTGTAAGCCATACTATCTGCAGAAAGAAAAAAGCTAAAGAAAAAGTTATTTCTTTCTTTCTGATACGCACACCCATTCACCACACTCGCACACAGAAAACACAGAGGAGGTAGGGGAAGCCATAATCCACACAACTATTCAAACTAACTTAACTACCCTAAAACACTATTACTCGATGCACCAAGCAAGGGGAGAAGAAAGGGGAACCTATTCTATCACTACTAACAATTTTTAAAGAAAAAAAAGATATTTAGAAGTTTAACCACTTGAAAAACTTGGAGCTCAAGAGATCACGATGCACAACCTATTTGTGGCAAACAAGATCTGGGGATGGAAGGTAGTGGAGGTGTATTATGGGTAAGGGGAGGAGCTTGGAGCTCAGAACAGATGCTAGTAAATGCTAGTAAAGGTTACCAGCTTGGATCCGATACGGATCCATAACCCACAGGTTTAAGACCAAATGAAGCAAACTACTTCAGATCAAAAAGTTAATTTAATGCTGTAATACTAGGTGGATAAGGAGAGGTCCTGAAATCATCTGATGGTCACCTGTTGGAAAACAAAAAGTTAAACTAATGCTGTAATACCAGGTGGATGAGGAGAGGTCCTGGGATCATTTGATAGTCAGCTGTTGGAAGAGTTAAACTAATGCTGCGATACTTTTCATGTGAACAAGTACTCTCATTGCTACTTGCAGGAGGGCACACTGCTGGTTCCATTTATATATCCTACCCACTAGTAACCAGTGTAGGAAACATGCAGATCTACCTCTTAGATACCAAACACAGACACAACACTGCTGGTTCCATTTATATATCCTACCCACTAGTAACCAGTGTAGGAAACATGCAGATCTACCTCTTAGATACCAAACACAGACACAACACTGCTGGTTCCATTTATATATCCTACCCACTAGTAACCAGTGTAGGAAACATGCAGATCTACCTCTTAGATACCAAACACAGACACAACACTGCTGGTTCCATTTATATATCCTATCCACTAGTAACCAGTGTAGGAAACATGCAGATCTACCTCTTAGATACCAAACACAGACACAACAGCTCTAGCTGGTGAGAAGCAGGCAGAACTGACAATAAACAAATACATACACGAAATAGAGGATGGATATTATAGCAATATAACACCGGAATAAAGGGAGTTCAAATGGACACATTTCTTTAAGGGAAGAGAGGACACAGGCTGAAGAAACAAGATGGAATGCTAAACCAAGACACAAAACATTTCTAAAAGGGCAGTAAATTACCATTACAAACTGCAGTGGCAACAATGAACAAATTAAAGAATATGCAGGACATATAATCAGACTGGGTGGGGAAAATAGGAGAGCAGTTAAACATGGACATTAATTTTTCTACAAGACAGATAAAATGGCAGACAAGGAGGACCATGAGGTCTGTATCTGCCAACAAAACAGATGACTACATTCACAGACTGCTCAGTGTTAAACAGAAGAATGAGCAGATACACAAACTCTTGAGCAGAAAGTTAAACAACAACAAAAGGTATAAGTTACTTGTTCATACAATCTGCACCCATTCAAAAACAACCATCACTAATTCACTACAACCACAAGAAACTGTTCATATCAATTAAATGCTATTTAATTCTCTGAAGTGATAATGGGTTACAGCTTAATTAAAAGTGGAAGCACAGGGGGGTAGGGAGGCTGGATGTTTTAAAGGTTATCAGAAGACATGCCACAAGAGGCAGTAAACTACAACTGCAAGGTTAAAAATAAATACTTTGTTTAATTTAATCATATTAAAGTTGCAAATGTAAAAGCAGGGGGCTGCAAGACCGCAGAACAGACTAGTTAATGACGGATGATTTACTAGTTGAGTTTACCTTGACAGCTGTGAGAAGACTCCGTGGAAGATGAACTGCTGTCTGTGTATGCTTGAGGGTCTTCCTTTCCCACTACCTCCTGGCTGGTTGAGATGCACCCTTCTGTTACCCTAGTTGCCTGCAGAGTCTCTGTTACTAGCTGCCTGGCCTGCTCACTCACCATTGATGCCTGGAACGTCACAGGCTTTGGTTTTATCAGAACCTGTTAAAACATAAAAGTGACAGCGAAATGACAAATAAGCATTTTGGGTACATCTGCAAAGATTTCTGACATTCTCTTACATCATTAGCTTCATCCAAAGCACTATCAGGAAGTGTGTGCATTTGTACGTTCTTGTGAGGAGAACTTTCACAATATTCCATTTGTCCTTGAAAAAGCTGCTGAGTGGTGAAAGATGATCTCCTGCCACTTGTTTTTATCCTTTACATGTAGTTATCTACTGCCAACACACAGATGAAACCATCAGTATTAAGCAAAGGGTAAAAAGACCTTCTGGGATCATGCATTAACACAAATGGGAATGGGATGAAAAAAACAGAGACAAGAGAATTGTAGTACTGCCTCAGATATTCTAACCGGAAATGCACTACTACATAATCTATTTCTGTAAGAAGTCATAATCTAGAACTTGGACTGAAGCTCCAAAGGTGGTGGTGTTCCCATATTCATAAAGGATGCACATACCTCTAGACTGGTAGCCCAACATAACGCATCTGAGATACTTCAGGTGCAGCTAACAATGGGTAAGACAGCGACTTAGGTTGTAGACTGCTACAGGTCCCCAACTATGTCGCAAGATGCACACACTACATCCCTAAGCACCCTGGAGAATACTTGGGTCCAACCTAACACTCTCATACTGGCTGACTTCAACTACCACTCCATTAACTGGGAAAACTATTCATGTACCAATACACTTGCCTAACTGGAATTCATTAATTCCAGTGCCCTGGACCAGCTCATTCTTACCTCCACTAGAGGTACCAACATTCTTGACCTGGTCATTACTAACATGGGCGACTGCTGCTCTACACCAATAGTCAACTCCGCCTTGGTTAGATCAGACCACAAACTAATCACCTTGAAACCCCACCCTCCGCAAAGGTAACCACCATGAAAAAATTTGGGCTCCTAAAAACAGAGGTGGCTAACTTCATGGCACCCATGCAAATGGAGAATAGTTGCATGACTGCCGAATCATACACCAATGCACTATACGAACAAGTACACAAATGCATGGATCTCACCATACCCAACAGAACCAAGATGCTCTCCGCCAAAAAAGGAAGCCAATCCGGTGAGCCCCTGCCATAAACAAACTCTACAACAGAAGGAGGAAACTGATGTGGAATTAGGTGAAGTCCCAAGACTGGAAAAACTCCCTTATCAGCCTCAACAAAAAGTTGAGATCCCTCATCAAATCCTCTAAAGCTAGCTATGAAAACAGAACTGTAGCAGATAATAAAGACAACCACAAGGCCTTCTATAGTTAGGTAAAGAAACTCCACAGCAATACCCAGATTTGCTCTGAGCTAGTGAACAATGGTACCTCCTATACAGAGCCAACAGATATTGCCAATATACTGGCCGACAGATTCAGTGCCAACTTTACCCCCCCCCCCCCCAAGGACCAATCACAATACCAACAGATTGCCAGGCACCCAGTATTACTGCTGCACAGGTTAAAACAGCACTAAGGCCAAGAATACAGCTTCTATGGGACCTGACAATATCCCTGGCTGTGTTCTACATGAACTACAGAGTGAACTGGTACCTCACCTGTGTGCCCTGTTCAATCACAGCCTCACCTTAGGCATTGCCCATACCAAATGGTGCACTGATGCAGTCATCCCTCTCCACAAAGGAGGAGTGACTATAGACCCTGGGAACCATCGCCCCATTAGCCTAACACATCTGATATACAAAGCTATGAAACGCATCATCATGGACCTAATAAACAAGGATTCAGGGAATCTCCAAACTCTGGATCCTACAGTTTGGTCTTGTGAAGGGTAGATCATGCCTGCTCAACTTGGTCAACTTCTTTGAGTCAGTCACCAGAGCTGTGGATGAAGGCAAGGTGGTACATACAGCCTACCTTGATATGGCCAAGGCCTTTGATACCACTCCCCACTCAGGAATCATAAAAAAAACTCACTAAGCTAGGCATCAACCCCTATATCACTTGGTGGGTTGCAAACTGGCTCACAGCTAGAACCCGCAGTGTGAATGTAGCGGACTCAAGTCTGACTGCAGACCAGTCACGAGTGGAGTCCCACAGGGTTCGGTCCTGGGTCCTCTCCTGTTTGGCATCCACTTCTCTGAAGTCCAGGCCAACATGAAGGGACTCCTGCTGACAAAGTTTGCAGACAATTGCAAGTTGGGAGCTAATATTAACTCCCCAAGTGATGCTGACATCCTACAGAAAGGCCTCACTGAGACAAAACTTGTGTCAGAACCATGGCCTTCAGCTCAATGCCAAAAACAAAATGTGTTGTCATCCCCCTTGGGAAAAACCTGGTTCCCTTGAATTACCACATCGATGGTAGTCCAATGAACACAGAAGGTGTTACAAGAGATCTGGGAACACAGGCTGACAGCAACCTCTCTTTTGACCACCACATTGCCACTGTGGTCAGAAAGTCCTTCTATGTGGCACATCTCATTACAAAGGGTTTTGTATCCAGGAAGAAAGAGGTCATTGTCTCCCTCTACTCTTCCCTCATTAGGCCAATCATTGAGTACAATGCCCCATTTGGCATGTACCTCACTAGACACCTGCAACAACTGGAGAGGCCGCAAAAGACAAAGAGGATCCTAGGCCTTAAACACTTGTCCTATATGGACAAACTCAAAAAACTCCAACTATTCTCCGTCTCATATTGCCTACTTAGAGGCGATCTCTGCTTGACTTACAGAGTCATGTCTGACCCAGCTATGTTAGAAATGCTACATCTAAAGAAATCCAAATCCCTCCGTACCACATGCTCCAGAGACCTCAACCTCATTACCAAAATCAACAGAACCTGCTGGAGGGACAGATTCATAACCCAGAGACTGCCCATGCTATGGAACAGACTTCCCATACATGTCAAACAGAGCACCTCACTGGCCCTCTTCAAGAGAAATCTTGATGAGTGGATGGGAAATAGAAAATTCACCCCGTGGATCACTCCAGTACTCGACAGAGGCACTGGGAACAAAGGTCGGGTGGCACGATGCCAGGGTAATCCTATGGGGTAGGCTTGTAAAGGCCCCAGGGCCATTAGCCTAGTACACACCAATGAACCTACGCCTTTGTCACAGATAACAGCATGCTATTTAAAAAGCAACAATGTTAAAAGTCTTAGTACAGGCTAAAATAAAACACTGCACATTTTAAGTTTGTAATCCACTGTGCAGATAAAGTCAAACTTCACTGCAAGATCTCATGAAGAGGATATTAACAACACTGTCAGAGACATTCTTATCAAGGTTCTACTACTGAAAACTATAAGTTCAAATTCTGAACAGACTGGGCTGCTAAGAACTGTATACCAAAAACTTGAGCCACTGAATTCCCTAAAGATCTTAACACAAGACTGGATCACTGATATCCCGAATGTGTTACAGATAAGCAAAAAATAAATAAATAAATTAATTAATTAATAATAAAAAAAAAAGAAACTGAAGACACCAAATCTTTATGCCAAGCTAATAACTTATGTGAGATTTTAACACAGTGGACAGAAAGCTCCTCTTAATGGAAGCCCTTAAATTAATCCATCCTTTCCTTGTTATGGTGTTAAAGGCTAAGCAAACATTCAGTGTAAAACCTATAAAGTCAAAAAATGAATCTAAAATGGAGTGGATAAATTAAACTTATGACTATCTTATTTCATCAGTGATTAAACAGGTTAGAGGACTGATTTCTCTGCATATCTTTTTCAGTCACAAGTAGGTCTACAAGGTCAAACGACAAGCAAAGGAAACTTACAGTAATTAATTAAAACAGCATTATGATAGCGGACTGTCTGAACCCACTGCCTCAAGGCTTCAAAGCCCAGGGTTCTAATCAGAGTTTTTGGCAACGCATGCATATCCTCCTTGGGTCTGTGCAAGGGATTTCTCTGAGCACCACATTCCAAAATATGCTGGTTGACTGACTACCCTGATGCATCTACATAAATTTATTTACTTCATTTCTTAACCAGTTATTAAGTACCACTGTGTTTCGGAGGAAAACGGTAACCAGGACAAATGGACAAAACATACAGAGCTACAAGGACAACATACAAATTTCAGACCTACAATAAAAAGAGGTTGGGCTCAAATGCTAAACTAGGAATGTATGAGGCACCAATATTAACAACTACACTACTCCAGTCATCCAATGACACAGTCTTCTAAAATATACAAGATATTTTTTTAATTATGACATCCAATAAAGTTCTATTCTTTATATATAATGAATAAAAAAGTACAGTTGTGTACACTTACAATAAATGTAGATGTTTGAGTGTATTCACTGTTGCAGTCATTACATTTGGGTAATCTGCTGGCAGGTTGCCCTCAGTCGGCCTGAATAACAAAGTCTTGGGTCCTGCGTCAGTTGCTGTCTCCTCTTCCATGACGTCAGGTCGTCAGGGGTATAAAACATGCAGCCAAAGCCATTTTAATCAGTTTTTCTTGCCCCAGATGTCAGGCGCCCCCCATATGGGGAGCAAATATATATATATAACCATAAATATATACATGCACTTTAGAACACATAAAATTTACCTTAAACTAAAAGCAAATACACCACAAAGACTTTTGAGCATAGTGAAGGAAAGAAGAGATATAGAAAGGGGGCTGGCGGGGTGGGTAACCCGGACTGCAACAGTGAATACAGTCGAACATCTACATTTATGGTAACTGTACTATGTTCGTGTTTCACTGTTGCAGTCATTACATTTGGGTAGAATCCCAAAGCTATGAATGGGAGGATGGAATTAAACAGCATTAGGAGCAGCTATAAGGGCCTGCAGGTAAGCCTGCCCTGGATTTAGAAGAGAGAGGTAAATGGTAATGCTTTGTGAACGTATGAACTGAGCTCCAAGTAGCAGCTTCTAGAAGGTCTCTGGTAGGAAACCCTCTGAGAAAAGCTGCTGAAGTAGAGGCAGCCCTGGTGGAATGGGATCTGATCCCCTTGGGCACAGGTTTATCATGGTGCAAGTATCAGAAACGAATACAATGGCTTATCCATTTAGAAATAGTCTGCTTTGATATAGCCTTCCCCTCCGATCCTGCAGCAAATGCCACCAGTAGTTGCTCAGACTTTCTTAGAGATTTTGTCCTGTTTAAGTAGAATCTTAGTTGTCTGTGTACATCCAATGAATGCAGAATCCACTCCCCCTTGTTCTGTGGATTTGGCAAACAAGTTGGCACGTGAATGGTCTGGTTAAGAGCCACACTGGATACCACCTTAGGCATAAAAGAAGGATTGGTCCTGAGGACCACCCTGTCCAGGTAAAAGATAATGAAAGGCTCCACTGCCATGACAGCCTGTAGTTCTGAGACCCTTCTAGCTGACATGACTGCCAAAAGAAAGGCCATCTTCCAAGAGAGAAATTTTATATCCGCAGTAGCTGCTGGTTCAAAAGGAGGTAGGGTGAGTTTTTCCAGCACAAAATTGAGGTCCCATGCAGGAGTTGCCATTCTCCTGGGAGGCCTTACATTTTTGGCCCCTTCGAGGTACTGTTTTAGCAGGGGATGTGAAAAGAGGGGAGGCTCTGTGTTGTAATGAGCCGAGATGGCAGAGTCATGGATTTTTATTGAAGAAAAAGATAGGCCCTTGTGAAGCATCTCAGTTAAGTATTGCAAAATCTGAGGAATATTGGGCTTTGCTGTGTCTATTCCTTGTGCTTGGTTCCAAGCAAAGAATCTCTTCCATTTATCAGCATAACATTTTCTAGTACTAGGTCTTCTGGCCTCCAAAATGACATCCATCACAGGTTTGCTGAGAGGTGTTGTTTGAATAATTAGTTGATCAGCCATGCTGCAAAATTCATAGTTTGGAGCTGAGTGTGCAGAATTTGATAGTTCTGCTGAGATAGTAGATGAGGTATTTGAGGCAAGTACCATGGGGGAAGCTGAGACATATTCCTTGCTGTGAGATGTGGTTCATAGGTTCATACTAGGCTATCTGCCCTAGGGCATTTATAAGCCTAGCCAGAGTGTGTATGGCTTTCGCCACCCATTTTAAATTAATTTTGCTATGCCCTTTTTCGAGGTTAGTATACTGCGCTTCTGTCTAACAGTGACACAGAAGTGATACCCGGGGTAAACCTACGATCTCCCATCCACTCATCAAGATTCCTCTTGAAGAGAGTCAATGAGGGACTCTGCCTAACCTGGACTGGGATTTTATTCCAGAGTGAAGGGAGCCTCTGGGTTATGAATCTGTCCCTCCAGCATGTCCTATTTATTTCAGTGCTGAGGTTTAAGTCCGAGCGCGTAGCTCGATGGGATTTGGATTTTCTGAGGTGCAGCATGTCCATTAATTCCGAGTTGGACATGGCTTTATAAGTCAGGCACAGATCGCCTCTGAGCAGGCGGTATGCCACTGAGTAGAGCTGGAGTTTCTTTAACCGGGCAGCATACGGCATCTGTTTGAGCCTTGATCCTCTTGGTGAGGTACTTTTGGGGTCTTTCCAGTTGTTGCAGGTGTCTGGTAAGGTACATCCCAAAAGGGGCATTGTACTCAATTATGGGCCTGATGAGGGATGAGTAAAGAGGCACGATGACCTCCCCTGATCTAGATGTGAATCCCTTCATGATTAGGTGGGCTATATAAAATGTTTTTCTAACCACTTTGGCCACGTGGTTGTCAAATGAGAGATTGCTATCAACTTGGGTCCCCAGGTCCCCAATTACTTCTTCTGTACTTAATGGATTACCACCTATGTGGTAATTTGTGGGCACTTTGTTTTTGCCAAAGGGATGACTATACACTTTTGGCATTTAGCTTGAGGCCATGGCTCTGGCACCAGTTGTCTGTTTCTATGAGGCCCTTTTGGAGGATGCTTGTGTCAGCTGGAGAGTCTGTTATGGTGCCCAGTTTGCAGTCATCTGCGAACTTGGTCAGCCACAGTCCTTCCATGTTGGCCTGTACCTCCGAGAAATATATACCTAACAAGAGAGGTCCCAAGACTGAGCCTTGTGGGACGCCACTTGTAACTGGTTTGGAGTCTGACATGGCTCCAGCTATTCTAACCATGTGGGTTCTGTCCTTGAGCCAGTTTGCAACCCATCTAGTGACATAGGGTTTATATTTAAGCTGGTGAGCTTATCTATAATGCCCGAGTGGGGTATTGTATCGAAGGCTTTGCAGGTCCAGGTAGGCTGTGTGGACCACCTTCCCTTGTCAATGGCCTTGGTGACTGTTTCAAAGAAATTGACCAGGTTTAAGAGGCAGGATCTGCCCTTAACAAAGCCGAACTGGGTAGGATCCAGTGTCTGTAGGTCCCCAATATCTTTATTTATAAGGTCCATGATGATCCTTTCCATAGCTTTGCAGACCAAGCTAGTGAGACTTATGGGCGATAGTTTCCAGGATCCGTTAAGGCACCACCTTTGTGGAGAGGGACCACTGTTGCTGTACGCCACTCTTTGGGTACATATCCTGTAGTAAGGCTGAGATTGAACAGTAGTTTTAGGTTTGGGTTTAGCTCTTCTTGAGTTCATGTAGGCAGCCCGGAACACCGCCTGGTCCCATTGATGCTGTGTTTCTTGCTTTGGAGAGGGCAGCTCTTACCTGAGCATCTGAGATGTCAGGAGCAGCACTCTGCTGGGATAGATATTAGCCCTTTGGTGGGGAGGGAGAAGTTTGCGCTGAACCTGTCAGCTAGGATGTTGGCAATGGCTGTGCGTGCGGTGTAGTTTTTCTCATTTTGGAATAATTCTGAGCATATCTGGAAATTCCCGCCCAGGTTCCTCACGTAACTAAAGAAAGCCTTGTGATTATCCTTAGTGTCCTGTGCAATTTTTCTCAAGCTGGCCTTAGACGATTTTATGAGTGCCGTAGATTTTGCTAATACTGATCAGAGATGCCTTCCCTTTTGGGATTTTGCTCTGTCATGTAGTAGCTTCCTCCTTCTATTGTATAGTTTGTTTATGGCTGGGGTCCACCAGACAGGACGCCTGCCTTTGGAGGATTGGGTCTTGGTTTTGTTTGGGATTGCATGATCCATGCATTCCTGAAGGTGTTCATAGAATGCGTTTATAAAGGATTTTGTGGTCTGGGCAGATATCCAGAGGCCCGGGCTTTGAAGGATTCCACCTCGGTTTTGAGGAGTGTGAAATTTGCTTTAGAGAAGTTTTTCACTGTGGTTTTCTGGGCATGGGGTGGGGTTGGGATGTGAATATCCAGTGAGATTAGTTTATGGTCTGATCTTACCAGTGAGGGATACACTACTGGTCTGGAGCATAGAGTCCCCATGTTGGTGATGATCAGGTCCAGTATGTTTTCCCTCTTGTGGGAGTGGTAACAAGTTGTTCCATAGCATTTGAGTTTATAAATTCTAGGAACCTTTGGGCTAGGTGTTGGAGCTAGAGTAATGCTCCCAGTCTATGGTTGGGTAGTTGAAGTCACCCAATATAATGGTGTTTGGAGAGACCTTCATATTTTCCAGTGTTCTCAGGAAGGCCGAGTGGGGTTCCTGGGTTTGGGAGGGTGGTCTGTAGCAGGCTATAAACTGGAAGGCAGTTTTACCCACTGTTAGTTGCACATGGATAGTCTCTGATGCTTGCTGTGCCACCAACCTGGAGGTGTGGGTATCTTTGAATATTGATACTCCCCCTCCTTTTGTGGTTCGGTCCAAGTTTTGGGGCAAAAGCATGGTATGAGGTATAACCTGGAAGTGCTGGGGTGCTCTCGAGCCTTGAACCAGGTTTCTGTTACTGCACAGATATCGATGTTCTCCATGCTAAGGAGAGTTTCGAGTGCATCTTGAGGTTTAGACTTCTGGCTGAGTAGCATTACTCTTAGTTTCTTATCCCTTGTGATACCTATGGAGGTGGGTTTGTCTTTGAGCCTTGCCTAAAAAGGCACTATGGGGGTAGCAAGAGCCTTTGCCAATATCCGAAAGCCCAGGGGTGACAGGTGCAAGCCGTCCCTAGCGAAGCATCGTGGCTTGTCGAGCATGTCATCCCAGGCTGACAGGCATTGGATCCCCTTTGAATGACACCAATACTTAAGCCAATTGCTGAAATTGATAATCTTGTCTTCATACTGTGGCATCATTCTTGGTGAGGGTAAGATGCTACTCAAGGTCAGGGTCATACCGGCCTCGGCTACATGCCCAGAGAGCTCCTCTATGTCTCTCTTCATGTAGTCCAGGGAGGTACGTCTCAGGTCATTCACACCAGCATGGACAATGACTGAGTCATATTTGTACTTGCCTTGGAGTGACCTGAGTGCTTGTGTTATGTGGCGGATCCTAGCACCCGATAGGCAGCTCACCGTGACCTTCTCCTTGTTTAGCCTGGTGAGCGGGACGTCAGTGTGCCTGATGATAGAGTCACCTATTACAAGTGTATCAGGTGTGTTGTTTAGCCTTAAGGGCTGTGACTGTTCGGCACACCGGCTTTGTGAGCTATGTGTTGCATGTGTTTTGTTTTGGGGTAGCGGTTGCTTGGGTGTCTGCTTTGGAGGTCTTTGCTGCTTAGGCAGATTTTTATTTAGAGCCTCCAAGTATGTTTTTGTGTGTTTATGTGTTTGGTTTGCTGTCGTGGTAGGTCTATGTGAGACTGGAATTGTAGTGAGTGTGGTTTCCTTCTCCTCCTGACTGGTTACGCCAGTACTGAGTTGAGAGAGCTTAGCCTCCAGTTTGGCTATATGGTTGCATCTCTCACATGTGTTGGAATTTGTTGGTAGGAGGAGAGGGTTGTCTGTGTACATTAGGCAGTTGTAACATTGCCTCAAGATTCCCAGGTTCACCAGCTGGACCGGAGAGGAGATTGACAACTGACCTTTGGACATGCTAGAATAGTATTGGGAATTCCTTTATAATTGAAAAAAAGGGCCAATGGGGAACAATGGTTGGTGAAATTAGTTGATTAGCCATGCTGCAAGATTCATAGTTTGGAGCTGAGTGTGCAGAATTTGACAGTTCTGCTGAGACAATAGGTGAGGTGTTTGAGGCAAGTACCGCAAAGGAAGGTGTGACATATTCCTTAGGAGTGGGTACCAGTGTTGGCAAAGCCAGTGTGGAGCAATTAGAATCATTTTTGTTTTTTCCTGTCTGACTTTTAGTAAGACCTTGGAGAGCAGAGGCAGAGGGAGAAAGGCATGGACTGATAAGTTTTTCCAGCTGAAGGATAGAGCATCCACTTTCCATGCTTTTTTGATGAGTTCTTGTGCAGAATTTGTACAACTGATTGATCTATTTGCCTCTCCCCAAAACTATGTTTGGGCTCCCCCACTTTCGTGTTAACATGCTGAAGATTTGTGGATCCAGGTTCCATTCGTATGGGTCCATAAGATTTCTGTTTAGGTCGTCTGACAAGAGTATTTTGTTTTCCTGGCAGGAATTGAGCTTGAAGATATATTTGGTAAATCAAGGATGTGTTGCACAAGGCCATGGCTAGTCTGCAAAGGGGGGTAGGAGTGGGTACCCCCCCTGCTTGTTTATGTACCACATAACTGTGGTGTTGTCCATCTTTATCAGTAGTTGTCCTGGATGAAGGAAGTCCTTAAAGGCTGTCAGACCATTCTGTACAGCTAGCATTTCTTTCTGGGTGATATGTAGATGCATTTGGTTTGGGCTCCATTTGCCCTGAATGCATCTCTCTGCCAGATGGCCCCCCCAAGCATAGTCTGATGCATCTGTAGTTAGGGTTTGGGTGACAGGGGGTAGAATGAATGAAAGTCCCTTGTTTTGGTGACATGCCTCTGCCCACCAAAGAAACTCCTGTTGCAGGCAGGGAATGAGAGGAATCATTGTTTCCAGGCTATGACAATGTTGACTCCATAAGCTTGTTAGGTACCACTGAAGTTTCCTCATATCCAGTCTCGCATATAGAATTTGTAGCCATGAACCCCAAAGCCTGCAGAATTTGTCTTGCAGATAGCTGGGTTTTTGTTGCTACTTGTTTGAAGTATGTTGTCAATTGAATTTGTTTGTCTGGCGTAAGGTAAGCCATCTTGGCAGTTGTATTCAAGCTTGCACCCAGGAATGTAATTATTTGAGAGGTACCAGCTGTGATTTCTTTTCATTTATTGTGTACCCTAGGCATGCTAGAAGCCTTTTTACAAATGCCAGATGCTGAAGAAGAGTGTCCTTGTTCTCTGCCTGAATGAGACAATCGTCCAGATCTGGATAATTCTGAATGCTTCTTTGTCTGCAAAATGCAATTACTGGTGCCAGGCACTTTGTAAAGACCCTGGGCGCAGTAGATAAGCCAAAGGACAGTGCAGAGAATTGGTAATGCAGAAAGCCTGCTTTAAAGCAGAGGTATCTTCTGCAAGATTCCCTTATTGGGATATGCAGGTATGCCTCTTAAGTCTAGAGTTACCAACCAGGCATTCTTGCCTAGCATAGGCAGTAACTGTTGTAAAAGTACACTTTTGTACCTACCATAAATGTAGATGTTCGAGTGCACATACAGCTGCCGACCGAGGACCCGCCTGACGGCAGGATAACCCAAGTGTGATGACTGCAGCTGTATGCACGATGAACATGTCTGCATTTTGAATTTTGGAATGTGCAGGAACATATTTAGAATGGATAAGTCCAGAATTGGACGCCATGTTTTGTCTTTTCTGGGTACCAGGAAAAGCTTGTATAAAATCCTTGTCCTTTTTCCTTTTCTGGCACTGGTTGAATAGCCCCCATATCCATGAGGGATATGACTTGTTTCTGGGCCTCTGCCCACTGGTTTGGTGGCATATCTGGCCATCCGTTTGGAATTGGCAACGTGTGGAAATGAAATCTGTACCCCTGGGGTACTATGTTTAATACCCACTTGCCCTGGGTAATTAAATGCCAATTTTGAGCATGAAGTGCCAGTTTCCCCACCAAGGGGGCTGCCAAAAGATAAGTGTTTGGAGATGGCAGAGGAAAGTCATTGAGACTGTTTACTGTAGGGTTGTGCTTTGTTACCTCCTGATTTGGAGGTGGAGGCACCCCATTGCTTTGACCTGTAAGATCCTTGCGATTGAAACCTGGAGCCTTTGGAGCATCTGGGTTTGCCCTGAGCGGCTCTGTTGGAGAAAGGAAAGGACCACTTCTTAGTAGGCCAGTGTCTACTGAACCTGGGTGGCTGCACTTGCAAGAAATCTTTTACAGTTTGCATAGATTTAGCTTTGTCTTCCATCTTTTTTAAACCCTCTTCTGCCTTATTACCAAACAGACTGTCCTGCTGTAAAGGAGCATCCAACAATTTAGCTTTAACATGATCAGGCAGATTTTGCTCCTTGAGCCAAGCATGCCTTCTTAGCACAGATCCAGTTACGGCGGCCCTGCAAAAGGCCTCCTAGGAATCAAAACCACATTGCAAAGTATGCTTTCCAACCTGTTCTGCTGAATGCAATAAATCCTGTAACTCTATTTTCCACACAGTCAGAAATCAACATCATTTTCTGTTTCAGTAAGCCCATAACATGCTGTTGATATTTAAGCATATGAAACTGGCAGTTTAAAGCCCTGATTGCCAAGGTTGCAGACGTATAAACCTTCTTTCCCCATCTATCCAGCGCCCTGGAGTCTCTATCAGAAGGGGTAGGATTTTTGGCTGTAGAAGTCATAACTACCCTTGGGACCCTGAGAAATAGTTTCAGGGTCAGCAACAGGATTTTTGAAAAGAAATTTGTGGGAGTCAGGAACCCTGTAATATCTGTCTGGCTTACTAGGAGCCGGAGGCAGGGAATCAGGAGCCATGCTTGATTCCGAGAAAACATCAGCAGCAATGTCTAATACAGGAGGTATTGCCAAAGGCCTGTGCTGAGGAAGTAGAAGAAAATCCCTAAGCCTCTTTTTGGATTCTGAGAAGTCCTGACTCTCCCAATGAAAATGTTCCCTTAAAGTATGCAAAGTCACTCCAAAAGAGTAATCCTCAGGAGAAGCAGAAGGGATAGATTCCTCTGCATCAGAGTCCTCATAAGGTGGAATAGAAAATTCCTGATCAGAAGAAATGGAAACATGATCTGAAGATTCATAATCAGTGCCTTGCCTAGGCCTCTTAGCAGGGGGGGGGGGGGGTTGGGAACCCCTGATCAAGGTAATTAAATCCTCAGCCATTTTGATAATTTGTTTTTAGACATAGGGGCCTGAGCACGTGGCTCATGCGTTGGTTTTTTAGACATAGAAGTAGATTTTGGCCTTGTTTTTGATGATGGCGTCGGTTTAATATACAAATGTTGATGCCTGAAAACACCCTCAGAAGCCTGCTCAGCAGCTCTGGACCCATCCATGGGAGAGACATCTGCGGGTTCAATACTTGTAGAATCTCGTGGCATACCGGACTCCGAATGGGTCTCGGTAGAGGCCTGTGACTCAAAAGTAGCGGGCATCAGGGGCTGCAAAAGCGTCTCTCTAAGTACCAGCGAACCGGCGACTGACTTAGGAGAAGCTTCGTTGTCAGTGTTGGACCTCGACAGTCTGTCTCTGTCTTTTTCCTTGCTTTTTTTTGTGAACTCCGGTAGTCGGATTGCTAACCAACGACATTTCAGGATAGTTAAATCTTGAACCAAAATATTTAGAAGCAAAAATATACCGACACTTAATAGTGCGTTGGTTACATTTAGCACAAAACCAACAGCAAGGCACATTGTGATCAGGACCTAGGCAAGGAATACAGTACAAGTGAAAATCCTTATGAGGTATTTGCTTCCCACAAGTAATGCAATTATTAACTTTTACTGACATCGGTAAGTAGCAAGAAAAAATTTCCCCAACAGGGTACTTCGCTTTAGTTTGAAGACTTTGGTTCTGAAACTCGAAAACGAAAATTTCAGGAGTCGGCCGACCGGCACTTGCGAACTGCTTCTGCTTCGGGCACCACGCGGCAAGAAAGACGGATTAAAATGGCGTAGGCTGCAAGTTTTATACCCCTGACGACCTGACATCATGGAAGAGGAGACAGCAACCGACACAGGACCCAAGACTTTGTTATTCAAGCCGACTGAGGACAACCTGCCAGCAGATTACCCAAATGTAATAACTGCAACAGTGAAACATGAAGAACATCACAGTTTGGATGAACTAAAAGAAAACTTTATTGAACCACTAAAGTGAAAGACAAGTGCTTGCATCTACTAAACCATTTAAGAGCTATGAAGGTTTTCAGATTAATGTAAAGTTAAGAGTAACGTAGGAGTACAGAGAGAATATATACAACAAATCACAAAGGTTAATACGAAGTACTGAGCCGATGGATCATTTGCAAGGTAGTGACATGATCCCAGTTCATATTACCCACTGACTAATCGTTAATGCCTAGTTTCAATCCTTTCAGTGAGGGCTTGGAGGGGCCAAGACCATGGGTTTATTTACAATTATCCATCCATCTGTCCAGGCTAGAAGAAAGCTTCTCTGGCAGAAAGTTTCCTTGTCAGCAGATTCTCTTTATGTTTTGGTGGAGGTTTTGCTCTACTGAGAAAGTGTTTAGGATATCTGATGTGCAAGTGGCGTCTGACTGGATCCTTAAAGGCTATGTAGACCAAACAGAAACCTCCTCTCAAGGGTATATAGAAAACAAAGACTATTTTCAGGCATTCTGTGTTGTACAATAAAGACATGCCCTTGATTATTTTAGTGAGAAAACAATGCTATCTCCCAAGCAGACTCATATATGTAGACAAGTACATATCATAGGGGGTATTTTACTTTATTAAGGGTCTGATGCAGGACAAGGAGGAGGAGTAGAGAGGGACAACTTCCTTAGACCTAAAAGATTCTACCCTGGTGATTGGTCCGGCTAGATAAAGATTTCCTAACGATAGTGGATACACAACGATCAAAGGACAGTTCGCTGTTACCCAGGTCCCTAATGATTTATTTTTCAAAGGGATGCCACCTATGTTGTAGGTGCATGGGTGCCCAGCTTTGCCAAAGGACACACTGCTGCATATTTTGGCATTTAGTTTAAAGGTGTGGTCTGGCACCACGTGTTTGTGCACATTAGTCTCTACTGGAGAATCTTGAACTTAGATGGGGAATTTATGACAACCCTGAGCTTGCAGTCAGCCACAGCCTTGAAGCTGGCCTTAACATTACAGAAGTAAATACCAAACAGAAGTGGTCCAAGGATCAATTCCTGTGCGACACCGCTAGTAACTACTGTTCAAAGAAACAGTGCCTCCAATACTAACAGACTGGTTTCTGTCAATAAGCCACTTTGCTACACAGTGGGTAACAGAGGTTTACACAGTTTATCTTATTGACAATGACAGAATGCAGGAAGGTATCCAAGGACATGTCAAAGTCCAGGTAATGCAGATAGACAGTGGGAAGCGATCTGCCTATATCCAATACATCAGTGACTTGCTCAATGAAATTCACCTGCATCAGTGACTTGCACAAAGAAATTCACCATGTTCAAGATACATGGTCTGCCTTAAACAAATCCAGTCTGGTTTGAGCCCAGGGCTTGTAGACTGCATATATTCTTGTTAATGAGTTCCACAATGATGGACTCCATTGCTTTACAGATAAAAAAGATGGTGACACTTCTAGATAGTACAGTTTTGTACCTACCATAAATGTAGATGTTCGAGTGCTATTACAGCTGCAGTAATCACATATGGGTTTTCAGCCGTCAGGCGGTCCCTCGGTCGGCCGAATTCCAAAGTCTTGGTCCGGCGTCGGTTGTTGTCGCGTACTCTTCTGACGTCAGGAAGGCCAGAGTATACAAGACACAGCCGACGCCATGTTCTTCAGTCTTTCTTGCCCCAGATGTCAGGTGCCCCCCAAAAGGAAGGCAATACATAAATAAATCTAATCCACAAATGTAAGCAAATAAAACATAGCAGGATAACCCAGTCAGCAGGTATGAAGAGGTATTCAGACCCCATGGTCTTACCAAGTGGGGAAGGAGGGTGGGAAACCTGTACTGCAGCTGTAATAGCACTCAAACATCTACATTTATGGTAGGTACAAAACTGTACTATGTTCATCGTGCATACAGCTGCAGTAATCACATATGGGTAGAGTCCCAAAGCTATGCATAGGGTGGTAGGTACTATAAGGAACTGGGTTGAGCTAGAATGCCCTGCAAAACTGCAGTGGCAAAGCCTGCTCTTGTTCTGGAATATAAAGGCAGATGGTAGTGTTTTGTGAAGGTATGTACAGAACTCCAAGTGGCTGCCTCCAAGATATCTTTAGTAGGCACACCTCTGAGGAAGGCTGTAGAGGTGGCTGTGGCCCTGGTGGAGTGAGATCTGATACCAGTAGGGACAGGTTTTCCATGATAGGAGTAACAAAAGCGTATGCAGTGACCAATCCACTTGGAAATGGTCTGTTTGGTAACAGGTTTCCCTGGACCCCCCACAGCATAGGACACAAAGAGTTGGTCTGATTTTCTGAAGGACTTTGTTCTGTCCAAATAGTAACGTAGCTGCCTGTGGACGTCCAAAGAGTGAAGCAGCCTTTCCCCTTTGTTTTGAGGGTTAGGGTAAAAGGTAGGAAGGTGTATGGCTTGGTTTAAGGCTACCCTAGATACCACTTTAGGCATAAAGGAAGGGTTGGTACGAAGGGAAACCCTGTCCTGATGGAAGATGAGGAAGGGCTGCACCGCCATGAGGGCCTGTAGCTCAGAAACTCTACGAGCTGAAGTGATGGCCAGAAGGAAAGCTGTTTTCCAGGACAAATATTGTAAATCTGTTGAAGCAGCAGGTTCAAAGGGAGGCAATGTCAATTTTTCTAGTATGTAGTTAAGGTCCCAAGCTGGTATTGGTTGTTTCCTTGGAGGTCTTATGTTCTTAGCCCCTCTGAGGAACTGTCGAAGGAGTGGGTGTGAGAATAAAGGAGGATCCGTGTTGAATTCTGCAGAAATTGCTGAGGCATGTATTTTGATTGAGGAAAATGAAAGTCCACTGCTCAATAGTTCAGCTAGGTACTGCAAAACCTGAGGCAAGTTCAATTTTCTAGGGTCCTGCCCTCTTTTCTCATTCCAACAGCAAAACCGCTTCCATTTTGCGGAGTAAGCTTTTCTAGTAGATGGTCTTCTGGCCTCCAAAATGACATCCTGCACCTCCTTGGAGAGTAGAGTTTGATGTGGTGTTAAGGAATTTTCCATGCAGCGAGGCTGAGTGTTTTCAGCTGACTGTGAAGGGTTTTGAAATTGTTCTGCGTCAGCAGTAGAGGTATTAGAGGCAGGGGCCACGGAGGAGTATGTGTTAGGCTCCTCAGGAGTGGATACCAATGTTGTCTCGGCCAGTCTGGAGCAATCAGTATCATCCTCGGCTTGTCTGTTCTTGCTTTCAAAAGTACCTTGGGCAGAAGAGGTAGAGGTGGGAATGCATAAACTGACCAAGTTGTCCAACTGAAGGAAAGGGCGTCCACTTTCCAGGCCTTTGGGTGGAAGGTCCTTGAGCGAAACCTTTTTAATTGATGGTTTCTGTGGGAGGCAAAAAGATCTATATCTGGCCTCCCCCACGTTTGAACAATCTCTGTAAACACCTGTGGATGTAGCTTCCATTCGTGTGGATCTGTCATATTTCTGCTCAGAGTGTCTGCCAGTGTGTTTTCCATCCCTGGCAAGTACTGTGCTTGAAGTTCGATTTGTCTTTCCAGAGCCAAGTTCCAAAGAGTCATGGCTAGTCTGCACAAGGGGTATGAGTGAGTTCCTCCTTGTTTGTTTATGTACCACATTACTGTGGTGTTGTCTGTTCTTATGAGCAATTGTCCTGGATGCAGGAAGTCCTTGAACGCTGTGATTGCATTTATTACTGCCGGCATTTCTTTTTGATTGATGTGAAGGTGCTTTTCTTTTGGGGCCATCTGCCCTGAATGCACCTGTCCTTCATGTGCCCCAGGCGTAATCTGAGGCGTCTGTGGTTATGACTTGTGTTGCTTGAGGCTTGCAGAATGGGAGGCCTGTGTTTACTTGGCATGCTTGGGCCCACCATAGGAATTCCTTTTGAAGACAGGGAATTATTGGAATAATTGCTTCCAAGCTGTGACTGTGTTGAGACCATAGATTTTTTAGGTACCATTGAAGTTTCCTCATGTGCAGCTTTGCGCATGGGATTAGAAGAATGCAAGATGCCATGAATCCCAGAGCCTGCAGGATTTTCCTTGCAGTAAGCCTGGTACTTTTTGCTAGTATTTTGAAGTACTGAGATAATTGCCCTTGTTTTTCTGGCGTAAGGTATGCCATCTGGGTGTTTGTGTCCAAGTTGGCACCCAGGAAGGTTATTTTCTGAGAAGGTGTTAGCTTTGATTTCTCCTTGTTGATGGTGTATCCCAGAGAAAGCAGTAACCGTGTCACATATGCCAGATGTCTCAGAAGTATATGTTTGCTGTCCGCTTGGATCAGGCAGTCATCCAGATAAGGGTAAATTTGTATCCCTTGAAGTCTGCAGTAGGCAATCACTGATGCCAGGCACTTGGTGAATACTCTGGGTGCAGTAGATGAGCCAAAGGGCAATGCAGAGAATTGATAGTGGATTGAACCTGCAAGAAATCTGAGGTATCTTCTGCAACTTTGTCTGATTGGGACATGCAGGTATGCCTCCTTGAGGTCCAATGTTACCAGCCAAAACTCCTTGCCCAGCATGGGAAGAAGTTGCTGTAATGTGAGCATCTTGAATTTTGGTACGAGAAGAAATGTGTTTAGGATGGATAAGTCCAGAATGGGTCTCCAGTCGGTTCCTTTTCTTGGTATCAGGAAAAGCCTTGAATAAAAACCTTGTGCTTGTTGGTGCATAGGTACCTTTTGTATAGCCCTCATGTTTAGGAGCTTTGTAATTTGCAGTTGTGCCTCTACCCTTTGATTTTGTGGTAGATTTGGCATGCCTCTCATTTTTGGAAGAGTGTGAAATTGGAATTTGTAGCCTCTGTTTATAATGTCCAGAATCCATTTGTCTGTTGTGACAATATGCCAATTGTTTGCAAATAGTGCTAGTTTCCCTCCCAAAGGTGCTGCCAGTTGAATCTTGCTTGGCATGGAGATGAGGGAGTCATTGAGTCTGCTTTCTGTACTGTTGTGCACTGTCTTCACCACCTCTTGGTGCTGGAAATTGCCATTGTCTGCCTCTATATGACCCTTGTGATTGCCCTCTGCCCCTTCCGCGTCTGTATCTGCCTCTTTGGGGCTTGTCAGTGGCTGGAAAGGACCAGTTTTTTGAGGGCCAATTCCTGCTAAATCGTGGTGGCTGGACCTGTAAGAAAGCTTTGACAGTTTGCATAGATTTTGCTTTTTCTTCCATTTTTCGTAATATATCCTCAGCATTAGTACCAAAAAGAACATCCTTTTGTAAAGGTGCATCAAGAAGTTTAGCTTTCACATGATCTGGCAGATTTTGTTCCCTAAGCCATGCATGTCTGCGAATGACTGATCCGGTAGCGGCCGCTCTGCTGGAGGCCTCTAGGGCATCATAACCACATTGCAAAGTGTGTTTACCCACTTGTTCTGCACTATGCATCATATCCTGTAACTCTTTTATATCTGGTTGTTCAGGTTGAGACATTTTGTTTTTTAATTGTGATAACAGGAATTGTTGATATTTAATCATATGAAACTGGCAGTTTAAGGCCCTCATGGCTAGGGTGGCCGAGGTATAAACCTTCTTACCCCATCTTTCTAGAGATCTAGATTCCCTTTCAGCAGGGAGTGGATTCTTAGCAGTGGAGGCCTTAATTCCCTTAGGGCCTTGAGAAATGGTTTCAGGGTCTGCATTATGGCCTTTGTAGAGGAATTGATGAGAACTAGGTACTCTGTAATATCTATCAGGCTTAACGGGTGCAGGAGGCAGTGAATCAGGATTAAAGCAAGCCTCCGAGTAGACATCATCCAGTACCTCCAAAACAGGAGGAATAGCCAAAGGTCTATGCTGAGGTAACCAAAGAAATTCCCTAAGCCTTTTCTTGGAGTCTGAAAAGTCTTGGCCTTCCCAGTGGAAATGTTCCCTCAAGGTGTGCAAGGTTTCCCCAAAAGAAAAATCCTCAGGGGGAGATACAGAAGGAATAGACTGCTCTGCATCCGAATCCTCAAAAGGGGAATAAGAGTGTTCCTCAGCATCAGAATGCTCTGATAAAATGGATCCCTGGTCAGAAGAGGGAGATTCCTCCACTCTGGGTCTCTTGTCCGAAGGGGCCTGAGAACCTCTGATAAGAGTGATAAGATCCTCAGCCATTTTAAGCATGTGTTTCTTAGGCATGGGTCCAGGAGATGGGCCTTGTGCAGCAGGCCTAGTATGATGCCTGGCTGCTTTGGATTTAGTAAAGGCCTTAATAGAGAAAGAGGATGAAGGCCTAAATACACCATGGGTGGATGTAGATCTGTCCACATTAGTAGGCTCGACATAAGCAGGGGCTTCGGTTGTAGTCTGGGAAAGGGCCGAAGAACCAGCGGTCTCGAGTACAGAAGACACCGCCGAAGGAGTGTCGTCGGTAGTCAGGGACTGCAAAGGCGTCTCACTGAGAACCGGACCACGTGGAACCTGTTTCGGCGTGGTGTCAGTGGAGACCGCGGTCCTCGCTTGGCGGTCCTTTTCCTTGCGTTTTTTGGATAAAGCGGTAGTCGGAGTATCCGACGACATTTTATAATCAAACGCTTTACCAAAAAAGTGTTGGGCGAACTCCGCCCGACGCTTGATAGTGCATTTATTGAAGGTAGCGCAAAAGCGACAGCCCGAGACGTCGTGGTCTGGGCCCAAACAAGGTATGCAAAGGGAATGGAAATCCTTATGCGGTATTTGCTTCCCACAAGAAATACAATTATTAACTTTTTCTGACATCGGTCTGAGGCAAGAAAAGATTCCCCAACGGGGTACTTAGCTTTAAAGAAGACTTCGGTTCCAAATATTTTTCGTAATTCAGGAGCTGGCCGACCGGCACTTGCGAACTGCTTCTGCTTCGGGCAACGCGCGGCAAAAAAGACTGGAGAACATGGCGTCGGCTGTGTCTTATATACTCTGGCCTTCCTGACGTCAGAAGAGTACGCGACAACAACCGACGCCGGACCAAGACTTTGGAATTCGGCCGACCGAGGGACCGCCTGACGGCTGAAAACCCATATGTGATTACTGCAGCTGTATGCACGATGAACATCTATAGTTTCCACCATCATTGGTGGGTCCATCCCCTGTGGGAAGGACGACTACAGCAGTACTCCACATCTCTGGTACAAATCTAGTGGACAGGGCTGAAATTGAATAGGTTTAGTAGCAAGTCTACAAGACCATGTTTTATGCTGACAAGAAGGCAGCCTGGTACATTATTAGTACAATGAAGCTACTGTTTTTGCTTGGAGAGAGCACTCAGGATTTGCTCTGATGTGATCAGAGGGAGTGGTATGGGTATGCTTATATGTTGTAGAAAGGTAGGGGGTAACAGGGCGTAAGGTACGAGCCGAATTCGTCCACCACTATGTTGGCTCTGCCCCCATGGGATTTTATCTATTAGCTATGAGCAATGTTGGGCATTAGTTCTAAGGTTTCTGACATAAATGAAGAAAGCTTTGTGGGTGTCCTTAGCATAGGTAGCAATTTTCAATTCATACTTGCTTTTGTAAGATTTCATTTCTCCAGGGGACTGTACAAAAGTTTGCTCTTACAGACCACAACTTTCTTTCTCTTGTTGCACAGTTTGCTTATACTAGGGTTCCACGACTGGGGTTTATTCTTGAACTTGGCATTGTATACAAATATTATGGGACCAATACCTCAGTGCAAGCTTTGAGCTGGGCATAGAAATTATCCACAAATGTGGCAGCATGTGAGATGGGGTCATCAAGGTGATACCTAAATTTCATCAGGTCATTAGTTGAATAAGTAGGTTTGCCTTACAGTACTCTAAAATTGAAATGGTTTTGTAGTATACTGGGTTTTACCCAGACCCCATGTGCTACACAACAGTGGGCAGATTTAACCAGTGATATGGTAACTATAAATGTTGAGCATGGGGGGGGGGATATTTGGTGAAGACTAGGTCCAATATTTTTTAGCATCAATTTAGGATTTGAATTAGTCTTAAGAATTGGCATTAAGCTCAAGCAATCTTCGTATATATGTATTTGTAGTAGTGTAGGTTTCCCAGTCAACTCATTACAGCCTACTGACGTCTCCAGTTGTTTCTGTAGCGACATCCTACTGATGCCTCTAGGTGTCAAATATGACTTGTTCATATTTGCATTAACAATTTACAAATCATGAAACATACAAGGTGTTAGAAGACTTCACCTTAAAGCTTAGATAATTGCAAATGCAGTTTTATTACCATATGACCTCTGTCTAGCACAGATAGAGAGACAAGATTACTTGTACAATATTTATACTGTGATAATTTTCATGTTTATCTAAATATTTCAAGAATGAAGAATCAGAAATACTTGGCCTCACAAAAGTTCACACCTGTATGAAGAAAATGCAGCTGGTAATGTGCATTGCTTAAATGGTTGCTGAGATTATCATAAGCTGTTTATACATTACAAAAGTTACACTTATTGAAGCTTATAAAATCTAGTTTAAGACTTAGAATTGAATGAATGCATGCAAGAATTGTAAAGGTTACTTTGGGATGAATCATTTTTTCTATTTACAGCTTTCTAGAAACACTTATGGTTCTAGATATACGAACGTTTGTTTGAACTGTGAAGCGATAATGTCAGTGTTTTTAAAAAAATTAAAGTACAGGCTCAAAAGAGATCCGGGGAGTTAATGGAAGAACAGCTGAAGTCTCCCAACAGAACAGTTATGTTCAACAGAGAGGGATGTCAGTTTGTTTAGATATGCCTCATGGACTACAGGTGATGTGGATTTGGGTATGGTAATGGACTATGATGTGGTACAGTTTTACTTACTGAGAGTAGACTATGGAATCATGCTGCATCTCTCTCTAGTTTAATTTTTAGAGAGGTAACTTCAGATTTCTGCTGGATCCACTCACTTCTGTGTGTTTTCCATTCTTTCACACTTACAAGTGTGAACAGTGTGGTGAAAACTGAGGAATCACTTGAGAGATTACAGATGGTATAAATTTATTGAATGGTGTTTTGAGTACATTTTATTTCCTTAACAAAATTGGTGCTGTTGCAATTTTTTGACATTGAGATGTGGAACCTTTTTTGCCTTTTCTGAAGTACTTCAGTGCTGTTATACTGACAGGTGGAAGGAGGAGTGGGAGCTTCTGTGCTTGACCTCAGAAGTAAACAAAAAGGTGGAACTGATCAACAGCATTAAGGTGGACTTGGCAGAGTGACCATGTGGTATTCGTCTTTAAAACATCAGCTATACAACTATTTATCCCAACCAATGGTCCTCCGAAACCAGCACTTCTGGCATCTCAAACAATGCACGGTTGTACTAGGATGTTACCATAATTGTACATGTCAGAGTATGCCCACTGTTGTTGTACATGTCAGAGTATGTCAACTGTTGGATTAGTAACAGCCTTTGGAACTCCTGCTGTTTTTGAAGGCCAAAATTCAGCCAACTTATTTATTTAGTTTGTTAGTGCATTGATCATAACAGACCATTTGCAGGGCACTTCCACAGCTTTTTTGGGCAGACACCCTTCCATCTGGACATCAGCACAGCAGCCGTATAACAGAAATAACCACCTCAGCCATTTTAACTTTTCTTGCCCATCAGTTTCAGGCATCTAAAACACAGACAAAAACAGCAGCAGTCAAGGTGACATACATCCCTAAAATAGTCGTACAACTAACAGAACCCAGAAAGCTCCATAGCAAAATATTAGGTCAACCTGAGGAGTGGGTTACTTTAGATGGGTAAAACAAAAGGTAAAGAAAACAGTGGACTACATATGCACGACATGATCAGGATGGCTACAGGAAGCAGACAGTGAAGGAATGTAGGAAGTTATACCTGTAACAGTGAACATACCTGAACACCTGTATTTGTGTTACATCTCTATGCAACAATAACATGTTCATCGTAATATATACTGTTGCAGTAGGGATAACATTTGGGAAGATTCACACAGCTTATGGATGAGAGGGTGGGCTGGCTCAGAGAATGTGCAATTTGTAGCAGACCCTGTAGTATGGCTGTGACAAATCTTCCCTTAGTTGCAGAATACTGTCGAGTTCTAATGGTTGAAGAGGGTGTGGATGAATGACCAGGTAGCTTGCTTCCATAACTGCTGGAGTACAGACCAAACTAAAGAAGGCTCCTGTATCTCTTTTATGGGGGTCTCTAACCCCCCCCAGTACAGTTTTGCTATAGAAATAGAGATGGAGTGCTCCAGCCATTTAGAGATGGTTTGGCTTGCCCCCACCTTCTCATAGCCAAGACTCGGGCTTCCTTTCTCCTTTTGGTCATCACCTCAAGCTTCCTCAGCTGCTCTGTCTTCAATGTCCAAGGTTGTGCGCTACACTTCACTGCTGGTGGCATCACTATTTTGCACACCGTACTCAACTTCTTTGACATTTTTGTGTCATATACTACACCCCTGACACGGTGTGCCATTTGGTTGAGGTATAACATAATCATGATTTGTAAAGGTCTGAGGCTCCAGAAAGTATAGCTGTGCAAGTAAACTTAAGATGTTTGAATAATCACTGCTGCAATAGCCTTAGATATATGGAATTAATTCTGCCAAGGATATAACAGCCAGATAGCCTCCAAAGCTTCAAGGCATCTTCCACCCACCCAAACTGGCAGACAGCTCGGGCTGAGCTGAGTAAAAGACAAGTTTGGATTCCAAGCCCTTCAGGGCCTTTCTGTCAACAGAGGAGGATGCTGAGCCTGAAAAGACATACTAGGAAGAAGAGAAAAAAATAACCTTACCCTGGCATAAACACACTGAAAAACAAGGGGGATGGAGCGATGGAGGGGCTACTGCAGCAATGATCACTTAACCACCTACTGTTACAGTAAGTTCAACTTACACGACTTTACTATGTTATTTATACTTAGTGCTACAGTTGCCTTAGCTATATGGGTAGGTTACCCCCAGCTTAATACATATGGGAGGTAGGAGGAGGACAGTCCAGGAGCCCTTACAGAATGCTCCTTGCAAAGCCTGATCTAGACCTAGAGAAGGAATCCAGCTTATCTTGCTTTGAAAAATTATGTACAGAGGACAAAGTTCCTGCTTCAAGAATTCTTATCGAATCCAACCCTTTTCAAAAACCTTTTCCAAAAAGCCATAGATGAAGCTAAGGCCCTAGTTAGGTGGGCCTTGAACCTGCCTGGAATAGTATTATTGTGGGGAGTACAACAAAAGGGAATAGCCTTAGACAACCATTTGGAAATAATATGTTTTGACACAGGTTGCCCCTTCTTTGTACTTTCACTAGAAATGAACAATTGATCCTAAGATCTGAAAGATTTAATTCTGTCACGATAGTACACGAGTTGTCTGTGGATATCCAAGGTATGGAGCCCCTTTTTGCCCTCATTTCTGGATTCAGAAAAAAAAGGGATATGGACAGCTTGGCTTAAATTAAACTATCACTTTAGGCATAAAAGAAAAATTAGTTCTCAAAGAAACCCTGTCCCTCAGAAAAACAAAATAAGGCTGACTCAACATAAGTGCTTGCAATTCAGATACCATTCTTGCAGAGGTCAGAGCAACCAGTTTTCCATATTAAGAGCCTCAAGTCAGCCAGGTTAGCTGGTTCAGGTAGAGCACTTATTAGCTCCTCTAAATTATAATTAACATTTCAAGAAGGGGGGGGCACCAGATTTCTGGACGCCTCTTATCCAGAACCCTTTTCAAAATTATTTTGACATGAGAATGCAGTGAAAGAGGAGGATCCATGGGCAGACATGCTGAAATGGTTCATAGGTTCATAGGTTCATAGGTTCATACTAGGCTATCTGCCCTAGGGCATTTATAAGCCTAGCCAGAATGTGTTTGGCTTTCGCCACCCATTTTAAATTTATTTTGCTATGCCCTTTTTTGAGGTGAGTATACTGTGCCTCTATCTAACAGTGACACAGAAGTGATACCTGGGGTAAACCTATGATCTCCCATCCACTCATCAAGATTCCTCTTGAAGAGAGTCAATGAGGGACTCTGCCTAACCTGGACTGGGATTTTATTCCAGAGTGAAGGGAGCCTCTGGGTTATGAATCTGTCCCTCCAGCATGTCCTATTTATTTCAGTGCTGAGGTTCAAGTCTCGAGCGTAGCTCGATGGGATTTGATTTTCTGAGGTGCAGCATGTCCATTAATTCGGGTTGGACATGGCTTCATACGTCAGGCACAGATCTCCTCTGAACAGGCGGTATGCCACTGAGTAGAGCTGGAGTTTCTTTAACCGGGCAGCATATGGCATCTGTTTGAGCCCTTTGATCCTCTTGGTGAGGTACTTTTGGGGTCTTTCCAGTTGCTGCAGGTGTCTGGTAAGGTACATCCCAAAGGGCATTGTACTCAATTATGGGCCTGATGAGGGATGAGTAAAGAGGCACGATGACCTCCCTGATCTAGATGTGAATCCCTTCATGATTAGGTGGGCTATATAAAATGTTTTTCTAACCACTTTGGCCACGTGGTTGTCAAATGAGAGATTGTTATCAACTTGGGTCCCCAGGTCCCTAATTACTTCTTCTGTACTTAATGGATTTCCACCTATGTGGTAATTTGTGGGCACTTTGTTTTGCCAAAGGGGATGACTATACACTTTTGGCATTTAGCTTGAGGCCATGGCTCTGGCACCAGTTGTCTGTTTCTATGAGGCCCTTTTGGAGGATGCTTGTGTCGGCTGGAGAGTCGATTATGGCACCCAGTTTGCAGTCATCTGCAACTTGGTCAGCCACAGTCCTTCCGTGTTGGCCTGTACCTCCGAGAAATATATACCGAACAAGAGAGGTCCCAGGACTGAGCCTTGTGGGACACCACTTGTAACTGGTTTGAGTCTGACATGGCTCCAGCAATTCTAACCATGTGGGTTCTGTCCTTGAGTCAGTTTGCAATCCATCTAGTGACATAGGGGTTTATATTTAAGCTGGTGAGCTTATCTATAATGCCCGAGTGGGGTATTGTATCGAAGGCTTTGCAGGTCCAGGTAGGCTGTGTGGACCACCTTCCCTCGCCAATGGCCTTGGTGACTGTTTCAAAGAAATCAACCAGGTTTAAGAGGCAGGATCTGCCCTTAACAAAGCCGAACTGGGTAGGATCCAGTGTTTGTAGGTCCCCAATATCTTTATTTATGAGGTCCATGATGATCCTTTCCATAGCTTTGCAGACCAAGCTAGTCAGGCTTATGGGGCGATAGTTTCCAGGATCCGCTGAGGCACCACCTTTATGGAGAGGGACCACTGTTGCTGTACGCCACTCTTTGGGCACATATCCTGTAGTAAGGCTGAGATTGAACAGTAGTTTTATGTTTGGGTTTAGCTCTTCTTTGAGTTCATGTAGGACGCAGCCGGGACACCATCTGGTCCCATTGATGCTGTGTTTTTGCTTTGGAGAGGGGCTCTTACCTGAGCATCTGAGATGTCAGGGGCAGCACTCTGCTGGGATAGATATTTGCCCTTTTGGTGGGGAGAAGTTTGCTGAACCTGTCAGCTAGGATGTTGGCAATGTCTGTGGGTTCGTGTATTTTTGTCATTCTGGACTAATTCTGAGCATATCTGGGAATTACCACCCAGGTTCCTAACATAACTAAAGAAAGCCTTGTGATTATCCTTCGTGTCCTGTGCAATTTTTCTCTCAAAGCTGGCCTTAGACAATTTTATGTGTGCCCGTAGTTTTTGCTAATACTGATCAGTGATGCCTTCCTTTTGGGATTTTGCTTTATCATTTAGTAGCTTCCTCCTTCTATTGTATAGTTTGTTTATGGCTGGGGTCCACCAGACAGGACGCCTGCCTTTGGAGGATTGGGTCTTGGTTTTATTTGGGATCGATGATCCATGCATTCCTGAAGGTGTTCATAGAATGCGCTTATAAAGGATTCTGCGGTCTGGCTGTATTTTCCACAAGCCCGGGGCTTTGAAGGATTCCACCTCAGTTTTGAGGAGTGCAAAATTTGCTTTAGAGAAGTTTTTCACTGTGGTTTTCTGGGCAGGGGTGGGGTCGGGATGTGAATATCCAGTGAGATTAGTTTATGGTCTGATCTTACCAGTGAGGGATACACTTCTGGTCTGGAGCATAGAGTCCCCCTGTTGGTGATGATCAGGTCCAGTATGTTTTCCCTCTTGTGGGAGTGGTAACAAGTTGTTCCATAGCATTTGAGTTTATAAATTCTAGGAACCTTTGGGCTAGGTGTTGGAGCCAGAGTAATGCTCCCAGTCTATGTTTGGGTAGTTGAAGTCGCCCAATATAATGGTGTTTGGTGAGACCTTCATATTTTCCAGTGTTCTCAGGAAGGCCGAGTGGGGTTCCTGGGTTTGGGAGGGTGGTCTGTAGCAGGCTATAAACTGGAAGGCAGTTTTACCCACTGTTAGTTGCACATGGATAGTCTCTGATGCTTCGTGCTTTGCCACCAACCTGGAGGTGTGGGTATCTTTGATGAATATCGATACTCCCTCCTTTTGTGGTTCGTCCAAGTTTTGGGGCAAAAGCATGGTATGAGGTATAACCTGGTAGTGCTGGGGTGCTCTCGGAGCCCTGAACCAGGTTTCTGTTACTGCACAGATATCGATGTTCTCCATGCTAAGGAGAGTTTTGAGTGCGTGCATCTTGAGGTTTAGACTTCATGCGTTGAGTAGCATTACTCTTAGTTTCTTATCCCTTGTGATACCTATGGAGGTGGGTTTGTTTTTTGAGCCTTGCCTAAAAAGGCACTATGGGGGTAGCAAGAGCCTTTGCCAATATCCAAAGCCCAGGGGTGACAGGTGCAAGCCGTCCCTAGAAGCATCGTGGCTTGTCGAGCATATCATCCCAAGCTGACAGGCATTGGATCCCCTTTGAATGACACCAGTACTTAAGCCAATTGTTGAAATTGATCATCTTGTCTTCATATTGTGGCATCATTTTTGGTGAGGGTAAAATGCTACTCAAGGTCAGGGTCATACCGGCCTGGGCTACATGCTCAGAGAGCTCCTTTATGTCTCTTTTCATGTAGTCCAGGGAGGTACGCTCAGGTCATTCACACCAGCATGGACAATGACTGAGTCATACTTGTACTTGCCTTGGAGTGACCTGAGTGCTTGTGTTATGTGGCGGATCCTAGCACCTGACAGGCTGCTCACTGTGACCCTCTCCTTGTTCAGCCTGGTGAGGGACGCCAGTGTGCCTGACGATAGAGTCACCTATTACAAGTGTATCAGGTGTGTTGTTTAGTCTTAAGGGCTGTGACTGTTTGGCACACTGGCTTTGTGAGATATGTGTTGCACGTGTTTTGTTTTGGGGTAGTGGCTGCTTGGGTGTCTGCTTTGGAGGTCTCTGCTGCTTCGGCAGATCTTTATTTAGAGCCTCCGAGTATGTTTTTGTGTGATTATGTGTTTGGTTTGCTGTCGTGGTAGGTCTATGTGAGACTGGAATTGTAGTGAGTATGATAAATTGATGATAAATAAAACCTTGACAGAGAAGTAAGAAAGGCCACAGCATAGTAACTCACAAATATTGTGAAACCCATGAACAGCAAGGCATAAATGGGTGCTGGTTACATTGCTGGCACAATATAAAATGTTTTCCATTTGCTAATATATAATTTTCTGGTAGCAGGCTTTCTTGCCTACATTAGAGCCTGCTGCATGTCCTCGGCAAACGTGCCTAAAGGGATTCAAGATGCTATCAGGTAGCCATTTGAAACAGCTCAGAACCCAAAAAAGAAGAGACAGAAAACCTTGGGTCTAAACAATGAACCAAAACAAAACCCAAGTAACACCCTTCCAAGTTCGCTCAAAAAACATCACAACTCCAAAACATACAGAAGTTTATTTTGTAAAGTTGTTCATTTTCTTCCCATTAACATGCAGGGACTTCAGAACTGATAAAACTCTTCTTACAAATATTTAAACCCTAGTATCAGGAAATCATGTGATTAGAAGAGCAAATCAAGATAACCTCACTTAATACTAATAATCTGTGCTATGACAAAGACACATATCATTAAAACAGATTAGGTTTAAAATGAAGAATGTCAATTTGGCAGTCCATAATTTTAAGACACTTATTGATAAAAAGTACAGTTTTGTACCTACCATAAATGTAGATGTTCGAGTGCTGATACAGCTGCAGTAATGACAGATGGGTTTTCAGCCGTCAGGCGGTCCCTCGGTCGGCCGAATTCCAAAGTCTTGGTCCGGCGTCGGTTGTTGTCGCTCACTCTTCTGACGTCAGGAAGGCCAGAGTATACAAGACACAGCCGACGCCATGTTCTTCAGTCTTTCTTGCCCCAGATGTCAGGTGCCCCCAAAAGGAAGGCAATACATAAATAAAGCTTTTGTACAAGTGTAATTTATGCAAAGAAATGCAAAATCAGTGTAAGCAAGCAAATAAAACATAGCAGGATAACCCAGTTCGTAGGTATGAAATGGTTGTTAGGCCCCATGCCCTTGCCAAGTGGGGAAGGAGGGAGGGAATTTGTACTGCAGTTGTATCAGCACTCTAACATCTACATTTATGGTAGGTACAAAACTGTACTATGTTCATCGTGCATACAGCTGCAGTAATGACAGATGGGTAGAGTCCCAAAGCTATGCATAGGGTGGTAGGTACTATGAGGAACTGGGTTGAGCCAGAATGCCCTGTAAAACAGCAGTGGCAAAGCCTGCTCTTGTTCTGGAGTATAAAGGCAGATGGTAGTGTTTTGTGAAGGTATGTACAGAACTCCAAGTGGCTGCCTCCAAGATATCCTTAGTAGGCACACCTCTGAGGAAGGCTGTAGAGGTGGCTGTTGCCCTGGTGGAGTGAGATCGGATACCAGTGGGGACAGGTTTCCCATGATAAGAGTAACAAAACCGTATGCAGTGGCCAATCCACTTGGAAATGGTCTGTTTGGTAACTGGTTTCCCTGGAGCCCCTACAGCATAGGACACAAAAAGTTGGTCTGAATTCCTGAAGGGCTTTGTTCTGTCCAAATAGTAACGTAGCTGCCTGTGGATGTCTAAAGAGTGAAGCAGCCTTTCCCCTTTGTTTTGAGGGTTAGGATAAAAAGTAGGAAGATGTATGGCTTGGTTTAGGGCTACCCTAGAGACCACTTTGGGCATAAAAGATGGGTTGGTGCAAAGGGAAACCCTGTCCTGATGGAAGATGAGGAATGGCTGCACTGCCATGAGGGCCTGGAGTTCAGAAACCCTGCGAGCTGAAGTGATGGCCAGAAGTAAAGCTGTTTTCCAGGTCAAATATTGTAGATCTGTTGTAGCAGCAGGTTCAAAGGGAGGCAAAGTTAATTTTTCTAGTATGTAGTTAAGGTCCCAGGCTGGTATTGGTTGTTTCCTTGGAGGTCTTATATTCTTAGCCCCTCTGAGGAACTGCCGTAAGAGTGGATGTGAGAATAAAGGAGGATCCGTGTTGAATTCTGCAGAGATGGCTGAGGCGTGTATTTTAATTGAAGAAAATGAAAGTCCACTGCTCAGTAGTTCAGCTAGGTACTGTAAAACCTGAGGTAAGTTCAATTTTCTAGGGTCCTGTCCTCTTTTCTCATTCCAACAGCAAAACCGCTTCCATTTTGCAGAGTAAGCTTTTCTAGTGGATGGTCTTCTGGCCTCCAAGATGACATCCTGCACCTCCTTGGAGAGTAGAGTTTGATGTGGTGTTAAGGGATTTTCCATGCAGCCAGGTTGAGTGTTTTCAGCTGGCTGTGTAGGTTCTTGTAGTTGTTCTGGCCAGCAGGAGAGGTATTAGAGGCAGGGACCAGGGAGGAGTATGTGTTAGACTCCTCAGGAGTGGATACCAGTGTTGCCTTGGCCAGTCTGGAGCAATCAGTATCATCCTCGGTTTGTCTGTTCTCGCTTTCAAAAGTACCTTGGGCAGAAGAGGCAGAGGTGGGAATGCATAAACTGTCCATGTTGTCCAACTGAATGAAAGGGCCCACTTTCCAGGCCCTTGGATGGAAAGTCCTTGAACAAAACCTTTTCAATTGATGGTTTCTGTGAGAGACAAAATGATCTATATCTGGCATCGTCCACGCTCTGACTAACTCCGTAAACACCTGTGGATGTAGTTTCCATTCGTGTGGATCTGTCATATTTCTGCTCAGAGTGTCTGCCAGTGTGTTTTCCGTCCCTGGCAAGTAGTGTGCTTGAAGTTCGATTTGTCTTTCTAGAGCCAAGTTCCAAAGAGTCATGGCTAGTCTGCACAAGGGGTATGAGTGAGTTCCTCCTTGTTTGTTTATGTACCACATTACTGTGGTGTTGTCTGTTCTTATGAGCAATTGTCCTGGATGCAGGAAATCCTTCAAAGCTGTAATTGCATTTATTACTGCCAGCATTTCTTTTTGATTGATGTGCAGGTGCTTTTCCTTTTGGGACCATCTGCCCTGAATGCACCTGTCCTTCATGTGCGCCCCCCAGGCGTAACCTGAGGCGTCTGTGGTTATGACTTGTTTTGCTTGAGGCTTGCAGAATGGGAGGCCTGTGTTTAGTTGACATGCTTGGGCCCACCATAGAAATTCCTTTTGTAGACACGGAATTATTGGAATGATTGCTTCCAAGCTGTGACTGTGTTGAGACCATAGATTTTTTAGGTACCACTGAAGTTTCCTCATGTGCAGCTTTGCACAAGGGATTAGAAGAATGCAAGATGCCATGAATCCCAGAGCCTGCAGGATTTTCCTTGCAGTAAGCCTGGTGCTTTTTGCTAGTATTTTGAAGTACTGAGATAATTGCCCTTGTTTTTCTGGCGTAAGGTATGCCATCTGGGTGTTTGTGTCCAAGCTGGCACCCAGGAAGGTTATTTTCTGAGAAGGTGTTAGCTTTGATTTCTCCTTGTTGATGGTGTATCCCAGAGAAAGCAGTAACTGTGTCACATATGCCAGATGTTCCAGTAGTATATGTTTGCTGTCCGCTTGGATCAGGCAGTCGTCCAGATAAGGGTAAATTTGTATCCCTCGTTGTCTGCAATATGCAATCACTGATGCCAGGCACTTGGTGAATACTCTGGGTGCAGTAGATAAGCCAAAGGGCAATGCAGAGAATTGATAGTGGATTGAACCTGCAAGAAATCTGAGGTATCTTCTGCAGCTTTGTCTGATTGGGACATGCAGGTATGCCTCCTTGAGGTCCAATGTTACCAGCCAAAACCCCTTGCCCAGCATGGGAAGAAGTTGCTGTAATGTGAGCATCTTGAATTTTGGCAGTAGAAATGTGTTTAGTATTGATAAGTCCAGAATGGGTCTCCAGTCGGTTCCTTTTCTTGGTACCAGGAAAAGCCTTGAATAAAAACCTTGGCCTTGCTGGTGCGTAGGTACCTTTTGTATAGCCCTCATGTTTAGGAGCTTTGAAATTTGCAGATGTGCCTCTACCCTTTGATTTTGTGGTAGGTTTGGCATGCCTCTCATTTTTGGAAGAGTGTGAAATTGAAATTTGTAGCCTCTGTTTATAATGTCCAGTATCCATTGGTCTGTTGTGACAATATGCCAATTGCTTGCAAATAATGCTAGTTTTCCTCCCAAAGGTGCTGCCAGTTGAGACTTGCTTGGCATGGGAATGAGGGAGTCATTGAGTTTGCTTCCTGTATTGTTGTGCACTGTCTTCACCACCTCTTGGTGCTGGAGTTTGCCATTGTCTGCCTCTATAAGACCCTTGTGACTGCCCTCTGCCCCTTCCGTGTCTGTATCTGCCTCTTTGGGGCTTGTCAGTGGCTGGAAAGGGCCAGTTTTTTGATGGCCAATTCCTGCTAAATCGTGGTGGCTGAACCTGTAAGAAAGCTTTGACAGTCTGCATAGATTTGGCTTTCTCTTCCATTTTTCGTAATATATCCTCTGCATTGGTACCAAAAAGAACATCCTTCTGTAAAGGTGCATCAAGAAGTTTTGCTTTCACATGATCAGGCAGGTTTTGTTCTCTAAGCCAGGAATGTCTGCGAATGACTGATCCTGTAGCAGCCGCTCTACTGGAGGTCTCTAGGGCATCATAACCACATTGTAAAGTGTGTTTACCCACTTGTTCTGCACTATGCATCATATCCTGTAACTCTTTTAAATCTGGTTGTTCAGGTTGAGACATTTTGTTTTTTAATTGTGATAACAGGAACTGTTGGTATTTGATCATATGAAACTGGCAGTTTAAGGCCCTCATGGCAAGGGTGGCCGAGGTATAAACCTTCTTACCCCACCTTTCAAGGGATCTAGATTCCCTTTCTGCAGGTAATGGATTCTTGGAAGTGGAGGCCTTTATTCCCTTAGGGCCTTGTGAAATGGTTTCAGGGTCAGCATTATGGCCTTTATAGAGAAATTGGTGAGAACTGGGTACTCTGTAATATCTATCAGGCTTAACTGGTGCAGGAGGCAGTGAATCCGGATTTAAACAAGCCTCCGAATAGACATCATCCAGTACCTCCAAGACAGGGGGAATAGCCAGGGGTCTATGCTGAGGTAACCAAAGAAATTCCCTAAGCCTTTTCTAGGAGTCTGAAAAGTCTTGGCCTTCCCAATGGATGTGTTCCCTCAGGGTGTGTAAGGTTTCCCCAAAAGAAAAATCCTCAGGGGGGGATACAGACGGAATAGACTGCTCAGCATCCGAATCCTCAAAAGGGGAATAAGAGTGTTCCTCAGCATCGGAATACTCTGACATAATGGATCCCTGATCAGAACAGGGGGATTCTTCCTCCACTCTGGGTCTCTTGTCAGGAGGGGGCTGAGAACCTCTGATAAGAGTAATAAGATCCTCAGCCATTTTAAGCATCTGTTTCTTAGGCATGGGCCCAGGAGATGGGCCTTGTGCAGCAGGCCTAGTATGATGCCTGGCTGCTTTGGATTTGGTAAAGGCCTTAATAGAAAAGGAGGTTGAAGGTCTGAATACACCCTGAGTGGATGTAGATCGGTCCACATTAGTAGGCTCGGTATAAGCTGGAGCTTCGGTTGTAGTCTGGGAAAGGGCCGATGACCCAGTGGTCTCGGGTACAGAAGACACCGCCGAAGGAGTGTCGTCGGTAGTCAGGGACTGCAAAGGCGTCTCACTGAGAACCGGACCACGTGGAGCCTGTTTCGGCGTGGTGTAGGTGGAGACCGCGGACCTCGCATGTCGGTCCTTTTCCTTGCGTTTTTTGAGTAAAGCGGTAGTCGGAGTGTCCGACGACATTTTATAATCAAAAGCTTTACCGAAAAAATGTTGGGCGAACTCCGCCCGACGCTTGATAGTGCGTTTATTGAAGGTAGCACAAAAGCGACAGCCCGAGACGTCGTGGTCTGGGCCCAAACAAGGTATGCAGAGGGAATGGAAATCCTTATGCGGTATTTGCTTCCCACAAGAAATACAATTATTAACTTTTTCTGACATCGGTCTGAGGCAAGAAAAGATTCCCCAACGGGGTACTTAGCTTTAATGAAGACTTCGGTTCCAAATATTTTCGTAATTCAGGAGCTGGCCGACCGGCACTTGCGAACTGCTTCTGCTTCGGGCACCGCGGCAAAAAAGACTGAAGAACATGGCGTCGGCTGTGTCTTATATACTCTGGCCTTCCTGACGTCAGAAGAGTGAGCGACAACAACCGACGCCGGACCAAGACTTTGGAATTCGGCCGACCGAGGGACCGCCTGACGGCTGAAAACCCATCTGTCATTACTGCAGCTGTATGCACGATGAACATCATCATTTAATCCTGGATAAACACTTGCATCAAGCCTAAGCTGCCATAATAATTCACAGTATTCTAGGTCTGTGTTCCTAAGCTCCACCTCTCACATTTCGTATAACCCATCATAATAATAATAAAAAAAAAAAAAAATCTTATACTCCTTACATCGTAAGGTATGTTTAAAGAGTGCATTGTTCTCTTTACAGTTCTTTATGTTATAATAGTGTTCGCAAATGCATTTAAGAATCCACCCCATTTTGCCAGCATAAAACCCACGGTAAAAAATCACAGGAAAGTTGAAAGAGGAAGAAGGGGTAACAGGCTGCAAAATGACAATTCTGCATTTGAGCACTATTACAAACAGGTTTAGGATAGAAAGCAAGATCCACAACTGGTCTCCAAGCATTGTTTTTCTTTGGCACTAAAACCATCCCTGAATAAAAACCACTTTCCCACCTGGGAAGGGGGGGACTGGTTCTATCACTGCCTGGGAGAGCATGTGATGGACAGTTGTCAACAAAAGAATCTGGAGGATGAGAAACTGCCCCCTGGAAAGGAGGAATTTTCTCCCACTATCTGTACCCTTGATAAATGATCTTCAGACCCTGTTTGTCTGAAATTATCTGTTGCCAAACAGAAAAGTAGTCTGGAGGAGAAGTAGAAGGCGGCTGCCAAGATTGCAGGGGGTATTGGGTGTTTCCAGAATTTTTCTTGGAACCTCCTTGCCATTTCTTCTTAAATGTCTGTATAACTGTATTTTGTTGAGAATGCTTATTTTGTTGCACAACAAAAGTGGAAGACGAGTTAGGGAATCCCTTGGAAAATGAGGTCTAAAAAATGTTAAGAGATTCTCTTTATCAGCTAACATCTTTCATCACACCTTTTGATCACCTCTACAGCAGAGGTATCAAAAGCTAAATCTCCATGCAAAGGAGACTATAAAATCTCTTTTTTAACAATATGGGAGGTTCTGAGAACACAGCCAGTTAAACCTCCATAACTGTACCAATGGCCAAAGCCCTTGAAGCAGCAGCAAGAGAGAATCACACACACACACACACACACAGTGTAAAAGCAAAGAGTAGAGACTTGAACAAAATTTAATTTAAAGCAGACCTTTTTCCTTACCAGATGGAACTGCAGATAAAACATTCCTCATATTTTCAAAATTAGTAAGAATAAACCTTAACATGCAAGTCTGACAATGCAAAATTTGGAAAATCAAAGTTGCATAAGTATACACCCCCCCCCCAATATGTACAAATAATTTTCTCATCTTTATCAGAAAGAGTAGGATTGGAATTCGGCATTTTAGCAGCAGCAGAATTAACTAAAGCTATAGCTGCTGTGTTAGGATAATTTATTTATTTATTGCATTTGTTTACCGGGAAAGTCCACTGGGCCTAAAAGAGCCCATTTTCAGTAGAGGCCCGGGGAGAAAAACTCTAAAACATAGATGCAGAAAAAATATAAACATCAACTGGTGCAGAAGTAGAAACAGTGTTACAGATAGCAAATACAGTAACATATATAGAATATCTACATAAAGGCAGGAATCTAGTTTGTTTGATTACAGTAATATATACAGAAAACATAAATTAAAGAAAAATTCAATGAATTCAATCAGAAAGGTATAAACAGAGATATATTAATCAGTATTATTGTACCAGCATCAAGTGAAGATAAAAATAAAAAAATAAATATGGAGAAAGTATTATCAGTCACTAGTAGCAAAAGACACAAGTGTTTAGTAATCATAGAAGGAGAATGAAGAGGTTAGGTTATAGAGCAGGAGCAGAGCCAAGAAGAGTCGAGATGATTTTTCAGTGTTTGTTTGAAGGTGGCAGTACTGCCTGTGTTTCTTACAGAAGGTGGAAGTGAGTTCCATAGTTTGGCGACAGAGAAGGAATAGATGAGTTCACCAGCAGGTAAGGTGGGCTTATCAACTTTTAAAAATAGATGATTTTTCAGATCTTAGATGCCTGCTGGGATGGTAGAAATGAGAGAGCAGGACAGTCTGTGGGTCTGTAGATTATTTTGCACACTGCAGTTAGTGGGTGAATGGGCGGCCACGGTGGTGCAGTGGTTAGCATTGTCGCCTCACAGCAAGAGGTTCTCAGGTTCGATCCTTGGCTGGGATGCCTTCTGTGTGGAGTCTGCATGCCCTCCCTGTGGTCGTGTGGGTTTCCCCCGGGTGCTCCGGTTTCCTCCCACATCCCAAAGACATGCTGTAGGTGGACTGGACACTCCAAACTGGCCCTAGGTGTGAGTGTGTGCATATGTGTTCCTACAGTGCAAGGTTGGGCGCTGGGCTGGCAACTCGACACCGTAAAACTCCACTGCCAATCATGAGCGGACAGGTGATCTGCTGTGGCAACTCCTAACCGGGAAAAGCCGAAAGAAGAAGTTAGTTGGGTGAATGAGAGATGGTGGGGGAGTTCCAGCAACTCGGACTGTTTCAGTGAGTTACAGTGGTGGGACGAGAATTTGGTCTTGGTAGCAAATTTTGCTATTCTGTTGTAACACACATCAAGTTTGGATTTTGTAGAATTTTGGATATTAGTGAGGAGGGGGCACCATAAAGGAGAGAGGGTAATACAAAGGTAGTTGCAAGGGTTTGTCTAGTAGAGAGGCTAAGAAAGTGTTGGTGCCTGTACAGCATACCAAGCTTTTGGTGAGTTGTTTTGGCATTATCGCTTACATGCAGGTCAAAGTTAAGGTTTTCATCTATAATGATGCCTAGTAATTTAGTGTGTGGGACAACTTCTACAGTGGTATTGTCTTGGGCTTGAATACTGACGAGTTTTTTTTTTTTATCAAACGGAGTGGTTTTCCTAGGGGTAAAAATTACTAGTTTAGTTTTTTTTGGATTTAGGGCAAGATGATTGTTAAGCATCGAAGATTCAGTAGAGGGGAGGGCATTCTGGGTAATTTGCTGGAGCTCAGAGCTGGAATTTTTCAGGGCATATTATTGTAGAGTCATCAGTATTACTTATATCATGAAGAATGTATAAAAACTTAAGACTGAGAAGTTTATGTATCCTATCTCCCCTTTTTCAGGGCAGCTGGCTAACTGTCAGGAAAACTGCTGGAAGCAGCAAATCTTCCAAAGCTGACAGAAAAGGAGGGATGGGTGCAGGTTCTAAAAATCACTTCTGTAACAGCTCATTGTATTTTCTGAGGGACTGAGAAACTCAGCGCTCTTCCACTGAAAACACAGGCATATTCTAGCAATAGTCTCAGAGAAAGAGACTGCATGCAAGCACACAGAGGGAGAGTCATAAACTGAGCTCTCCTCTGAATCTGAATCAGAAATCTGAGGATAAAATCCTTTATCTCACCTTCATCCTCCTGTCCAGATTCAGAGTGGTGAATGTCTTTAGGAAAGGAGGCATCCCCTCTTTCTTTTCCCACAAACTACTGTATACGAAGGATTAATAACCTGAATTTAATCCTGATCCAGACCCAGTAAACTACTCCCAAGGAAATTTGAGGAGTAGCAGCTACATGTTTAGTTTTCTGTTTCTTTTTGACAGGAAAACTTGGACCAACGGTGTTATTAATGGCAACAACAGCTTCCTCAGGGATGGGCAGAGCATTCTGACAAAAGTAAAGCCTTCACTGTTCCCTCTCCCAACTCTGACAGGAGTGTCTTCTCTGCTGCCCACTGAGGGAAACCTCAATAGCCACAGAGGATGCGACTAACCCCCAACACCACAGTGGCTGTAGGTGCTACACCAGAGAGAACCACGGTTAAAGATGAGCGGTCTGAGGTACAACTAATGGCCACAGCAGAGTCACCCACCTGCATCAGAGGCAACTTGTTAGCCTGTTGTGATGGCAAAGGCTGTTTTTGCTCAACTTTTTTCTTTTTTGTGGCTGGAAGAACAGACTGGGGGTCCAGCAGATTGTCTCATGGTCAATCCAAAAACTGTGCATCTTTTCTGGGGAAAACAAGCAGCAAATGCTGGTAAAAATCAAACATCTTTAAAAGTCGCCTTTTTCACAGACAGTAAAAAGCAGTTTAAAACACTTTGCCAGTCCCACAAAGCAAAATAAACAATTTCTACACATAATACTGGTTTTCAGGTACTATAAACAACTTTTATACTGAGAGGGGAAAAAAGTATAGTACAGTGTCATGACAGTCCATTAAAAAATAAACTACTACCTTTAAAAAGTACTAAACAAAAATTATTGAATGAAAGCACCCCCCCCCCAACAGACAGCTTATATGCCCCAGCAAAGGAAAGCAAAGTATGTAAAATTTTACCATAAAGCTAGATGCCCTTCTCTTCACTGTTGCAGTATTCCCTCCTGCCCCTGGCCCATTTGTCTTATGGATGTACTGGTTACCTCTTGATTTTCCTTGGACTGTCATTCCAACTGGCACTTTCAGTTCTGAGGATGGTACATCCAGACGTCACTTTTATGCCCGACACTACATGAGGAGCACACGTGATGTACAGCATACCTTAAAGCAACCTAAGGCTATGGTATACTGGCCGGACATCAGGCTGCCCAAGGCAGGGGATCCCTAATGTTATGAATACTGCAACGGTTTCTCTTCACTGTTGTAAACTGCATGCTTTATGTCTTTATGTGGTCATCTTTGTTGCCAACTTCTAATTATTTTTCTAATGCCTATAACTACCTATCGTCCACTGACATACCTTAATAGACTGTACAGGTATCCTAAGGCTCGGTCTTACAACAGGTTTCATAGGTATAGAAGTTTGACTTCCTCTGGTATTGTGGAAACTTGATTTCTTTTGTCTCTCCCATGTAATTGTAATAATTTCTTGTACATATTCGCTGTATGCATTGTTGGAGCTTTTCACCTCGGTCTTCCACTGAAAACGGGTTCTTCTGACCTAGACAGACTATCCCGGTAAACAAATGTCAAATGAATAAAATAAATAAGGCATTTTGTGAACGCCCTTGGGGCACAAAAAGGCCAAAGGGCAAAGTTGAGAACTGAAAATGCCAGGAAGCAACAGAAAAACGTAAAACCTTCCAGAAAAGGGGATGGATTGGAATATGGAGATATAAATCTTTGAGATCGAGAGGCACCATATAAGCCTGAGGAAGTAAAAGAGGGAACAAAGTCTGAAGGGACAACATTAGAAAATTGGGCACCTCAGAAAAAAGTGTTTAGATGAGAGAAGTCTAGAAATGGTCTCCAAGTACCCTCCTTTCTGGGTACTAGGAACGTTCTGCAGTAAAACCCTCTGCTACCGTGAGTCAAAAGGTCCTGAAGCACCTCTGGGAAAAAGGTGAGTTGTTCCTGAGGGGGCTGAGGAATACCCATACAAGAGGGAAGGGATTTCCACGCCATAAAATACCCCTGCATCTGGGGCAAGAAAAACTGATGTAATGGCGTTGGCTGCATGTTTTATACCTCTGACGACCTGACGTCATGGAAGAAGGGACAGCAACTGACGCAGGACCCAAGACTGTGTTAATCAGGCCAACTGAGGGCAACCTGCAAGCAGATTACCCAAATGTAATGACTGCAATAGTGAAACACGAAGAACATCAGCAACACTATAAACAGATTGTCAGCTCACACACGATGACTCCTACTCATATGCACCCAACACAAACCTTCATATGCAGAGGTACTCTCTAGATAACTACCTAAACACCAGACTCTACCAAAACACAAACATGCTTCACTTAACACTAGACCCCAAGCACCCAATATACATAAAAACACTAGCACCAGTGTCTCACCAAATAAGCCTTTAAGGCAATGCACGTCTATTCCAAGTGTTTAAGTTATAGGTGACTCTACAGTGAGACATACAGATCCCCCACTCACCAGGTTAAACAATAAGGTTATGGTCAGCAGTCTCTCAATTAGTGCCGTTATGACTGTCACAGTTCATATGTTGGTGTGAATGACGTGAGACATAGGTTCATAGGTGTGTACTAGGCTAATGGCCCTGGAGCCTTAGCCCACAGAAGTGCCCTGGCATCGTGTACCTCTCTAGACTATATGAAGAGAGACATGAGTGAACTCACTGAATGTGTGTCCCAGGTAGGTATGTCCCTAGCTTTGAGGAGCTTTTTATCCTTGCCTAGGATGATACCACAATATAAACAAAAAATGATTGACATCAATAATTGACTACGTTTCGGGTGTCATTCTAAGGGAATCCCATTCCTGTCAGCCTGGGATAACACGGTGGATGGACCATGATGCTTTGCCAGAGAAGGACTTCACCTGGCAACTCTAGGCTTTTGGTTGCTGGCTAATGCACTTGCCAACCCATAATGCCTTGTTTAGGCAAGGTCACAAAAACAAACTTGCTGATGTAAAAATATCAAACACAAAGAAAGTAAGGGTCATGCTGCTAAATGTTAGGAGTTTAAATCAAAAACTGCACTCTCTGGAAGTACTCTTCTCCCTGGAAGATGTTGACGTCTGTGTAGTCACAGAAACCTGGTTCAAGGTGGCAGTAAGTATCCCAGCCTTGCAAGACTACAATGCCTTCCACACTTTCGGACCGCAAACTGAAGGTGAGAGAAAGTACAGTTGTGTACACTTACCATAAATGTAGATGTTCGAGTGTATTCGCTGTTGCAGTCATTACACTAGGGTCATCCTGCTGGCAGGCTACCCTCAGTAGGCCTGAATTCCAAAGTCTAGGTCCGGCGTCGGTTGCTGTTGCCTCTTCCCTGACGTCAGTGCACCAGGGGTATAAAAGATGAAGCTGATGCCATTTTCTTCAGTTTTTCTTGCCCCAGATGTCAGGTGCCCCCAAAAGGGTAAGCTAAAAATATGCCAATAAAACATGCATGCACCAAAATACATTATACCTTCATCTACAAGCAAATACACCACATAGGTTGTATAGATTAGAGAAGTGCAGATAAGTTGCAGCAAAGATATGGGGGATGGTGGGTGGGTAACCTGGACTGCAACAGTGAATACACTCGAACATCTACAGTTATGGTAAGTGTACACAACTGTACTATGTTCTTCGTGTTTCACTATTGCAGTCATTACACTTGGGTTGAATCCCAAAGCTATGGTTGGGAGGCTGGAGCTAAATAGCATTAGGAGCAGCTATGAGCCCTGCAGAACTGCAGTGGCAAAGCCTGCCCTGGATTTAGAATAGAGTGGTAAATTATAGTGCTTTGTAAAGGTGTGCACTGAACTCCAGGTAGCAGCCTCTAAAATGTCTTTGGTTGGTACTCCTCTGAGGAAATCTGCTGAAGTGGCTACTGCTCTGGTTGAATGTGGCCTAATGCCCTTAGGCACGAATGCAGTGGCCTATCCACTTTGAAATAGTCTGCTTTGAGATAGCCTTTCCTTGTGATCCTGTAGCATATGCCACTAATAGTTGCTCTTTCTGAAAGCTTTGGTTCTGTTCAAGTAGAAGCGCAGCTGTCTGTGTATGTCCAAAAAATGCAGAATTCTCTCCCCCTTATTCTGTGGGTTTGGATAAAAAGTAGGCAGATGAATGGTTTGGTTAAGGGCCACACTGGACACTACCTTAGGCATAAATGTGGGGTTTGTCCTCAGAGAAACCCTGTCCGGATGAAAAATGATAAAAGGTTCCACAGCCATGAGTGCTTGTAACTCCGAGACTCGCCTTGCAGAGATTATTGCTAGGAGCAGAGCTGTTTTCCAGGATAAGAATTTTATATCTGCTGTTGATGCTGGCTCGAAAGGAGGCAGTGTGAGTTTTTCCAAAACATAATTGAGGTCCCAGGCCGGAATTGGTGCTCTCCTTGGAGGCCTAATGTTTTTGGCCCCTCTGAGGTACTACCTTATTAAAGGATGTGAAAAAATAGGTGGTTCCGTATTGTAATGGGCTGAAATGGCAGAGGCGTGAATTTTAATTGATGAAAAGGATAGGCCTTTGGTTCAGCATCTCAGTTAAGTATTGCAAAATCTGAGAAATATTTGGTACACACATGTCAATACCTTGTTCCTGGTTCCAAGCACAGAATCTCTTCCATTTTCCAGCTTAAGATTTTCTGGTACTAGCCCTTCTGGCCTCCAAAATTACATCCATTACAGCTTTAGTGAGAGGTGCGTTTTGTATGACTACATTATCCGTCATGCTGCCAGATTTAAGGTCTTTAGTTGGCTGTGCAGGATCTGATTGTTTTGTTGGGATAGTAGATGAGGTATTTGAGGCAAGGTCCAAGCCGGGCATTGAGACAAGTTCCTTAGGACTGGATACCAGTACTGACGGGGCCAGTCTGGGGCAATCAGTATCATCTTTGGCTTCTCTTGTCTGACCTTTAGGAGTACCTTGGGGAGGAGAGGCAGTGGAGGAAAGGCATATACTGCTAAGCTTTTCCAGCTGAAAGATAGGGCGTCCACTTTCCATGCTTGCTTGTGATAAGTCCTTGTGCAGAATCTTTTTAGTTGGTAGTTGTGAGGAGAGGCAAATAGATCTATATCCGGGCATCCCCATTTCCTTGTTCTCATACTGAAGACCTGTGGATCCAATTTCCACTTGTGGGGATCCATGAAGTTTCTGCTTAGTTCATCTGCCAGAGTATTTATCTTTCCTGGCAGGAATTGTGCCTGCAGATGTACTTGGTAAGTCAATGCTGTCCAACAAAGTCATGGCTAGTCTGCAAAGGGGTTAAGAATGAGTGCCTCCCTGCTTGTTTATATACCACATGACCGTGGTGGTGTCTGTCTTTATCAGTAGTTGTCCCGGATGAAGTAGGTCCTTGAAGGCTGTCAGGGCATTCTGAACAGCTAGCATCTCTTTTTGAATGATATGTAGATGCATTTGGTTTGCGGACCATGTGTCTTGAATACATCTTCCTGCCATGTGGGCCCCCCAGGCATAATCTGATGCATCCGTTGTTAATGTCTGCCTGGCTGGGGGTAAAGTGAATGGCTGTCCCTTGTTCTAGTGACATGCCTTCGCCCACCATTGAAACTCCTGTTGCAGGCAAGGAATGAGGGTAATTATTGTTTCCAGGCTGTGGCAATGCTGAGTCCAAACACTTTTTAGATACCACTGTAGTTTCCTCATATGCAGTCTGGCATATGGAATTAGTAGAATGCAAGATGCCATGAAATCCAAGGCCTGCAGGAATTTCCTTGCAGATAAGTGGGCTTTTGTTGCCAATTTCTTGAAATAAGTAATCAGTTGCTTTTGCTTGTCTGGCGTGAGATAAGCCATCCGGGCAGTTGTATTTAAGCTTGCACCCAGGAATATTATCTCTTGAGAGGGCACTAGTTTTGATTTCTTTTCGTTTACTGTGTACCCTAGGCCAATTAGTAATCTTTTTACAAATGCCAGATGCTTTAGAAGAGTGTCTTTGTTCTCTGCTTGAATTAGGCAGTCATCCAAGTAGGGATACATTTGAATTCCTTTTTGTCTGCAAAATGCAATTACTGGTGCCAGGCATTCTGTGAAGACCCTGGGTGCAGTAGAGAAGCCAAAGGGCAGTGCAGAGAATTGGTAATGCATTGAGCCAGCTATGAATCTGAGGCATCTTCTGCAAGATTGTCTGATTGGGACATGCAGGTATGCCTCTTTTAGATCCAAAGTTACGAGCCAAGCCTTTTTGCCCAGCATGGGCAGTAGCTGCTGTAGAGTCAACATCTTGAATTTTGGAACTTCCAGAAACGTATTCAGTATAGACAGGTCCAGTATTGGTCTCCAGGTTTTGTCCTTTCTGGGTACTAGGAATAGTCTGGAGTAAAATCCTTGCCCCTGCTCTTGTTGTGGTACTTGCTGAATGGCCCTCATATCCATGAGGGCTGTAATTTGTTTTTGTGCCTCTGCCCGTCGATTGCGTGGCAGGTTTGGCATACCCTTTCACCTTGGTAGAGTGTGAAAATAGAACCTGTAGCCTTGGGACACTATGTTCAGGACCCATTTGTCTTGGGTAACCATTTGCCAATTTGATGAAAAAAGTGCTAGTTTTCCCCCTAAGGGGGCTGCCAAATGAAAAGTGCTTGGATCTGGTAGAGGAAAGTCATTGGGACTGTATCCTGTAAGGTTGTGATTTGTCTTCTCTGCTTTTGGAGGTAGGAGCACCCCATTGTTTAGGCCTGTATGAGCCTTGGGGCTGAGATCTACCTCTGGGACGCCTGTATCTGCCTCTTTGAGGTCTGACACTGGAAAGGACCAATTATTAGAAGGCCAGTTTCTGCTAAACCTGGGTGGCTGTACATGGAAGAAATCCTTGACTGTCTGCATGGATTTAGCTTTATCCTCCATTTTTTTCAACACCTCTTCTGCTTTAGTACCAAACAAAGTATCATGTTGTAATAGTGCATCTAATAATTCTGCTTTAACATGATCAGGCAGATTCTGTTCCTTTAACCAAGCATGCCTTCTAATAACAGAACCTGTAACAGTGGCCCTGCAAGAGGACTCCGGTGAATCATAACCACATTGCCAAGTATGCTTTCCCACTTGTTCAGCTGCATGCAATAAATCCTGCAATTCCTTGTTCTCTGAACATTCAGTATTTGTCAACAATTTCTGTTTAAGCAGAGACATTAAATATTGCTGATATTTAAGCATATGAAACTGACAATTTAAAGCCCTCACAGCCAGGGTATCAGAAGTGTAGACTCCCCCCCCCCCCATCTGTCTAGAGCCCTAGAATCCCTATCAGAGGGGACAGGGTTTTTTGCAGTGGAAGCTTTGACCCCTTTGGGACCCTGAGATATAGTTCCTGGGTCAGCAGCAGGGTTTTTGTATAGGAATTTATGAGAATGAGGACCCTGTAGTATCTGTCTGGCTTAGCAGGTGCAGGGGGTAAAGAGCCAGGGGACAGTCCGGACTCTGAAAAAACATCTACAAGGTGGAATAGCAAGGGGTCTGTGCTGAGGAAGTAGCAGAAAGTCCCTGAGCCTTTTCTTAGATTCAGAGTAATCCTGGCTCTCCCAGTGGAAATGCTCCCTCATAGTATGCAGGGTTTCCCCAAAAGAATAATCCTCAGGAGGAGAGGCTAAAGGAATGGATTCTTCAGCATCAGAATCCTCATAGGGAAGCATGGAGTAATCCTGTTCAGAAGAAGAATCAGAGGAAATAGAAACCGGATCAGAAGAATCATACTCTGTCTCTTGCCTAGGCCTCTTATCAGGAGGGGGATGGGAGCCCCTGATCAAAGTAATTAGGTCTTCGGCCATTTTGAGCATCTGTTTTTTAGACATGAAGGTTTGAGTAGGAGAATGCTGTACTTGTTTCTTTGTCTTTAGAGCTGCTTTAGTCTTTGAAGCTGAAGATGGCTTAATATATAGTTGTGTAGGTCTGAAGACACCCTTAGAAGCCGATGCCTGCTCAGCGGCTCCGGACCCATCTGAGGGAATGATTTCCGAGTGTCCAATACCTTGAGTATCCAGAGGCCCAGTCGGCTCCACGTGGGAGTCAGTAGCGGCCTGTGGCTCTGAGGTAGCGGGTGCCAGGGGCTGCAAAAGTGCCTCACTGAGAACCGGCGATCGGCCTAGAAGAGGCCTCGTCGTCGGTTTTGGACCTCGGATGCCTATCCTTTTCCTTGTCCTTGCGTTTTTTGTAAACTCTGGTTGTCGGCTGGTTCGACAGCATAATGTAATTGAATCTACGACCAAAGTAATGAAAAGCAAAATCAAACCGACGCTTAATAGCGCGTTAGTTAAATCTAGCACAAAACTGACAGCTAGCTACACTGTGATCAGGGCCTAGGCAAGGAATACAGTAAGAGTGAAAATCCTTATGAGGTACTTGCTTCCCACAAGAAATACAATTGTTAACTTTTTCTGACATCGGTCTGGAGCAAGAAAAACATTTCCCCAACGGGGTACTTAGCTTTAATGAAGACTTCGGTTCTGAAATTCGGATTTGAAAATCTCAGGAGTCGGCTGACCGGCACTTGCGAACTGCTTTTGCTTCGGGCACCGCGCGGCAAGAAAGACTGAAGAAAATGGCGTTGGCTGCATCTTTTATACCCCTGTCCTCTGTCATGGAAGAGGTGACAGCAACCGACGCCAGACCTAGACTTTGGAATTCTGGCCGGCTGAGGGTAGCCTGCCAGCAGGATAACCCAAGAGTAATGACTGCAACAGTGAAAAGTACAGTTTTGTACCTACCATAAATGTAGATGTTCGAGGGCTATTACAGCTGCAGTAGTTACATATGGGTTTTCAGCCGGCAGGCGGTCCCTCGGTCGGCCGAATTCCAAAGTCTTGGTCCGGCGTCGGTTGTTGTCGCGTACTCTTCTGACGTCAGGTAGGCTAGAGTATAAAGGACACAGCCGACGCCATCTTCTTCAGTCTTTCTTGCCCCAGATGTCAGGTGCCCCCAAAAGGAAGGCAATACATAAATTAGTGTAATACACAAATGTAAGCAAATAAAACATAGTAGGATAACCCAGTCAGCAGGTATGAATAGGTATTCAAACCCCCAGGTCTTAGCAAGAGGGGAAGGAGGGTGGAAACCTGTACTGCAGTTGTAATAGCCCTCGAACATCTACATTTATGGTAGGTACAAAACTGTACTATGTTCATCGTGCATTACAGCTGCAGTAGTTACATATGGGTAGAATCCCAAAGCTATGTATAGGGTGGTAGGTACTAAATGGAACTGGGTTGAGCTAGAATGCCCTGCAAAACTGCAGTGGCAAAGCCTGCTCTAGTTCTGGAGTATAAAGGCAGATGGTAGTGCTTTGTGAAGGTATGTACAGAACTCCAAGTGGCTGCCTCCAAGATCTCTTTAGTAGGCACTCCTCTGAGGAAGGCTGTAGAGGTGGCTGTGGCCCTAGTGGAGTGAGATCTGATACCAGTAGGTACGAGCTTTCCATGATGGGAATAACAAAGCGTATGCAGTGACCAATCCACTTGGAAATGGTCTGTTTGGTTACAGGTTTCCCTTGACCCCCCACTGCATAGGAAACTAGGAGTTGATCTGATTTTCTGAAAGACTTGGTTCTGTCCAAGTAGTAACGTAGCTGCCTATGGATATCTAAGGAATGAAGCAGCCTTTCCCCTTTGTTTTGAGGATTAGAGTAGAAGGTAGGAAGGTGGATGGCCTGGTTTAGGGCTACCCTTGATACTACTTTAGGCATAAAGGAGGGTTAGTAAGGGAAACCCTGTCCTGATGGAAAATTAGGAATGGCTGCACTGCCATGAGGGCCTGTAACTCAGAAACCCTACGAGCTGAAGTGATGGCCAGCAGAAAAGCTGTTTTCCAAGACAAATATTGTAATTCTGCCGAAGCAGCTGGTTCAAAAGGAGGTAATGTCAATTTTTCTAGTACATAGTTAAGGTCCCAAGCTGGTACTGGCTGTTTCCTTGGAGGCCTTATGTTCTTAGCCCCTCTGAGGAACTGTCGCAGTAGAGGGTGTGAGAATAAAGGAGGATCCATGTTGAATTCTGCAGATATTGCTGAGGCATGTATCTTGATTGAGGAAAAGGAAAGTCCCTTGTTCAAAAGTTCAGTCAGGTACTGTAATATCTGAGGCAGGTTTAATTTTCTAGGATCCTGTCCTCTTTCTTCATTCCAACAGCAGAACCGCTTCCATTTTGCGGAGTAAGCTTTTCTTGTAGATGGTCTTCTAGCCTCCAAAATGACATCCTGCACTTCTTTGGAGAGTAGTGCCTGATGTGGAGTTAAGGGATTTTCCATGCAGCTAGACTGAGAGTTTTCAGCTGACTGTGAAGAGTTTTGAAATTGTTCTGCGTCAGCAGTAGAGGTGTTAGAGGCAGGGGCCACGGAGGAGTGTGTGTTAGGTTCCTCAGTAGTGGATACCAATGTTGTCTCGGCCAATCTGGAGCAATCAGTATCATCCTTGGCTTGTCTGTTCTTGCTTTCAGAAGCACCTTGGGCAGCAGAGGTAGTGGTGGGAATGCATAAACTGACCAAGTTGTCCATGTGAATGAAAGGGCGGCCATTTTCCAAGCCTTTGGGTGGAAGGTCCTTGAGCAGAACTTTTTAATTGATGATTTTGTGGGAGGCAAAAGGTCTATGTCTGGCCTTCCCCATGCTTGAACAATCTCTGTGAATACGCCTGGATGTAGCCTCCATTCGTGAGGGTCTGTCATATGCCTGCTCAGAGTGTCTGCCAGTGTGTTTTCCATTCCTGGTAGGTACTGAGCCTGGAGTTCTATTTGTCTTTCCAGAGCTAGATTCCAAAGAGTCATGGTTAATCTGCACAAGGGGTATGAGTGAGTCCCTCCTTGTTTGTTTATGTACCACATTACTGTGGTGTTGTCTGTTCTTATGAGCAGTTGTCCTGGATGCAAGAATTCTCTGAAAGCTGAAAATGCCTTTATTACTGCCAGCATTTCTTTTGATTGATGTGAAGGTGCTTTTCTGGTTTGTGCCATCTGCCCTGAATGCACCTGTCCTTCATGTGCGCCCCCCAGGCGTAATCTGAAGCGTCTGTGGTTATGACTTGTGTAGCTTGAGGCTTGCAGAATGGGAGGCCTTTGTTTACTTTGCATGCTTGAGCCCACCATATGAATTCCTTTTGTAGGCAGGGAATTATTGGAATCTCCACTTCTAAGCTGTGACTGTGTTGAGACCAAAGATTTTTGAGGTACCATTGAAGTTTCCTCATGTGCAGCTTTGCACATGGGATTAGAAGAATGCAAGATGCCATGAATCCCAGAGCCTGCAGGATTTTCCTTGCAGTAAGCCTGGTACTTTTTGCAAGTATTTTGAAGTAGTGAGATAATTGCCCTTGTTTTTCTGTTGTTAGGTAAGCCATCTGAGTGTTTGTGTCCAAGTTGGCACCCAGGAAGGTAATTTTCTGAGAGGGTGTTTGTTTTGATTTCTCCTTGTTGATGGTGTATCCCAGAGAAAGCAGTAAACGTGTCACATATGCTAGATGTTTGAGAAGTACGAGTTTGCTGTCCGCTTGGATCAGGCAGTCGTCCAGATAAGGGTAAATTTGTATCCCTTGAAGTCTGCAGTATGCAATCACTGATGCCAGGCACTTGGTGAATACTCTGGGCGCAGTAGATAAGCCAAAGGGCAATGCAGAGAATTGATAGTGCTTTGAACCTGCAAGAAATCTGAGGTATCTTCTGCAACTTTGTCTGATTGGGACATGCAGGTATGCCTCCTTGAGGTCCAATGTTACCAGCCAAAACCCCTTGCCCAGCATGGGAAGGAGTTGCTGTAGTGTGAGCATCTTGAATTTTGGCACTAGAAGAAATGTGTTGAGAATGGATAAGTCCAGAATTGGTCTCCAGTCGCTTCCTTTTCTTGGCACCAGAAAAAGCCTTGAATAAAAACCTTGTGCTTGTTGGTGCGTAGGTACCTTTTGTATAGCCCCCATGTTTAGGAGCTTTGCAATTTGTAGTTGTGCCTCTACCCTTTGATTTTGTGGTAGGTTTGGCATCCCTCTCATTTTTGGAAGAGTGTGGAAATGAAATTTGTAGCCTCTGTTTATTATGTCCAGAATCCACTTGTCTGTTGTGACAATATGCCAATTGTTTGCAAATAGTGCTAGTTTCCCTCCCAAAGGTGCTGCCATTTGAATTCTGCTTGGCATGGAAATGAGGGAGTCATTGAGTTTGCTTTCTGTACTGCTGTGCACTGTCGTCACCACTTCTTGGCGTAGGTGATTGCCATTGTCTGCCTCTGTAGGATCCTTGGGTTTGTCCTCTGCCCCTTCCTCGTCTGTATCTGCCCCTTTGGGCTTTGTCAGTCGTTGGAAAGGACCAGTTTTGATGGCCAATTCCTGCTGAACCTTGGTGGCTGAACCTGTAAGAAAGCTTTGACAGTTTGCATAGATTTTGCCTTTTCTTCCATTTTACGTAAAATATCCTCAGCATTACCACCAAAAAGAACATCCTTATGTAAAGGTGCATCCAGAATTTTTGCTTTCACTTGATCTGGCAGATTTTGTTCCCTTAGCCATGCATGTCTGCGAATGACTGCTCCAGTGGCGGCTGATCTGCTTGAGGCCTCTAGTGCATCATAGCCACATTGTAAGGTGTGCTTGCCCACTTGCTCAGCACTATGCATCATATCCTGCAACTCTTTTAAATCTGGTTGTTCAGGCTGTGACATTTTTGTTTTTAATTGTGATAACAGAAATTGCTGATATCTAATCATATGAAACTGGCAGTTTAAGGCCCTCATGGCAAGTGTGGCCGAAGTGTAAACTTTCTTTCCCCACCTTTCTAGAGATCTAGATTCCCTTTCTGAAGGCAAAGGGTTCTTGGCCGTGGAAGCCTTAATTCCTTTAGGGCCTTGAGAAATAGTTTCAGGATCTGCATTATGGCCTTTGTAGAGGAACTGATGAGAATTAGGAACTCTGTAATACCTATCAGGCTTAACAGGTGCAGGAGGCAGAGAATCAGGATTTAAACAGGCCTCCGAGTATACATCATCTAAAACCTCCAAAACAGGAGGAATAGCCAGAGGCCTATGCTGAGGTAACCATAGGAATTCCCTGAGCCTTTTCTTGGAGTCAGAGAAATCTTGGCCTTCCCAATGGAAGTGCTCTCTCAAGGAGTGTAAAGTCTCCCCAAAGGAAAAATCCTCAGGGGGAGATACAGAAGGAATGGACTGCTCTGCATCCGAATCCTCAAAGGGAGAATAAGCCTGTTCCTCAGCATCAGAGTGTTCTGATATAATGGAATCTTGGTCAGAAGGAGGAGAATCCTCCTCTACTCTGGTTCTCTTGTCAGGGGGGGCCTGTGAGCCTCTAATAAGAGTGATCAGGTCTTCAGCCATTTTAAGCATGTGCTTCTTAGGCGTGGGCCCAGGTCTTGGGCCTTGTGAGGCAGGCCTAGAAGGTTGCTTGGCTGATTTTGCTTTGGTAAAGGCCTTGATGGAGAAGGAAGATGAGGGCCTAAATACACCATGAGTGGATGTAGATCTATCCACATTGGTGGGTTCATCATGAGCAGGTGCTTCGGTAGTAGTCTGGGAAAGGGCCGAAGAACCAGCGGTCTCAGGTACCGAAGACCCCGCCGAGGGAGTGTCGTCGGTAGTCAGGGACTGCAAAGGCGTCTCACTGAGAACCGGCCCACGAGGAGCTTGTTTCGGCGTGGTGTCGGTGGAGACCGCAGTTCTCGACTGGCGGTCCTTTTCTTTGCGTTTTCTGGACATAGCGGTAGTCGGAGTATCCGACGACATTTTATAGTTAAACGCTTTCCCAAAATAATGTTGCGACTCCGCCCGACGCTTGATAGTGCGCTTATTGAAAGTAGCACAAAGCGGCAGCCCGAGACGTCGTGGTCTGGGCCCAAACAAGGTATGCAAAGGGAATGGAAATCCTTATGCGGTATTTGCTTCCCACAAGAAATACAATTATTAACTTTTTCTGACATCGGTCTGAGGCAAGAAAAGGTTCCCAACGGGTACTTAGCTTTAATGAAGACTTCGGTCCGAAATTTTTGTAATTCAGGAGCTGGCCGACCGCACTTGCGAACTGCTTCTGCTTCGGGCACCGCGCGGCAAAAAAGACTGAAGAAGATGGCGTCGGCTGTGTCCTTTATACTCTAGCCTACCTGACGTCAGAAGAGTACGCGACAACAACCGACGCCGGACCAAGACTTTGGAATTCGGCCGACCGAGGGACCGCCTGCCGGCTGAAAACCCATATGTAACTACTGCAGCTGTAATGCACGATGAACATCATGATGAACATCAGGATCTATGGTTGTGCAAGGCGTCAAGGCAAAACAGACACTGTTCGTGGTGGTCTTTATGGGGAATCTGTCTCTCACAATGGCATTTACCCTTCTTGGATGACAAGAAAGCCTACGAGCAACAAAATGGAAAGACAACTAAAAATAAACCCCAAATGGCTTATTTGCTACGACTCAGTTAAACTAGCAACGGAATGTAGGTGTTCAGACTGACTATCAAGAGATGGCGTTCAGACTGGCGGCAAAGAATTTCTGAGGATGGTACGTCCAGACATCACCTTTAAGCTCTATGCTACATGAGGAGCATATCTGTGATGTACGGCGCACCTTAACGCAATCTAAGGCTTTGGTATACTGGACAGACATTGGACTTCCCTAGGCAGGGGATACCTAATGTTATAATGTTTATTCTCCTGTAACTGCCCTGGCTGCTGTGTGTCCTTGGTCGCAGAGGATTAGAGCTTTTCTCTCTACCTTCTTTCCCATACTAAGGGACCTGCTTGATCTTTCAAGACCCCTCCCTGCTTTTTTGTTACAACCATCCCAACGTCTAGCCAAGGAAACCTGTTGCCCCTGCACATATATTGTGCTCCCAGCTTCCATAAGGACTAAGAAACTCTCTACCTTCTTTCCCATACTAAGGGACCTACTTGATCTTTCAAGACCCCTCCCTGCTTTTTTGTTACAACCATCCCAACGTCTAGCCAAGGAAACCTGTTGCCCCTGCACATATATTGTGCTCCCAGCTTCCATAAGGACTAAGAAACTCTCTACCTTCTTTCCCATACTAAGGGACCTGCTTGATCTTTCAAGACCCCTCCCTGCTTTTTTGTCACAACCATCCCAACGTCTAACCAAGGAAACCTGTTGCCCCTGCACATATATTGTGCTCCCAGCTTCCATAAGGACTAAGAAACTCTCTACCTTCTTTCCCATACTAAGGGACCTGCTTGATCTTTCAAGACCCCTCCCTGCTTTTTTGTTACAACCATCCCAACGTCTAGCCAAGGAAACCTGTTGCCCCTGCACATATATTGCGCTCCCAGCTTCCATAAGGACTAAGAAACTCTCTACCTTCTTTCCCATACTAAGGGACCTGCTTGATCTTTCAAGACCCCTCCCTGCTTTTTTGTTACAACCATCCCAACGTCTAGCCAAGGAAACCTGTTGCCCCTGCACATATATTGTGCTCCCAGCTTCCATAAGGACTAAGAAAGTATGTTCCACCTTGGACCTATCTATTAAACTACATTATATATTTATTTAGGACTACCTAGCAATTAGAATAACTAAGCTAGACTACATTATATATTTATTTATAACTACCTAGCAACTAGAATATCTAAGCTAGTGAGCAGGGAAACCAGCAGCAAATATTTTCTCCTCTACACCCCAATAGCAAGTTGCTTCTTTTCACCCCCTTACCTACATTTATCTGCAAATCCTCTCTCTAGCTGTATCTAATACTATTACCTTCGTCCGCCATACTTTCTGCCCACTAGGTGGCACCAATTTCCTATCTAGAGTTACACCTTGTACTCTGCATTCCCTACTATCTGTTCTTAATACTTTTATAGCTCTTACCCCTTGACGAGCTGAAACTCCTCTTGCTACTAAGGACCTATTCCTCTCACCACTATCCAGCTGTACTCTGTTTTCTTCTCTTTATTCCACTATCACTCACTACCTCTCTCCTGCATTACCACACTCTACTCACCCAGTGATACCTCAGAAGTCTGCAGCTCCCTGATTGTCTCTGTAGACTCTCTCTTGCCTGCTATAACCCGCTCCGTTCGCCCTGTGGGCTCACTCTGCTCCCCTACCCTACCCCCAATTCCCACCCACCCCCACGGGTCCTACCTTTATACTTACCAAGCCACTCCCTTTCATTCCTATCAAATCATCTCTCACCACTCTGTACAAACCTACCACTTATACAACCACTCACATACTAATAATCACTCTCCAATACCTCTTTCACACCCATTTAGTCCACACCCTCATTAACTCCAACCTCCTAATTTCCTACTATATTTCATCACCTCCTTCACCATGACCTTTACTTATACACTCATTTACATAAAACTGCCACTACTCCTTTTACTACTATCTATCCTCTCTATTCCCTATACTCTCACTTACTACGAAAACCTACAATTCTCATCTTCTCACCAATCCCTTAACCAAACATTAATAATAAATCTTGAAATACTTAGCCATTCTAACATAACATCCTCCTCATCCTATCACCTAAATACCACAGAGTAGCTCATTTTACATTTACACATTTTAGGAAAGCACAACTTAACTACACTAAACCACTGAAGCAACCATATAGTCCTCTCAAATATCCACTCCTTCATGGGGACATTCATCCCAACCCAGGACCCTATAACAACACCATAAGACAACTCACCCCCCCTTTCACTCCCAGTAATTCACTACTTATAGCTCATCTCAATATAAGAAGTGTTAACAATAAAGTAAGCCAACTGCACGCTCTACTAGATACTCACTCTTTTGATATCCTATGCTTAACTGAAACCTGGCTTAAACCAGTTACAAAAGACAATGAAATACTCCCACCTGGTTATAACATCCTGAGGTTAGAACGAACTACCAAAAAGGGTGGTGGGGTAGCAATACTGCACAAATCTGATTTACAGGTCTCATCCATACAGGTACAACCCCCTCTAGAAACCAATGTGGAAATAATTATTGCCAAACTCCAGCTCAATAATACTAAATCTATTAACATAATATGCTCCTACCTACCCCCAGGCAATAACATTAGCATCATAGAAAGTATCCTCTGCTGGCTTTCTACATCCTTCCCTCAAGAAACCATAGTACTCTGTGATTTTAATATAGACTGGAACTCCTGTACCACTTTAGAACCCACAACCCATATAAACCTCTACGGCTTTTCTCAGACTATTACCACCCCCACTAGGATCCATAAACCCACAGGCAAAGAAAGTATATTAGACTGGATCTTAATAAACTGCCACTCTCTCTCTTACAAAGTAAGTGTCCTTCCTGATGATATTAGTGACCACTCACTAACCTACCTATGCAGACAAAAATCCTATATTCCAAATTAACCTACCTTTAAAATCACCCGCAACAAAAAAAAATGTAATCCAGTCAATTTTCAAACTGAGCTTCAAGCCTGTGACTGGTCACCCTTAAGGCATCTGCCAATTGACGAAGCAGTATCCCATTTTAACTCCACATTCCTACAAATTTTAGAATTCCATGCCCCCTCACGCTCCATAAGAACTAGATGCAAAGCAGCCCCATGGCTCACTAAAGAAACCATACAACAAATCCTACAAATCCTACAAAGAAACAAAATCTGGTCCAAATGGAGAAACACCAAAGACCCAATTGATCAGCAACACTTTAGACAACTAAGAAATGCAACCAAAAAAATCAATACTTCAGGATAAAAAACACTATTTCTTCAAACTCCAACAAAATCACCATAGTCAACCCAAAAGCTTCTGGTCAGGCATAAATAAACTCTTACATCCAGGACTCTCAAACACGACCCCATCTGGTCTCTCCCAGAACTCTCCAAATGAGATTGCTAATGCTTTTAACAGCTTTTTTACTGAAACTATCCAATCTCTAGCAAACTCCCTACCACCTCTCAGCCCTACCCAATCACACTCCCCCACTACCTTACCACCTACCTTTTACTTAAAACCTATTCCCACAGCCCTCATCTATACTCTGCTTCATAAGCTCAAACCCTGTATACCCTCAGCCGATCTCCTACCACCTGAATACCTTCAAACTGCTGCTAAAGCTCTTGCCTACCCCATCTCTATTCTTATTAATAGAACCATAACTGAAGGCTCCATTCCTTAACTATGGAAAATCTCTCATATAATCCCACTTCACAAAGGAGGGAACTCAACTGAACTCTCTAACTTCCGGCCCATAGCCCTACTATCACCACTAGCCAAAATTATAGAAAAATGTATCCACCAACAAATTCTTGACCACATTCTCCAATATAACCTCCTAGCTGTCTGTCAACATGGTTTTAGACCATTCCACAGTACCACTACTGCTCTCCTATCCTTTACAGACTGCATTAATAAACATCGTAACAATAACATGCTCTCCTCTGCACTATTCATTAATCTCTCAAAAGCTTTTGATATGGTCAACCATCAATTATTACTCAATACACTCACCTCATTCTCACTTGACACACAGGCATTACAGTGGTTCAAGTCCTATATGCACAATAGACAGCAAGCTGTTCTTTGGGATAATAATCTATCCAAGCATCTCCCTTTTACCCTTGGTGTCCCACAGGGATCTATCCTGGGACCTCTACTATTCTCCATATTCATTAACGACCTTTCTACTAATCTACCTCTATCTACCTGCATACAATACGCAGACGACTCCACTTTGATTTGTAAAGCAACCACCTTATCTGAACTCCAGGCCATCACCCAATCAGTATTCAACCATGTTGAAAACTGGTTCCAACAACATCATCTCCTCCTTAATGCCAAAAAAAACAAGCTATTATTATTTACTCCAACTAACAAATCCACCCCACTAGATTTCTCTATTACCTCCATCGATGGTACAATCATAGCTCCTGACCCAACTACAAAACTTTTAGGTGTATTGATTGACCACAACCTCAACTTTGATGCTCATATTAATGCCACCATCAAAACTGTAAACAGAAAACTTGGATCCTTATATAGAATAAAACCTTTTCTTACACCAGAAGCCAGAACTACTATTGCCCAGACCCATCTGATCTCCACCCTCTTCTATGCCTCGCCAGTTTATACGAATCTTTCCAAAAGCAACCTAAACAAACTGTCTACTTCGTATAACAATATTGCCAGGTTTGCTACTGGGTCCTCATTTAGAACACATCACTGTCTAAACCTAAAACTTCTAGGATGGCTTGAACTAAATAACCAGCTAAAATTTCAACAACTCTCCATTACTCATAAAATACTATATCAACCTAGTAAGACTCCTATTCTCAGTAGCCTTATCTCCCCCTACACAAACCTTTCTAACCTTCGCTTAGCAAATAAACTACTGGTTACCTCCCTGAAATCCCACAACAAGGCAGGTGATTCTCTTTTCTCTAATTCTGTGGGGAAGGTTTGGAACATACTTCCCACTAATCTTGCATCTCTTTCATCATTACCTCTCTTTAAAAAATAAACTAAAGATTCACTTAAAATCACAATGGCTTTGTCCTTGTACTAACCCAGACTACCCCCCCCCACCATTACCTTTTCTATATCTCTCCTCCTTACCCACTTTGTAGTATAACAGCAATTCCTCACTCTTCCCCATCCTAGTATCTTATTCCCAACATGCTATCACTGGGCATGCTCCTTACTACTTATTCATTCCTCTGTGAACTCTTATCTTCCCACCTCATACATAAACCTTTCTATTTCTTCCACTTTGACTATAATTACTTCCTCTTGTACTTACCCTCCAGATTTTTTTCTCCTACTTCCCTGTCCTCTAAAATTTCACCTTCTACCCTGTGTTTTACACCTTACATTACCTTTTTATTTACCGTTCATAACCTTTTAATAGCATTTTTAAAGACACATTCTTACCCTTTATACTAATATTGAATTATCTATCCCTTTCTCTTGGTTTTAATACTGCATTCTACCTTATTAACCTACTACTCACAATCTGTTTATTTTTAGTTTCTATATAACCTAAGCTGATGGAGAAATTTTTATTTACTTTACATATTGCATGTATCCTTTTTTGTATTGTGTTTCTTTTGTATTGTCTTGATTTTATCTAGTTTAAAAGCGGAGCTTTTCTCCCCAGGCCTCTACTGAAAATGGACATATATCCAGTTGGACTAGCCCGGTCAACAAATGTAAAATAAAAAATAAAATAAATACTGCAACAGTGAAATGGAAGGACATCAGCACAGGCAGACCATCTAGCCTCGAAAGCCTCAGAGAACAGCACTCTTCAGCAGCAGTAATGCTCTGAAAGTCTTGGGGACCAAACTTGTATTTCAGTCAGCTCTGTTCAAGCTGCTAGACAATTTGGGCAAATGGAAGTTGCCCTGAAGCTTTGGAAGCTGGCCTGCTGCCATACCCTTGGTAGGATATAACCTATATAGCTAAGGCTACTGCAGCAATGATCAATATGATGAACAATACTGAAATCTGATTAGAGTCCAGACCCACTCTCGTTCACCAAAGGGAAAATGTTTCATTTTCTATGTATGATTTCCTTGACCCCAACTTCCTAGCCTCCCTTAAAACAGAAAGCATGTACTTGGAAAATAACGCACCTAGAGTGGATTATAAAAAGATCATCCAAGATATCAGATTTAGGGACTTCAGGTTGCAGCTTATGAGGACACCCTTCTTTTAGGTCAAGAGGTTTACATACTGAGGCAACAGTACAGGGTCTGTCCTCATCACACACAGGAGGAGAGAGAGATCCGGTGGGGTCTCATCCAAAAGGGAACTGTGAGTAGATTTTCGGCCTGTCCTGCTTTACCTTCTGTATAACCCTGACAGGAAGAGTAAATGCGTAGCAAACAGACCTACCCAGTTTATTGAGAAGTAATCTGTTGCCCAGGTCACTGTGGCTGGTGGCCTTGTTCAAAACTGTTTGGGCTACCTAATCTCTGGAGAAACAGAAAGGTCTATTCCTGGCAGACTACACATTTGGACCAAATCCAGAAATGCAATCCTGTTCACAATCCATTTGTGAGGGTTCGCTCCTCTGTTCTGCTGAATTAGCCTACCAGAAAGCTCTCCTAAAAATAATGTAAAATGCCCAAGGTTCATGTCTGACTCCTGAACCAAGTTCCAGGATTCCACTATTAACTTGCATATTGACAGAGAAAAGAGAAATCCCTTTTGGTCAGCTTTCCATTTTTCCTAAAACTGGCATTTCTTTCCCTTAGGCTGTTTGCCTTTGTCTTGCCTCCAGTGGAAGTTTCTACTGCAATTGGCGGCGGACTGCAAAGTTAAAGATGTGTAGGCAACTTACCATAACCGTAGACATTTGAGCGTGGTCTTTGTTGCAGTCATCACTACAAGGAACTCTACTACAATAAATAAAGTGTCACCGACTGCTGGAGACAAACTGGATGAAGTTAATAGTTTATTTGATAATCCACAAAGGTCACGTCAAACAAGTGAGCATTAACGTCTTAAATACAACTGCGTTTTCGTCCTACTACACTGACTTCTTCAGATAACCTCTGACTAAAAACTGAGCCTTTTATACATAAATTAAATAATAGGTTAACCAATCACACAAAAATATATTAATTAAAAAAGCTGATTACTAAGTTTCTTTAAAAACCCTTTTCTATTAAATCAGTAATGTTCAATGTAAAAACAAGAATTAACTAAGACCTTTTATAAACTAAAACCATTTGATGTGAAATTCAATTTGTGGTCTTTAATAACACTTTTTCACCATGAATAAATAGTTAAAATCCTAAGTATAAATAAATTCTCTTAAAAAATGAAAAAATACTAGAATAAGCATAAAATACATAAGAATAGCCTGCCATCTACTGGTTGTGTTACAAATTACACATTAAAACTTTATATATTTCTACAATTTACTCTACTACAAGTTGAGCGTCAATGTGCAGCCCGACTTGGAAACATGGGCATTCTTCCCTATGCCAGTACTGACATCAACTTACCTCATACACCCTGACATACTTGGCATGTGTGTGTCATCCACCCATACTAATGTTTAGTTCTTTCTTGTCCCCCATGCAACACGGCTAGCATGCATTTCAGCCTTTAGAACTTAGGAAGCAGGGGCCAAGGTTTGACATATGGTGAATACTGGCTCTCATTTATGACTTGCACAATAAAAGTAGTACAGCGGATAGTGCAAGTAGCAGCAAAGGGGAGTGGTGGATATGAATGCCTACCACAGCCCAAATTATCTTGGACCAAAGAGGGGAAGCAAGGAGGGAAAAAGGACTGCAACAATAAGCAGCCATCTGTTGTGGTCAGTTGCCATCACCCCCATACTACATTCATGTGGAGCAATGTTGAACTCATTGCTATAGGGAATACTTCCAAAACAGGCTCCACCCTTGCAAGGAGAATGGATGTGTGTTATTGTACAAGAGATGAGGAGATCACACTCCTCAGGATGACCCTGGTCTTGCCGTGGAGGCCACATCCAACCTGTACTGATCTGAGGAAGTACAAACTAAGGAACATGTGGATGCTTCCCAGGTAACCTGCACAGCAAACCCTCTCAGGAAAGCCCTTTGTACAAACAGAGCACATTCTCTCCCTGACAGCTTGGCCACTGGTTTTCTAACAAACTGCAAAGCAATATGCTATCCATTTCACCTTTTTAAATGCAACCTGGATAACTGGATGGGAAATAGAAGATACATCCCTGGGATTCCACCCATGTCCCTGCTGGACAGGGGCATCGGGTGCTGATTTGTATAAACATGGGCTAAATTCAGGGCTAATAGCCTAGTAACTTCCGATTATCTTATGAGACAGTCTGTATAGAAACAGACAGCTCCATCTTGCCCTCAGCACAAGATACAAAATTATTCCTAATTTCTGATAAATGAAACATCTGGTCAGAACCCAAGTTATCTGTGAACATCCAGTGAGTGCAAAATTTTCTTTCCCTTACTGAGGTGCAGAAGGCAGTTGCAGAGCTTAGTTGAGGACTAGCTCTCTAACAAGACAGTGGATACTCAAGACATGAGGGTCTTGGCCTTGCTTTTGAAAGTAGTGTCTGCTTTAGAGGCTTCCTGTTAAAGCAGGTACTGATGGACTTGCGTTTCAGTGCTGTGGACACATTCCAGAATTGCCCTTGGTTATCTGGAACCAGATGCCTGCAGACAGGCATCTGAATGGACTTTTGCAGGGTTTTGGCTAAGAGGGACAATACTTGAAGGTTCTGGTTTAGACAGTTCAGTAAAAAAATTAACTTTCTGCTCAACACTCTTATGGTTGAGTCTAGCACAATGGAAATAGGAAGAGATGTTGTGTCCCTTCCCTGAGCAGATCACAGACTACAAAATTGTGTGTGTGGTATTTGTGTCCTACAAGTAGTTCAGTTATTCATTTCAGAAACAGACATCTACAAAGCAGAAGCACAATATGAACGCCTTAATCTGTAAAGTACATGTATGTAAAATAAGATCCCCTTCCCCAATAATGTATGCATCTGTACCACTGAAGCCAGGCAAAACCGATGGACTAATGACACTTTGTATCCCCATTAACATACAAACTCATTTATACTGCAGTAAGAAACAACTATTGATAGCGCGGGGGGGGGGGGGGCACTCCTCTTATACCACAGTAGTGGTAATGTCCAAGTGGGAGGATGTATGCCTTTCCTGGGGAAAAGACCACAAAATCAGACCAGATGTCAGGGCTCCTGCAGCACAAGTCCCAAGAGTTATCACTACTGCAGCAATAACCAATGTGTTTCCAAGGGCTGGTATCCTGTCATACATGCATTGCTAAACCAGGACTGATGATCAGTTACTGGGAAGCACAGTGATGCAATGGTTAACAGTACTACCCTCACAGTGGTTGGTTCTGCAAGTCTGGTTTCCTGCTAGGGTGCTTTATGTGCAGAATCCCAATGTACTTCCTGTGCGCATATTTTTTTTGGATCTTCCAGTTTCTTCCCCAATTCCAAAGCCATGCCCCCTTTAGGTGAACTGGTAATCCTCTAAACTGAAAGAGGGTACATGTCTACATAACGTGACTGCCCACCATCCCATCTAGGACTGGCTGCCTGGCTTACAAATATAACTTGCCAGAACAGGCTCTGACTCTCCTTGACTGAACACAAAAGCAGACCCTGAGGAACGAATGAATGCACTGGTCATTATTTTTAATGAGAAAAAAGCTGTTTTTTTATTCTTCCAGGTCTCTTCTACCTAAAAGGAATGCTGAAATGGTGACAATTCCAACAAAAATGCACATGTCCAGGCAATTTTAAGCGGTGGCCCAAAACTTGCAATGACATAGGTGTAAACAAGTGGGAAAGGAAATATAGAAGTGTAAGGAGTCTAAATACAAAATGCTCATTCTTAGGATGTAAAGCTGGACAGGAAAGTCATAGGTTCACAAGTTTTAGTGTCAAGCTTATGACCTACTGTCCTTTAAGAAGACTGACTGCCATTATCATGTGATGGAATTTTCTGCTGATAGTATATTCCTGATTTTACCTTTACAGAGGTGACTTATTTGTCGTTTGGTAACCGGGAAAGTCCATGGGCAGAGATTAGCGCTTTTTCAATGGAGGCCTGGGGAGAAAAGCTCCATGTACATACATATAAAACAAAATCAACAGGAATCAATATAGAATTAATGCAAAACTATTTACAAAAGCAATCAATCAACAGAAGGTACAAAATACTACACGACTTAAAAATTGATAAAAACATACCGACGTAGAGATAGTAGAAGCAAAGGATTTTGTGTAGTATGCCATAATAGATTCTGAACCAACATGAGATAAGCATTCTGTTTCATGTGAAATGCAAGAGACTGCACTAAGGTGTAAAAGGGAGTAAGTAATTGCAAGTGAAAGATGGAGGAAAAAGAGCACGGCTAGTGTTGGGTAGAATTTTGAGACAGAAAGGCTGAAGGAAGTTGGAGTCGTTTGGTGGAGGTTAGGAGGGGTGAGAGCAGGAGCATCCCTAAGTAGAAGAAAGGCAGGAGTGGCGCAGTCATAAAAGTAGAGGGGTTCTGGGTAGTTAGGACATGGGGAGGAAGTGAGTTCCATTTTTGTGCGAGGGAAAATGACAAATAGAAGCTGCCCAGGAGTACGTAAGGGTTTATACACTACAAGGAGATTCTGACTATTAGACCTGAGAGATCGGTCAGGAAGATGCATACTAAGGATAGAGGAATGGGAGGGGGCATTGGGATGGCTTGAAAAGGAGTTTATGAGCAGTAGACAGCTGAATGGAAAAGAGATAGTTGGGGAGCTCCTTCCAGTTCAAGGAGTATAAGGCATCACAGTGGTGGGAGGAGGATTTGGAGCTGGTAGCAAACTTGGAGATTTTGTTGTAGCAGGATGCCAGTTTTGCCTTAAGTCTGGCTTGTAGATTGGTAAGGAGAGGCCCATACATGAGAGATGGAGGTAAGTGGTAGAGAGGGTAAGCTTAACTGAAGAGGTAAGGTAGCGATTGAGACGATAAAGCATTCTGAGTTTCTGGTGAGTTTTCTTGATGTTAGTTTTAAGGGTGCATCATTTTACTGACAGCAATAATTTATTTTGGCAGTCTTTGGGTAATGAAATGCTTTTTCCTCTATGTCAATTTTAAGAAAGTTTACCGGACCTTTTCCTTTTATCATATATTAACTTTAAGCAATGTCAGTGGATCTTGCACAGACCCAACTCAATGTGTGATCTAGGTGCAAGCTCTGAAAAATGAGTCCTTCATGGTTATATAAGCCAAGCACAGGTCCCATTTTAAATAGTCTACAGGATACACACAAAAATAAGCTGCGGTGGTGCAGCGGTAGCCTCACAGCAAGAGGTTCTCCCGTTCTATTCTCGGCTGGAGCGCCTTCTGTGTGGAGTGTGCATGTCCTCCCCATGGTCGAGTGGTTTTCGAAAGACATGCATAGGGCGTGCCTTCATTGAAGGCTGGGCATCGAGCTGGCCATCTTGGCACCATAAAAATCTACTGCCAATCATTAGCAGACCGGAGTTCCGCTGTGGCGACCCCTAATCGGGAAAAGCCGAAAGAAGAACAACAGGATACACACAAAACATGTGACCCCAAAGTAGTTTAAGATCTGATGTTCTTTTTTTTGTTCATCACTCAACAGATGGCTCTCTGATCGGACTTGGGCCACTTTTATGCTAGTGTGTCAGGGAGAAACACTGCAAAAATGTATAATGACAAAGCATCATACAGCAGTAGAAGAATTAACAGTTAACAGACAATTAGCCACATTTGTAAGGAAATACATCAGCACAAGCAGACATTCTAACAGGTTCCATAATACCAAAACTGTAAAAAACAAAGAAAAACAAAAAGTGCCAATGAAATTACAATGTTTTCAAAGACTAAAACAAAAGCACTAAGAATGTATTCTGAAAGTTGCATATATATCAAAATGGTCAAACATGTTGTAAAATTAATATTAGCACTTTAAGCAATATTAGAACTAACTGATTAATACAAACTGCTACTCTAGAATAATCTATAAAGGAAAATGGTTTAACTGCGTTACACAAGCAATATGATTATAGATAAAATTATATCTGCACCTTCAGAGTCGACCAAGCATTTACAAAACTGTACCAGAGATTGTCCGATATCACAAGTATGGGACCTGAAACCACAAAGGAGCTCAAAATCAGAGATTCAATAAAAAGGCAAATTCTGAAACTGTTACACTATATGCAGCTCCTCCCCTACGCAAACTCTCCTGACAAAAAATGCTTTGCTTCCTACACCTCCCACTATATATATATATATATATATATATATATATATATATGTATATACACACACACACACACACACACACACACACACACACACACACACACATGTAAACAAACAGGCACACATTCTATCTCAGAGACCTCTATACCTCACAGAAAGTGGAATGGTCCAAGGTAGTGCAATATATCCATTGGTTAAATTATTTTAAAGTCCATTTAGATTTATTCTTGCCATTAGACTGGTAAGGTTCCAAGTCTATGTTTGAGCGAATTACAAAACCATGAAAGTACCACTCTTTCTTTTACATTCAGTAGACTATTACAGTAGTTTTTTGGTGCTCTGCAATAGATACAGAAATGTTTTATTGCACTAAATGATGTTGGATTGTGATTCATCTGTGGCAATATTTATACTCGAGTCCAGATCACAACATGTTTCCATTAATCATGCTTTTAAGCTGTCCTGTTTAAGTACAGAGAAAACATTAGTCATTTAATTTGTCATGCATCAAAGAAAGAAGGTCAAACCTGGTAAATCAGTAAGAGTTTTTAAATCATATGTTAATTACTACAAAAATAACTATACTCTGTAAGGCAAACTAGCTATGAGATGACCCACTTTCATGATTAAACACCACATATTTAGCAGGTCTATTTAAGATCAGTCTTACTGGACCGAATTGGGCGGCCCTAAAAAAGACACTGAGGATGGACAGCTTTGTACTGTGAAAAATGCAAACTACACACTACAAAGCATGCAGGTCGGTCATGCCTCCTGCTCCAGACTGAATACCCCCAAAAATGGCATCAAATCCCTTAACAAAATAAAACTCAGATTCCATTCAAAAATAAAGGGTTTTGCTAAATGCATTTTCTAATTTGCCAGTGAGAATTAGGTCACAATCCTATTGTTTTGCATGACAGTGAATGCTGACCCCAATCAACAATAACACACTTCCCTCAAATTCAATTGGCCTTCCAGCTATATCCTTTATTTTTATCTTCACTGAGCGATTTACGGTTAGCATTTCATTTTCGTTATTTTTATTTCCATCAACAGCAATAAAAGAACAGCAAACCAACAACTATGCCCATTCCAACCATGCAAGTAACCAAGAGGGATATTAATATGTTTACAATCCGAATAGTGTCAGATGTCATTAAACTGTACAGTGCAAACATGAGGAAAGTACAGTTGTGTACACTTACTATAAATATAGATGTTCGAGTATATTCAGTGTTGCAGTCATCACATTTGGGTTATCTTCCTGCAGGTAGCCCTCAGCCGGCCTAAATACCAGAGTCTTTGGATTTCTGCGTCGGATGCTATCGCTTCTTCCATAGCATCAGGTTGTCAGGGGTATAAAACATGCAGCCAATGCCATTACATCAGTTTTTCTTGGCCCAGATGTCAGGTGCCCCCACAATAGGAAGCAATTATGTGGTATGGAACACCCCCAGCAAAAAGCAAATACACATGATATAATACATGCCAAACAAGGAGGAAAGGAAAAGTCAAGAGAAGTCAGGGGGAGATGGAGGGAGGCTAACCAGGACTGCAACAGTGAATGCACTCAAACATCCACATTTATGGTAAGTGTACACAACTGTGCTATGTTCATGTTTCACTGTTGCAGTCATCACATTTGGGTTGATTCCCAAAGCTAAGGAAGGGTGGAGGTAGTTAAAGAGCATTAGGGCTAGCAATAAGGCCCTGTAAGACTGCTGTGGCAAATCCAGCTCTGGATTTAGAAAAGATAGGCAGGTAGTAATGCTTGGTGAAAGTATGTACAGAGCTCCAGGTTGCAGCTTCCAGGATGCCCTTGGTAGGAACTCTTCTGAGAAATGCAGTAGAGGCAGATGCAGCCCTGGTGGAATGTGTTCTTATCCCCTGTGGGGTAGGTTTTCCATGGTGCTTGTAGCTGAAATGGATACAATGTGCATTCCATTTGGAAATTGTTTGCTTTGAAATGGCCTTCCCCTCTGCCCCTGTAGCAAAGCTAACTAGCAGCTGGTCAGATTTTCTGAGAGGCTTAGTCCTGTCCAAATAGAATCTAAGCCATCTGTGTACGTCCAGAGAATGCAGTATCCTTTCACCTTCATTCTGAGGATTAGGGAAAAAGTAGGCAAATGAATGGACTGGTTTAAAGCCACACTAGACACCACCTTGGGCATACAGGATGGATTAGTCTTGAGGGAAACCCCGTCCGCATGGAAGATAATGAAGGGTTCCCACTGCCATGAGGGCCTGCAGTTCAGACACTCTTCTTGCTGAAGTGATGGCTAGAAGCAAAGCTGTTTTCCAAGAAAGGAATTTCAACTCTGCTGTAGCAGCTGGTTCAAAGGGGGGGGGGGGGGGTTCCAGTACAAAGTTAAGGTCCCAGGCTGGAGTGGGAGCCCTTCTGGGGGGTCTTAAATTTTGGCCCCTCTAAGGAATTGTTTTAGCAGGGGATGAGAGAAGAGGGGTGGGCTCAGTATTATAATGTGCTGATATGGCACAGGCATGAATCTTAATTGAAGAGAAAGGCAGGCCCTTGTGGAGCATTTCTGTTAAATAATCTAGAATATGAGGTAAGATGGGCACTGTTGTGCCCATCCCCTGAGCCTGGCTCCAGGAACAGTATCTTTTCCACTTTTCTGAATAGGATTTTCTAGTACTAGGCCTCCTTGCCTCAAGAATGACATCCAGCACCTGCTTACTGAGGGTTGCTGGAGATGATGTCAGGAAATTATCCAGGCTGCAAGGTTCAGGGTTTGAAGCTGAGTGTGCAGAATCTGGCCCGCCTGCTAGGACAGCAGGGAAGGGGTCTGAGGCAGGTGCCAAGGTTGTAGCACTGTCAGAATGCGCAAAAGGCGGTAACAGTGCTGGCGTGGCCGGTCTGTTGCAATCAGTATTGTCCATAGCTTGTCCTGTTTGATCTTTAGTAGAACCTTCGAGAGGAGAGGCAGAGGGGGAAAGGCATAAACTGAGAGGCTTTCTCAGGTAAAGAACAGGGCATCCACTTTCCAAGCTTGACTGTGGGGAGGTCTGGTACAGAATTTGTTCAATTGGTAGTTCTGAGGGGAGGCAAACAGGTCTATCTCTGGTGTCCCCCACTTGTTCCTTAAGAGCTTGAATATTTTGGGTTCCAGTTTCCATTTGTGTGGGTCCATGACATTTCTGCTTAAGTCGTCTGCCAGTGAATTTCGTTTGCCTGGCAGGAATTAAGCTTGTAGGTTCACTTGGTACCTCAAGGCTGTTTTCCATAGAGCCATGGCTAGTCTGCAGAGTGGGTAGGAATGGGGTCCCCCCTGCTTGTTTATGTACCACATAACTGTAGGGTTTGTCTGTCTTTACCAATAGTTGTCCTGGAAGAATATGGTGTCTGAAGGCTGTCAGAGCATTCTGTACAGCTAACAGTTCTTTTTGATTGATATGCAGGTGCATCTGTTTTGGGTTCCGTTTGCCCTGAATGCACTGCCCTGCGAGCCCCCCATGCATAGTCTGATGCGTCTGTTGTTAGGGTTTGGGCGGCAGGGGGTAGAGTAAAAGTGAGTCCCTTGTTGTGGTAGCAGGTCTCTGCCCACCAAAGGAACTCTGCCCTTAGACAAGGAATAATAGGAATCATTGTTTCCAGGTCCTGAGAATGTTGACACCATAGACTTTTTAGATACCATTGAAGTTTCCTCATTTGCAGTCTTGCATATGGATTTGACAGAATGATAGAGGCCATGAACCCCAGGGCTTGCAGGATTTTTCACTGCAGATAGCTGGGTTTTGTGGCCAGTAGTTTGAAGTAGGTTGTCGAATGAACTTGTTCCTCTGGAGTGAGGAATGCCATCTGGGAAGTTGTATTCAAGCTTGCTTCCAGGAATACAATCTGTTGGCAGGGTAATAGGTATGATTTCTTCTCGTTGATGGTGTACCCCAGTGAAGTTAGAAGTCTCTTTACAAATGCCAGGTGCTGTAATAGCAAGTCCTGACTCTGCCTGAATCAGGCAATCGTCCAAGTATGGGTAAATCTGAATATTTCTCTGCCTGCAAAATGCAATGGCAGGAGCGAGGCACTTTGTGAATACCCTGGGTGCAGTAGAAAAGCCAAAGGGCATTGCAGAGAACTGATAGTGCATGGAGACTGCCCTGAAGCATAGGAATTTTCTGCGGAATTCCCTTATTGGGAAGTGCAGGTAAGCTTCTTTTAAGTCTAGAGTTGCCAGCCAGGCATCCTTGGCTAGCATAGGAAGAAGCTGCTGAAGAGTTAGCATTTTGAATTTTGGAACCACCAGAAAGGTGTTGAGGATAGACAGGTCCAGGATAGGATGCCAGTTTTCTTTTCTGGGAACAAGGAACAGTCTTGAATAAAAACCTTGTCCCCTTTGTTCTGCTGGGACAAGTTGAAAAGCCCTGATACTGAGGAGAGAGAGCACTTGTTTTTGGGCCTCCGCCCACTGGTTTGGGGGGTGGGCTGGCCATCCACTTGGGGTTGGGTGTGAGTGGAAGTGGAATCTCTCTCCTTGGGAAACTATGTTTAAAACCCATTTGTCTTGGGTAATGAGTTCCCAGTTTTTTGCATGAATGGCGAGCTTTCCTCCTAAGAGAGCAAGTAGTTGAGCAAGGTTTGGTAGAGTTAAGGATAGGTCACTGTGTCATTTTTCCACAGGGGGGTGGCTTACTGCTCCCTGCTTTGGAAGTGGGGGCCCCCCACTGCTTAGATCTGTGCACAGCCTGAGAGTGAAGTCTTGGTGGTCTGCTGCTCCTGGATTTGGACTGAGAAGCTCTGGAAGGGACAGGAAAGGACCAGTTCTTTGAAGGCCAATGCCTATTTAATCTAGGTGGCTGTACTTGTCAGAAATCTTTAACAGTTTGCATACATTTAGCTTGTTCCTCCATGAGGACTTCTGCTTTGTTGCCAAAAAGGTGCTCTTGGTGTAAGGGTGCATCCAGTAATTTAGCTTTAACATGACCTGGCAAGTTTTGTTCCTTAAGCCAAGCATGACTTCTAAGTACAGACCCAGTGACAACAGCCCTGCAAGATGCTTCTAAAGCATCAAAACCACACTGCAAAGTATGTTTACCTACTTGGTCATCAGAATGCATCAACTCTTGTAAATCTTTGTGCTCAGCGCAGTCAGGAATTAACATAATTTTCTGTTTAATTAATCCCATAATTTGCTGCTGAGACTTTAACATATGAAACTGGCAATTTAAAGCCCTAATGGCCAAAGTAGCAGAAGTAAAAACCTTCTTACCCCATCTGTCTACAGCTCTAGAATCCCTATCAGAAGGGGTAGGATTTTTGGCAGTAGTAGCCTTAATGCCTTTTGGCCCTTGGGAAATTGTCTCTGGATCTGCAGTAGGATTCTTGAAAAAGAATTTGTGAGAGTCAGGTACTCTGTAGTACCTGTCAGGTTTCCTGGGAGCTGGAGGCTAAGTGTCTGGGGTAAGGCTGGATTCCAAGAAAACATCTACAATCTCCAGAATAGGAGGGATAGCTAGAGGCATGTTTTGAGGCAGGTTTAAAAATTCCCTAATCTCTTTTTGGACTGAGAATAGTCCTAGCTTTCCCAACGGAAATGCTCCCTAAGGGTATGCAAAGTTTCACCAAATGAAAAATCTTCTGGAGAGGAAGCAGAGGGAATGGAATCCTCTGAATCCTCATAAGTAAATAAGGGTAAATCCTGGCAGTCAGAAGGAACAGAGATATCAGATTCCTGATCAGAAGAATCAGAAAGAAAATCAGTTCTAGGTCTCTTACAGGGGGGGGGCTGGCTTCCCCTAATTAAGGTAATAAGGTCTTCAGCCATTCTAATTATTTGTTTTTGAGGCATATGGGCCTGACAATGCGCTTTGTTTATCGGTTTTCTAGGCTTAGTGCGAGCTTTAGGCCTGAGGAATTCAGTATTCTTAGCTTGAAACCAAGTCGTCGGTTTGATATGAAAATTGGTAGGCCTGAATACACCCTCAGAAGCCAGTGCCTGCACAGCAGCTCTGGACGCATCCAAGGTAGAGACATCTAATAAAAAACAAAAAACCAAAGAAACACACCAAGCCAGCAGGAATTATAGTTAGCGCTTTTGTTTACTTAATCAATCTTTGCTTTTTTGTTTTTTATTAGTGTTCTTCTTTGGCAAGGTAGAGACATCTGCAGGTTCCATAGCTGAAGCATCTCACAGCATACTGGACTCCGAATGGGTTTCAGTAGAGGCCTGCGAATCTGTAGTAGCGGGTATCAGGGGCTGCGAAAGCACCTCACTGAGTACCGGTGGACTGGCGACTAGCTTATCTGAAGCATCGTCGGCAGTTTTGGAGCTATGCGGTCTGTCTCTGTCTTTATCCTTACGTTTTTTCAGAAGATCAGTAGTCAGATGGCTTAACAAAGCCATTTCGGAGTACAGAGATCGAGAACAAAAGTATTTAGCTACAAAAATAGCCACAAGACGAATAGTTTGGGTGTTGAACAAGGCACAAAACCGACAGCAAGGGACGTTGTGGTCTGGGCCTAAACAAGTGACGCAGTAAGAATGAAAATCTCTATGAGGTATTTGCTTTCTACAGGCAAGACAATTGTTAATTTTTTCTGACATCGGTTAGAGCAAGAAAAAAAGATCCCAACCTGGTACTTATCTTTTTGAAGACTTCGTGTCTGAAACGCAAACAAAAATTTCAGGAGTTGGCAGACCGGCACTTACAAACTGCTTCTGCTTTGGGCACCGCATGGCAAGAAAGACTGATGTAATGGCGTCGGCTGCATGTTTTATACCCCTGATGTCATGGAAGAAGCGACAGCATCCGATGCAGAAATCCGAAGACTCTGATATTCAGGCCGGCTGAGGGCTACCTGCAGGCAGATAACCCAAATGTGATGACTGCAACAGTGAAACACAAAGATCAAAAAATACTCTGCATTCCATTACAGAGTATTTTCTTCTGTTTCCAAATATTTAAAACTCTGGTCTTTACACTGGTCAAAAATCTTGTTTAACTAAAACATTTCTTCACATACTTCATAGCTACACCAAATACTGATAACTGCTAAATAAGAAGCCAGGCTTGGATGTTATGAATTAATGTATATTATGCTGCCTGTGGCTAAAGACCTGAGACCCTAAACAACCCTAAGTTTATGCTGCTCCCCCTATGTCCCCACAAGTAACACACACACACACTTTTCATCTTCCCCCAAGTGTCACATGTTCATAAACCATGAATAGAAAATAAAAAAACGATTTTCAAGCTGCTTCTTCCAATGCCATTAGACATTTCAACGAACAGAAGCCAACCTCCATGCTTTCCTCTCACTATCAAATAGAGACCAGATCCAGGCCATTCTCAAGTTCCTTCTAAAATCCTTGAACCCACTGAGACTTGGTGGGAAGAAGATGAGTTACATTTATTTATTAAGTCATTCAAACTTTGTTGACCAACTACACACCACTAGACCAACGGCCTTTTCAAGAGTGACCCAGGATGGTATTCATACTAACTGAGGAAATTTGACCAAGGCATCAGGGAACTTCCCCTACTAGTCATTAGTTAGTGGGACCCATTTTGAAGGAGCACTTCCTGTTTCCATTCCAGGCACAGAGGTGGCCCACAGAAACAGGAAGGCAAAAAGAGAGAAGGAGATATAGTGAAAGAAATTAAGGAGAAAGTAAATATTGCAAACAAAGAACATGCACAGGATTCAGGGGAAGTGCTTCAAAGAATCCTGTTTGATGGAGATGATCCAGCAAATGACGGATGTAAAATTACAACCCTCCAATTGAAAGGATTACAGGATGATTTATTTAAAAGAAATGCTGAAGAAATAGTGGTGCAGAGTGAGCCAGAAAATGAAGATTTTTCCTGGGGGGGGGGCGTTATGGAGAAAATACAAAAGGAAGATGCAAAGACAATCCTGAAGGCTAGTGGTGAAATGGAAAAGAAAACATGCTGAGAAAGCAAAAGAAGGCAAAAGTGGAGGAGCAGAAAATAAGGCAGAAGAAAATGAAAAACAGACGTACATGTTAAGGATTCAAAGTAAAAAAAGACAAAGAAATGGACAGGTGTGGGACAATGCGATAGCTCCTTTGGATGTAAAACCACATGAGGTAAGAGCATTTATTCTTATTAAACATACACACATTTTGCAACATTATATTTCAGACTGTTTTTGCAATGGAAAATTTTCTTGGAGAATATAAAAAAAAAAGAGTTGCCCATGGAATTTTTATGTGATAAAAGCATTTAACAAGGAAACAAAAAGAAGATTCATGTACAATTTTGAACAGAGGTAGACAGAGAGACTTTGAAAGGACATTTGAACTCTTTATGTAAAGTAGTACTGGACACATCAAAAGTTTATGACAAAAGGGGATTATGGATTAGTGGCTGGGACAGTAATAAAGTAAACTCTCAGTTAACCGACACCCATGGGGATTGGTAGATGCCAGATAACTGTAGTTTCTGGTTGCATGAGAGATACTAATAAAAAGAGACCTGACTAATACTGTACCCTATACTATTTTTTTGGTTTGACTTGCTCTCAGTTTGGGGAGAAAGGGAATTTATTCCTAACTTCCTTTTTAAAACTCTAAAACTCTAAAAGCATAAGATATGTTTCGGTGGGGGGGGGGGGATACAATGTGCAACACATGAAAATTGTAATGTATTTCTTCAAAATTGTTTTGCCAGTTGCTTGAGTTCTGGTTAGCTGAGAGTTTACTGTCCTGTACTGTATTAAAAATAGAAAAAAATATACATATACCAAGTGTGATAAATGTGGAGCCGAACAGGGGTGTTGTAAAATACTGGGGACAACCCAAAATGTGCTTTTTTGTGGAAAAGGACATTTGATAAGTAATTGTGACAAAGGAATACGTTATATTTGTGGGGAAATGGGACATGATGCAAAAGAAATGAACTGAAATGTTATAAATGTAACAAAATTGGACATTTATGGATGGATTGCAAAAATGAAAACAACAGTAAGGGGAAGAACATCACGAACAAAAATTTTAGTAGTAATAATAATAAAAAAAGGGCAGATAAGAAGGCTGTGAAATAAGTGATAAAGACAAACTGGGGTAGTAAAAGGGGAAATGAATTCTATTGGTAAAAGGATAAAAGACAGAAAAAGAAAAAAATAAAGAAATAAGTACAAAAGAAAAAAGAAAGAAAAGGAAAAAAAAAGATATAGAGCTACAGATTGGGCTTGGTGTACTGGATAAGGTGCGACTCACAGGCACAAGGGACTGCGTTTGATTCTCACCTTTGGGAAGGAAACTGATTAAGCCAAGCATGACCTATTAAAAATAAAGGGAAATGAAGAGGAAATCGCTGAAAAAGCATATATACAGCTAAAGAATGAAGCCTGGTGTAATGGTTAACGTGTTTGATTCTCACCTTTGGGAAGGAAACTGGGTAGGCTTAGAATGGCCTGTTGAGAAAGCACCCTGTAATTAGCTATGAATTTATAAAACTATGAATCTAAGGAAAAGGGAAAATGAAAATTTAAGTGCTTTCTGTGAATGTGATTAGTATTAAGAATATAGTAAGAAGAATATGAGTTTTGGAGTGGGTAATACATGTGATGAGGATGTAATTATATTAAAATACACCATATGTTTAACAAATGAAGTAAGATTACAAACACAAACTATGGGGAAGAAAGATAATCTGGAGTTTGGGAAAAGAAATGTTCTGGAATAGTCATATTCTGTAGAAATACATTAAAGATATTAAATGTAAGTTTAGCACAAAAGGGAAAATTAACCACTGTAGATTTACAATGGAAAGAACAAGTCTATAAACTTATAACGCTGTATGCTTATACTAACTGTAAAGAAAGGGAAAGCTTAGTTCATCAGATTTTAGACTATGTAGTGATAAATATGAATATTATAACAGGAGGCAAACTCGTTTAACAGGCAAGCATAAAAAGAAAGGAAATGAAACATGAATAATGTTAGAACTTATAAGATATGGTAAGTTAAAACTTTAGGAGAAAAACTCATGGACTTACAAAAAGGGGTATGTATAGAACTGAAATAGATTCCTTTATAGTATCAGAAGGTTTAGTTATAGGAGACGGGGAGGTAGCTGAAACAGGATTTTCTGATCTTGCAATATGGTTAGAGATAAAAAAAAAACAAGAAATATAATAAAACAAAGAACTAAACAGGATAAATGAGAACTGGAATGAAGAAGTAGAGAGATTAGTAATACAGTTACAGAAAGATCATATCACTATGAAAATATTTTATAAAAACTGTTCTGAATGTTGGGTGATATTTGAGGAAAAATACATAAAAAATGTTTTTAACATTGGCAATATGATGTGAGAAAAGTAGAGAAAGAAAAATATAAAAACACAACGATGAATCAGAAGATTTAGAACATAATGATAGAAAGTACTTTGACAAAAAAATTATATGAAAAATCAAGAAAAAAAATACAAAAATTGTTATACAAGGAGAAGTAAAAAGAGAAGTACAAGTTACTTATGCAGATTAGTAAAGAAATATGTTAGTGTAATGGGAGAAATAAAAAATGTAAAAGGAGAACTAGAAAGAAGTCAGGAAAATATTAATAGTGTAGTACATATGTACAAGTAATGTTTAAAGAAAAAAGGAGTGAAAAAATGTGGAAAGTATTCTCTTTCAGTTAACCTTTTTAAAGTGTTGGAAAAGCAGATTTCTTTAAATGAATAGATAAAGTACTAAGACAAGTAAGTGTAGATTTGGCCGCAGGCCCAGGTGGAATACAGTAGGAAATGTATGTAAGGGACTGGCAAAAAATATTTTTAAAGATTCTGAATGAATGGTTAAATTAATGTATTATGTATAAAGAATTATATAGTGGAATACTTAAATTCATATGGAGGAAGGACAATAGGTTCATAGGTGTTCACTAGGCTAACTACCACAAGGGCCTTTTTAAGCCTAGCCATGCATCCCAAATCTCTGACAAGTTCTGATACCCTTGATAAGTGTAAGCATGGGCCTGGGACATGAACCATTTACAGGTTACCTGTTTTTGCATTAGAGACATAGGTGCCAAAACAGGGATGGCATTACCTGTTTCCCATCCAATTGTTCAAGTTGCACTTAAACTGGGTTAGGGAGGAACTATGCTTCACATGGATGGGAAGCCTGTTACATAGACGGGATAGTATCTGGGATACATACCTATCTTGCCAACAGGTCCTATTTATATCACAGGCAAGGTTTAAGTCTTTAGAACGGGTAATTCTGCTACCGTCTTGTTTTGTGGATATGCAGGAGGTCCATCAGAGTGGAGTCTAACAATGCCCTGTATGCCAGGCATAGAACTCTCCTGAAAAGCCTGTAAGAGACAGAATACACGGATAGGGCCTTGAGGCGATCTGCATAGAGCATATTACTTACGTCCTGTATTCTTTTAGTGAAGAACCTCTGTGGACATTCCATTTGTTGGATATGCCTGGTTAGGTACATACCAACGGGTACATTGTACTCAATGATAGTTCTGATGAATGCGGAATACAGTGGAACAATGACTTCCATGGACTTAGATGCCATAACTGTTTGTAAGTGGTGCAACATAGAATGATTTCCTCACCACTGTAGACACATTATGATCAAAGGCTAGATTACTATCTGTGTGTGTCCCTAAGTCTCTGACTACTGGGTAAACTCTAAGGGGTGCGTTGTCAATATGATAGTTACTAGGGATGGATGACTTCCCAAATGATATTATTATCCACTTCTTGCCATTTAGTTTTAGTCTATGGCTCTGACACCAGTTGTCTGTCTGTGTCAGTGCCCCTTCTGGAGAACATCTATGTCAGTGTGAGATTCGATAACAGCTCCTAATTTGCAATCATCTGCAAATTTAGTCAGCCAGGGACATTGGCCTTGCTTTCAGATAAGTAAATGCCAAAAAGGAGCAGTCCAAGGACTAATCCCTGAGGGACTCCACTTGTGACTGGCCTCTTTGTAGAGGTGGACTCCCCAATTCTATAAACAGAAGACCGAAGACATTAAACAGAAGACAGAAGAATAAAAAAAAACTGGAGACAAACAGTACTGATTACTAATGACTATAAGATGTTTATGAAAGCACAAAAGAAATTTGAAATTAAAATGGGAAATATTATGGAAGATAGAATATGAAGTATAAAGGGGAAGGTTGTCAATAATTACTGATAGAAAAATTGTGATATTAACAGAAAAGCAAAAATCATGACAGGAAACCTTAATAAGGCATTTTGCACAATTGGACATGGAATCTTATATTGTTTCATTATTACCCATAATTGAGCAAGTTAGGAAATTATGTACGTCGGCATATAGTAATAATAAAGTACAGATACTTTTAAACGGGTGGTTAAGCCAAGAGGTACATATGAAAAGTGGTATACTCTCTGTATTAGTTATGAATGTGATAGTATGTGAAAGAAACTTCGAAATGAAGGAGGCGGGGTATATAACACCTGAAGGGTTAAGAACTCCAGTTATGTTAACATATGCAGATGGCAAAAAACAGAACACGGATCAAAGTAATAATTTACACAAACAAGTGTTTAGAGATGATGGGGATGGCTTTAAATAAAGAGAAAAGTAAAGGTTTAGGTGATGTAAAGATCGGTACATATATTTTACAATTAATGAAATTTCTGTATTAGGTATAAAATTTGGGAATAAAGATATCAGTGTGTAGAATTCAATGGGGAAAAAGCAGTAGGAGAAATAAAGCAAACGTCTTTTTTGTTGAGCATATAAATTATCAAAAAAGGCTTATTTGATAAATGCAGCATTGATGGGAAAAACAGCATACTTAGTAAATGTATTTATGTTGCCAACAGTATTTGAAAAGGAATTATTGCAGATAATTTTTTCATTTACATGGGGTTCTAGATTAAACTTGGTAAAAATAGGAGTTTTGTATGTAAATAAAGGAGAAGGTGGTTTAGGGTTAATTAACCTAGTGGTATATGCTACTTCACTATATTTGTATAAAGTGTTAAAGTGGATAAATGAAAAAGATGTGAGATTAGTAGTAAAACTGTATAAATATAAGTATGATAAATTTTGGGGTATGGTAAAAAAAGAGTAAAAGAGAAAGTGCATAAATGAAGAAATAAAATGTTACAAAAATATTTTTGTGGAAAATAAAATTTGATGATATAGAAAAAAGATCAAAAAATATGGTACAAGAATGTAATGCTAAAACATTACTACGTAAAACAATGGGATAATCTAATCAGAAAGTAGATGGTCAAGATTTTTTTTATTTTCTGGAGACTAATAGGTAAATTGCCAGTAAAAGGAAATATGCCATATAAAAAGAAAAGTGATAGAATATGTTTACACTATCAAGAAGAAAAAACTATAGAACATGTGTTTTCGAAATGTAAAATAGTACGAAAAGTTATGAGGAAAATTATGTAAAAAAAGATTAGAAAGATATTATAACAATAGTAGTAAAGAATATGTTAAAGAAATAGATAAAAAGCTATTTTACGTTATAAGGGTTATATGGACTGAAAGAAGAAATTATGCTTAATGGTAAATGGATTTTAGCAACAATATTAAGTTAAATCAGATGGTAGTTATAGAAAAAGGAGTGGGGGTCTAATAAGGATGAACATTTAGCATAATTGTACAGGACATTATGAATATGCGCTTGTACATATGTAAATATATTTTAAATAAAAGTTATTTCTGTATTTGAAGTACCCCTACCCTTTTTCATAATTGCCATGGAATCCTTTACATCACAATCTCAGCCAGATGGCACCCCGGTTTAACCTTCCTTCTGTAGAACTGCAGTTCTATCCAGCCACAGCCATTGGTCTCAGCATATGAACCAGAAGAACTGCAGTTCTATCCAGCCATAGCCATTGGTCTCCACATATAAACCAGCTCACCGGGACAGAGGAATACAGCCTTGAATAACCCAGCAAACTATAAGGAGCTAATGAGGCTAGCCAAGAAATGACAGGAAAAAAGATGCAATGGAAAAGTACATTTAGGGGCAAATCTCTGAGATTAATTTCCCATTACACAAATTCAAGAAAGAACGATAAACTTCTGTAAACTCACACACATGGAATCCACTCAGGCAAGCCAACCAGTAGTACACCAACACCATACACAAGTCGAATAAATCCAAAGTGCGTTTAATATACTATAACACAGAATTTAAGCACATAAAAAAGCTTTTCATTTAATTGAATACATCAACTTACTCAGAAAAAAAGCCTACACAGGAAACAGGAGTTTAAATTTCCCTCCACCTAGTCACGATTGCTAGACAAGCATTGAAAGGGTTGCCTGCATAGTGGAACACTCGCAAGCCCCTCCCCAGCTTTACAAACTTTTAAAGTGGTACATTCTTTTTGTTACAATTTCGTAGTGCCAGATAGCAACAGCAAACAACTCAATAAATATATCCTACTTTAAAAACATTTAAGCATCAATAAAATGAAGTAAATAAATAAATAAAACAAAGCGATGTGCCTAATTTACTTAACCCGTTGCTTTGTGGACATAGCAAAATTAAAAACTAAAAAATCAAATGACACATTAAAAATTGGTAAACCCATAAAAGTCATGTGTATGTATATGTTTAAACAATATTATAGTCCTAACGTTTTAATATGAAAAACACTACTATAAAAATAATAAATATTTGTAATTTATTTTTATTTATTTATTTTACATTTGTTGACCGGGACAGTCCGACTGGATGCATGTCCATTTTCAGCGGAGGCCCGGGGAGAAAAGCTCCAAGGGTAAGCAGATACAGCATTACATAATACCAGCATTACATATTACAAACAGATTATTTACAGAGATTACGTAAGTAAGCAAGTTAAACAAGTTCCACAGGTTAAAGTTAGTCCTGAGCACAAGTCAGGATTAAATTAAATTACACAGTAAACTGGTTAACAGATTTTTACACATTCAAGTTAGCCAGGCTTGATACACTGACATAGCCAGTTAAGTGACAAATGTTGTTTGAGTCTAGTTTTAAATTGACCTAAGGTGGAAAGTAAGGTAATATCAGCTGGAAGTGAGTTCCAGGATCCACTTACAGAGTTTGCAAAGAGAGAATCACTGGCTGTGTTATTAATTTTGCTAGTCTGAATTAGTAGTTTGTTAGAGGATCGAAGCGGTCTAGGATTGTAATAGGGGGTGATAATATTTTTAAGTGCAGGAGTATTGTCCGGATTATAGAGGATTTTATAGGCCATAATCAGTTGGTTATACTGGATTAGGCTAGGTAGTTCAAGCCAACCAAGCTGATTTAGATTGATGCAATGATGTGTCCTAAAAGGCAGCCCAGTGGCAAACCTGGCAATGTGGTTGTAGCAAACTGAGAGTTTGTTAAGGACAGTCTTGTTCAAATTCGAGAGTAGAGGGGATGCATACAGAAGGGTTGAAAGAAGGTGAGAGCGAGCTATGGCAATTTTAGCTGGAGGGTTAGGAAGGCTTTTATTCTGTAAAGTGACCCTAGTTTTTTATTGATGGTTTTGATAGTTTGGTTAACATGTAGGTCAAATTTGAGATTATTGTCTATGATGACACCTAATAATTTTGTAGATGGGTCAGGGGAGATTATTGTGCCATCATTTGATTTTATGGTAAAGGTGAAAGTGGTAGACCTACGTGTTGGTGAAAATAACAGCATTTTAGTTTTTTTGGGATTTAGGATCAGGCGATGTTCAGAAAGCCAGTTTTCTATTGTATTAAAGGTGGTCTGGGTAGCTGACCATAACTCTACTGGAGATGTGGCTGAGCAAATCAGAGTAGAGTCATCAGCATATTGGATACAGCTGACTTTTGGGATGACAGTATAAAGGTCGTTAATGAAGATGGAGAACAGCAAGGGCCCTAGTATAGAGCCTTGTGGTACTTCGAGGGTGTTAGGTAGAACGTTAGAGAGTTTGTTCTGCCAGACGACAGCCTGCTGTCGACCATTCAGGTAGGATTGAAACCATTGGAGGGCTCCAGTATCTAGACAGAATGTTTGCAGGGTGTGGATTAAAAGTTGGTGATCAACCATATCGAATGCCTTGGAAAGATCCAAAAAGAGGGCTGAGGATATATAATTATTGTTGCGATTATGGTTTATGGTGTTAGTAAAGGCTAGGAGGGCTGAAGTAGTGCTGTGATGAGGACGGAAGCCATGCTGAGTGTCTGCCATAAGGCGATTTTGGATTAGGTGGTGCATGAATTGTCTATGAATACATTTTTCCATAATCTTTGCAAGTGGAGAGAGTATAGCTATTGGCCTATAATTGGAGAATTCAGTAGAGCTGCCTCCTTTGTGAAGTGGGATTACATAGGATATTTTCCAGATGGTGGGAATTTTAGCTTCTACTATGGTTCGATTGATTAGTATTGGGACGGGGTAAGCAATAGCATCAGCTGATTTTTGTAGGTACTCGGCAGGGAGTTGATCAGCAGAAAGTGTAGTGGGTTTTAATTTTTTGATCAAGGTACGGATAAGTGAAGTGGCGACTGGTTGGAAGCTGAACGCAAGTAGGTTTCTAGGGGTGCTACTTTCAGGACCTGGGGAGCTAGGAGGTAGTTGGCTAGCTAGGGCTTGAATTGTCTCAGTAAAGAATTGGTTAAAACTATCAGAAACATCTTCAGGGGTTTTATCAATAGTAGCAGCAGGGATTGGGGTTGAAGTTTGTCCAGGATGTAGTAGATTATTTAAACCTGCCCAAAACTTCTGAGGGTTATTTTGATTTACTGTCTGTAAATTACAGTAGTATTGTTTTTGTCTTGTAAAATTGATTTTTTGGTTTCGTTCCTGGATTGCCTGTATTTAATGTGATCTTGAGGGTCTTTAGAAGAACACCATAAAGCCCATGCTTTGTTTCTAAGGGTAATTTTGAGTTTAGACTCTATAGAAAGCCATGGTGCAGTTTTTGCCTTGGTTCTCTTTGAACGAACAGGTGCATGCAAATCAAGGATCTCAAGGAATTTGTTGTTAAAGTATGCTACTGCTTCCTCTAAGGGGAGGTGTTTTAGAATAGACCAATTACATGAGTTATATTTATGATAAACTTTAATGAAGCGAAATCATCCTCTCATCATTGTGCAAAAGAAACTGTATGTTTGAAAATTATTACTATTTATCTACTCAAACTTTTTAGTCTCAAAATACACATGATGGAACTAAATTCATTGATGCCTGGGTAGTGACAAGCATCTAGTCTTAGTTGCCAAATTAATTCACAACATTCCAGAATCAAAGACTCAGGGCCCCCCCTATTATCCATAGGGACTTGATCTATAACTCGAAAGGTAAAACTATGGGATGGGTGGTCCATTGTGTGCCTCGCAAGGGCGTTCTCTCCTTTACGTCTCCCTATAGCGTCTGTGTGTTCATACACTCATTCTCGCAATTTTCTGTCGGTCTTTCCAATATAGAAGACCGGACAGTGGGAACACCTTGCTAGATAGACCACCTGTTTACTCTGACAGTTGAATTTACCCCCTATTTTGTACCTCCTACCCCTCACCTTAAAGGTGTGTCCTGTCTCTATGTGTTTACAATACCGACACATGTTACACTTAGACATACCTAACAAACTTCCTACCTTCCTCGGTTTCCTCTCCAGTAACTGTTTTAGAATGGGTCCCGTTTGTAAACTATAGTGGGGTAACCCTGGAGTTTGTTCCTCAATGCTAAGTCATTCATAAAAAAATTCCAATTTTTCTGAACTATAGCTGTCACTGTTTTAGCATCCAAGCTAAATGTTAGAATAAAACTATAAGGACTTATGCCTTCTACAACCTGACTTGTATTTGTCTGGTGTACTGTATTCTGATGAAGTATGGGTAAATAAATTCCCCTGTCTCTTTTTGACTGAACTTCATCCACTGAATCCAGAATCAAGTTCAAAGGGTACCTTCTTTTTATTATTCTAAAGGGAGACACTGAAGTAGCCCAGGAGTTAGTTGAATTCTTTAACTCAACGACTAGGTTTCGTAAATTTACTTCGTGCTTTGCTGAAGACAGAATATCCTATCTTGATGTACACATAATTAAAGACTGTATCAACAAGTTTTACTTGGCTAAAATATTCCATAAGGAAACTTATTCTAACACCTTCCTTCAGTTCTCCAGTTTCCATCCTTTTTCACAGAGAAAATCTGTGGTTAAGGGGCAACTGGTCAGGGCTGCGCGAATGGTCACTACAGACACAGACTTTAGGGATGAATGTAACTTCATGAAGGATTTGTTTTTAAAAAGAGGGTACTCATACTTAATCAGAATACAGTACACCAGACAAATACAAGACAGGTTGTAGAAGGCATAAGTCCTTATAGTTTTATTCTAATATTTAGCTTGGATGCTAAAACAGTGACAGCTATAGTTCAGAAAAACTGGAACTTGTTTATGAACAACGTAGCATTGAGGAACAAATTCCAGGGTTACCCCACTATAGTTTATAAACGGGGACCCAATCTAAAACAGTTACTGGAGAGGAAACAGAGGAAGGTAAGAAGTTTGTTACATGTGTCGGTATTGTAAACACATGGAGACAGGACACACCTTTGAGGTGAGGGGTAAGAGGTAGAAAATAGGGGGTAAAGTCAACTGTCAGAGTAAACAGGTGGTCTACCTAGCAAGGTGTTCCCACTGTCCGGTCTTCTATATTGGAAAGACCGACAGAAAATTGCGAGAACGAGTGTATGAACACATACATGCTATAGGGAGACGTAAAGGAGAGAACGCCCTTGCGAGACACATAATGGACCACCCATCCCATAGTTTTACCCTTCGAGTTATAGATCAAGTCCCTATGGATAATAGGGGGGGCCTTGAGTCTTTGATTCTGGAACGTTGTGAATTAATTTGGCAACTAAGACTAGATGCTTGCCTCTACCCAGGCATCAATGAATTGAGTTCCATCATGTGTATTTTGAGACTGCAAAGTTTCAGTAGATAAATAGTAATAATTTTCAAAAATACAGTTTCCTTTGCACAATGATGTGAGAGGATGATTTTGCTTCATTAAAGTTTATCATAAATTAATATAATTCATTAATTACAAATATTTATTATTTTTTTATAGTAGAGTTTTTCATATTAAAACGTTAGAATTGTGTAATATTGTTTAAACATATACATACACATGACTTTTATGGGTTTACTAATTTTTAACGTGTCATTTGATTTTTTTGATTTTTTAGTTTTTAATTTGTGATAAATTTTGCTATGTCCACAAAGCAACGGGTTAAGTAAATTAGGCACATCGCTTTGTTTTATTTATTTACTTATTCATTTTATTGCTGCATAAATGTTTTTAAAGTAGGATATATTTACTGAGTGGTTTGCTGTTGCTATCTGGCACTATGAAATTGTAACAAAAAGAATGTACCACTTTAAAAGTTTGTAAAGCTGGGGAGGGGCTATGCAGGCAACCTTTCAATGCTTGTCTAGTAATGTTGTGACTAGGTGGAGGGAAATTTAAACCCCTGTTTCCTGTGTAGGCTTTTTTTCTGAGGAGGTTGATTTATTCAATTAAACAAAAAGCTTTTTTATGTGCTTAAATTCTATGTTATAGTATATTAAATGCACTTTGGATTTATTCGACTTGTGTATGGTGTTAGTGCACTACTGGGTCGGCTTGCCTGAGCGGATTCCATGTGTGTGAGTTTACATTAATTTCCCATTAATGAGACCAGATACCGCTACTCTGGATTCAATGCAGTTCCAAGCCTAGTGTGCTTATTGTGGCACAGAGGCTGTTAGGGCATAAAGCAAATAATTAAATAGCTTTCTGTGATGGCCATATCACAACTGGCTCCCGTCCTCCATGGGTGAAGGAGCAGAGTCATGGTAAACCAGCCAGACAGCTGCTAGCAGGCTGTTTGTACAGCCGAGTCAGACTCTTTCTGACCTTAAGGCCTTTAGCTTGCCAGGCCCATCTGTTAAGAACTGCTTCTTTAAGCTGACATTTGCATTCATTACTTCAGTAATCCTGTCCCATTCAACTTCACCTCAGTCTCCCCCCTCCTTTTCTCTTCGATCTTTGTTAGTATGCTGTCTGGAAAATGTTGTGTTTGCATTATGTGGATAAAGTAAAAAAAACTCAAGAAAGCTGCAGTGAAGAGGAGTGTGTGTACGTGTGTGCACGCACATGTGTGTATGCGTTTGTGTGTATGCACATGAGCACACATGCATTTCAGCTCTAAGAGTTTTTTCTCTCTCTCCATTTTTAGTTTTAGTTTATCACTCTTTTTGGAAGGATCTTGACACCTTGGAGCTAAATGGCCCTTAATGAAAGGAGTTTTGTGATACCTTTTTCCTGTCTGGAGTCAAACTAGGAGTTAATTACTGATTCTGCACTTCGGTTTATTTGGACTTTGTTTTATTATTACTCTGGACTTTGTTTTATTATTACTCTGGACTTTGTTTTATTATTACTCTGGACTTCGTTTTACTATTACTCTCCCTATTATTTTAGTTTGCATTGTAGGAGGTAGAGAGGACCAATATCCCTCTGAATCAGAGTTTTGGGTTTGTGAATCATCATGAGATGAAGTTCTGTCTATCAACATTGGAATCCTATGAAAAACCTTCCTCAGGAATTTCTTTTATTGAGATCCCACTCTGGTAAGGACGTCTGATTTCCAGAATTAACAGCTAGCAAAAACTTCCTGGCTAATCTAAGAAAATCATCCTTATAAACAGACATTATGTCCTCAGATAAGCACTAACCTTTTGTTTTTTTTTCTTTACAGAGGCTTTCCTGGAAGAGGGACAACTAACAGATGGCACTTTACCCCCAGCAAAAGGTTTCTTTTGCCAGTCATGTGTCTGACCTCCCTCCCCTCCCAACCATTCATGGTGTCTGAAGGTGCTACATCAGAAGAACCCAGAGTAGTAAGTGAGTAGTCTAAGAAACAATGGTCAGCCACTATAGAGTCACCCACTAATGGCTTATGCACTGAGATCACAGTAGTGGCAACAGCGCCTTAATGAGTCATTTCTTTTTAGGTACAGTGGGAGAAGAGCCTACAGGACAGGAGTTAAGCAACCATGCTGTAGCAGAAGATGAAGCCCGATTGCCAGTAAGTGCTGGTGGAATGAGTTAGTTGGAAGGCAAGTTGTCAGACAAGTGCTCACAAACAGCACACACACTTTCACTTCAACACAGTCCCTTTCAAAAGTAAAGCACAAACAGTGCACAAAATTCCCTGTCAGAAGTCCGAGCTCAGTTTCTGCAATGCTCTGATGGAAAGAACAGAATGTAAGTTGGCATCAAGTGTAGACAAGGATTCAACTAAAAAATATGCTTCCTGCCCTGTAAAACACTTCCCCATCCATAAAACATACACAAAAAAATAAAACCGTACACCATTATCACAAAATTGGCCCCAATACTTAAATAAGCTCTATTCTAAAAACAGCAATCCCCAACAGAAAACTTCCATTATTATAAAAATACCAGTTTTCTTAAAGAGAAAACGCTGCTTTTAGATAGCAAATAAAATACATCAACATTTTCTTAAAAGGGCAATAATTTCTGCATGGAAAGGTTTCCCTATGGGGAGTTATCTGACAGAAATGAAACCCGAAGCAAACTTTTGTTTCTGTAAAGTCTCAGAGCCATTTTCTCTCAATAAAGCACTGAAATTGTGTACACACTGACCGCTGACTTCCCACCAAGGAATAATCAGCAGTTACAGTACAGGTGCGGAAGGGGTCGAGTGTTGCAAAGTTGGCCAGGTGTATTCCACACGTGATACAACTGAAAAAAAACAAAGGCTACTGCAGCACTGGGAATGATGAACATATACTAAGGACTTGATAAGAAAGCCCTCAACTACCCAAAAAGGATAAGCACAACCCCTGGTGCTTGGTTCTCACCCCTAGGAGGGGTGACTGGGCCACAGAGCTTTCACCTTCTCAGAAAATGAACTGGATAAAGGGGTAAATGAAAGAGGTTTGAAAGTGACCAGGAACTGGGAACAGGCAAAACAAAATGCAAGTGTTACATAAACATAAAAACAAGTAGCCTCCGTGGTATCTGTTACATAAGCATACATACAACATCTGGGAGACCTCCACTACTACATTACACAGGATGAATAAAAATCTGTCTTCTGCCGTGGCTTAACAGGTCACCACAAACTTAGCTGTTCTCTCAACATAGTTGTGGGGATCATCCCAGGCTGGCCCAAGTAAATCACTATAAAAACTTAAATGTTTTTGAATGACATTCATTTCAATTTCTCCAAGTCTCTGCTCTGTAGGAAGCAGAAATATCTATTTACAGGCCATTTGAAAGGCCGCATGAAAGTTTAAATCAGTTGTCCCAAATTATGATGCCACAAGTTGTATTCACTCCTAAATATATACCTGATGCCATCTTTTACTATTTGAATAAGAGAGCTTGCAAAGGTTACTACGAGGGAACAGAGGCTCAGACGGTGAATTCAGTGGAAAGACTTCTTCTTCGCATTTAGGATGTAGACTACCAGCTACAAATTGTATTTAACATCTGCAAAGGTGAGAAAAACATGTATCTGGATTTGTCAAGATCACCATCACATCATCTTTAGAGAAGCATCTCCAATCACTGCATCTCTGACATTACTTATCCTAACCCTAAGGATATCAACAGAGGGTTCACAGCCAATACAAACAATGGGGAAAACAGACCTTCCTATTTTGTGTTTCCCAACCATAACGGTAACTAAAACAGAGTGCTCTACTGTGGCAAGTAGACTGTAACTTTTACACTGTTGCTGCAAGACTCCAAGACCCCCATACCCTGCCGAAAAAAGCTGCATCTATTTAGGACATCAAGTAGTCCCAACACAATTTGTTGATGGCTTTTCCAGCCATAAGGCTGAATAAAAAATAAAAAAAAACTATTTTCTCAATTCAAATATTCTTCTCCATCAGGAAAGGTTATTTAATGCTGTCATGCACATGATGGTCATTCAATGAAACTACAATGGATCTATGGATGGGTCTGCCTCAGAAAGACTACATCCTGACTGCCCAGATTTCTCCCAAAGATTATACAGTCTGTACTTAGCAGAAGTATGGGTCTGTATGAGATCCACTTTAAGGCCAGCATTGCTGTTGTACCCTATTCTCATGGGGGATGCAGAATTTCTGCCAGAAGACCACTAGGTCCATATGCACCAAGCTGTTTGCATCTATCTTAACTTCAGTGCACTAACGTATTCCTGGTCCTTTACTTCATATCCACTGCATCTCTGACAGTCATTGAAGCTTAAAGCCTCATTTTATATCATTTGCTTGCTATTTCCTGACAAGCAAGCAGCAAAGATATTCTCTGGGTTTGGTGGTTTACTTGTCTGATGGATCTAAATGCAAATTCTGCCAATACAAGTATTCAAATGTAAAATACTTTTCCTAACCTCTCATAGCCACACGACTATGGGCACTTTAGTGGACTTGTAATCTTATGCTCAAACTTTCTGCCACCTTTTGGGGATAGTACTGCACACTGCACCTTGACCCAAACTACTACTATGTTTTACACTCCAGTAAACATTGCATCTGTTCTCTCAAAGTCTAACAATTCTCTTCCAGGACTGTATTTCCAGTCTGTGATTGCATTGTCAAACTGCCTTCACAATGGCTTAATTCTGCCTCCCAGTTCTTTATAAGCCATTCTGTGAGCCATCTTAGCCAATCGTGGACACACCCTTTAAGGGCATTCCACAGCATACTGAGTGGTGACTCACTGGCTAGGTTACTTTCTCTGATGTCTGCTCATACCTCGGGAATTACATTTAAAGTACAACAGTAGTCAGATGCAATACAGGGGAGACAAGAAACTAGTCCAGTGAAGCAGACTGAACTAATAGCAAGGAAATGTCAGAACACACTAGGCATATCAAACCTGCCTGCTACTTTAATGGAGATCTCCAGCAGATGTAATCCAGTCTTGAATTTTACTCGGGTAACAGTGGAGTAAGGTGTCTAAAAGATGCAGCACACTTATATACACTGGTAGTATACTAAAAATGTGGCCCTGGCAGACATGTGGCATCTGGAAGTAGAACCTACATCATTTGGAAGTAACAAGGCAAACAGACTTCAAGACCCTCAATTATCTTATTCCAGGCCCAGTCAATACATTACTGTAATACTCAACAAAACCTGGGGCAGCCACTGGTAGGGAGGGACATACAGATGAAGCTGGTTATTACACTTTGAAAATTCCAAGCCACCCACGAAATCCTGTCTGCAGGGTCTTTCAAGTATTAATGATTTTAATAAGTGCTGTTTTGTGCCATAATCAAAGTTACTCTCATTTTTTTTAACCAGATGTGTATGAGAAAGATGCAACAAGCCTATAACCAGTTTTCAAGTTCAATATGCTCATGTTCATGTGGGTGTGTTCCTAAAAATAGTAAGATGCACCCCCTTTTTTTTCTTTTTACCTTCTGCAAGGACTTCTTGACCTTTAAATCTGTTAATAGTTCATAGGTTCACAGGTTAGTACTAGGCTAACTGCCTTTACAGACCATTTTAAGCCTAGCTATTTCCCATTTGTTGACTGCATTAACGATCCTAATTTGGTGTTTAGCTTGTTTTTCCCCATTGTAAGGGTTACATTTCTACAATACTCTTACTGAGAATAACTGGGATCAAAGCATAGAAAATAGATGAAAACAGTAAAGCAATTAGGTGCTGCCCTGTCCATTAGCAGTACAGAGGACAATCCTAGGGTAAAGTCCAATTTCACATTAACAGATTCAAGCTGTACTTGAATTTAGACGAAAATGGTCTTTGTTTTATGTGGATGGGGAGTCTATTCCAGAGTGATGGTAACCTCTGGGAGATGCAACTGTCCATCCAAACCATTCTGCTAATGTTGCAGAAGAGGTTTATATTCTGGACAGAGTATTTTTGATGCCATTTGATTTGCTGATGTGTCGCAAGTTCATCAGAACTTGGTTGGAGGATGCCTTTTACACCAAATAAAGGTCACTTCTTGAAATCTGCAAGAGACTGAGTATAGCAACAGGGCTTTAAGTCGGTCCCTGTAGACATACTGTTACACTACCATTTTTGTAAGATCTGTGGGCATTCCAGTTGTTGCACATGTCTGGACAGATACATGCCAAAGGGGGCATTATACTCAACAACTGGTCTAATGAAGGCAGAGTAAAGGGATACAATGACATCCCTAGACCAGGAAACAATCCCTTTCTTTATAAGATGGGCAATACAGAAGGACTTCTTTACCACAGTGGACAGATGCTGGTATAAGGTTGTGTCATTGTCCACATATGTTATCAAATCCCAAACAAATGGGTCCGCTCTTACGAGCATATTTTTAACATGGTAAACTACTTCCAAAAGGATACAATGCAGTTTTTGGCATGTAGCTTCAGTCCAGGTTTCTGGCACCAGTCATTTGTTTGAGACAAACTGTTCTGCATGATAGTCAAGTCTTTTCGGGATTTGATAAAGTACAGTTTTGTACCTACCATAAATGTAGATGTTCGAGTGTATTCACTGCTGCAGTCATTACACTTGGGTTATCCTGCCGTCAGGTGGTCCTGCAGTTGGCCAGAGCTCCAAAGTCTTGGTCCGGCGTCGGTTGCTGTTGCTTCTTCCCTGACGTCAGTGCACCAGGGGTATATAAGATGCAGCAGACGCCATTTTCTTCAGTTTTTCTTGCCCCAGATGTCAGGTGCCCCCAAATAGGTAGGCAATACATATTGCTAATAAAACATACAATAAAGGTAAAAACAACACCTTCAGTTACCAGCAAATACACCACATAGGTAGTATAGGGTTGAAAGTTATAGATAAGTCCCAGCTAAGAAAGAGGGGATGGCTGGAGGGTAACCTGGACTGCAGCAGTGAATACACTCGAACATCTACATTTATGGTAGGTACAAAACTGTACTATGTTCATCGTGTTTCACTGCTGCAGTCATTACACTTGGGATGAATCCCAAAGCTGAGTTAGGGTGGCTGGTTCTATAGAGGATTTGGGTGGCTATGAGGCCCTGCAGCACTGCAGTGGCAAAGCCAGCTCTGGATCTAGAATAAAGAGGTAAGTGATGATGCTTGGTAAAGGTGTGCACTGAACTCCAAGTTGCAGCTTCCAAGATATCTTTGGTAGGTACTCCTCTAAGGTAGGCAGTTGAAGTGGCTGTTGCCCTGGTGGAATGTGGCCTAATGTTACTAGGTACAGGTTTCCCATGCTGTGTGCAGCAGAAACGGATACAGTGTCCTAAATACTTTGAAATGGTCTGCTTTGAAATAGCCTTTCCCTGTGATCCTGCAGCATATGCTACAAACAATTGCTCAGTTTTTCTGAGCGCTTTTGTTTTGCCCAAGTAGAAATGTAACTGTCTGTGTATGTCCAATGAATGCAGAAGTCTCTCCCCTTTATTCTGGGGATTTGGATAAAAAGTTGGCAAGTGAATAGTTTGGTTAAGAGCCACACTGGATACCACCTTTGACATAAATGAAGGGTTTGTTCTTAAGGAAACCCTGTCTTGGTGGAAAATGATGAAAGGCTCCACTGCCATTAGTGCCTGCAGTTCTGAGACTCTTCGTGCTGAGGTTATTGCCAGAAGCAGAGCAGTTTTCCATGACACATTTTAATTCTGCTGAATTGGCTGGCTCAAAAGGAGGTAAAGTTAGTTTTTCCAAGACAAAATTGAGGTCCTAAGTTGGTGTTGGTGCTCTCCGGAGCGTCTTATGTTTTTAGCCCCTCTGAGATACTGTTTTAGCAATGGATGAGAGAAAATAGGAGGATCTATGTTGTAATGAGCTGAGATGGCAGAGGCGTGGATCTTAATGCATGAAAAGGATAGTCCTTTGTCCAGCATCTCAGTTAAGTATTGTAATATCGGAGGAATATTTGGGACAAGAGTGTCAAAGCTTTGAGCCTGGTTCCAGGTACAGAATCTCTTCCACTTTTCTGAATAAAATTTCCTGGTGCTAGGCCTCCTGGCCTCCAAAATGACATCCATAACAGCTTTAGAGAGAGGTGTTGTATGCTTGACTAAGGAATCTGCCATGCAACCAGGTTTAAGGTTTTGAGCTGACTGTGCAGGATCTGATTGTTTTGTTGAGTCAGAAGGTGCGGAGTTTGAGGTAAAATCCATGGTGGGCCTTGAGCTAAGTTCTTTAAGATTGGGTACCAGTGCTGGCGTGGCCAGTCTGGGGCAATCAGGATCATCTGTGGTTTTTCTTGTCTGGCTTTTAGGAGTACCATTGAAAGAAGAGGCAGTGATGGGAAGGCATAAACTTTTAGGCTTTTCCAGCTGAACGAGAGAGCATCCACTTTCCATGCTTGTGTGTGATAAGTCCTTGTGCAGAATTTCTGTAGTTGGCAATTCATTGGGGAGGCAAAAAGATCTATGTCTGGGCACCCCCATTTTTGCATTATCATGCTGAATACTTGTGGATTTAATTTCCACTCATGAGGATCCATGATGTTTCTGCTTAAGTCGTCTGCCAGAGTATTTTTCTTTCCTGGCAGGAATTGTGCTTGCAGATGAACTTGATAGGTTAGAGCTGTGTTCCACAAGGTCATGGCTTGTCTGCATAGGGGATAAGAATGAGTGCCCCCTTGCTTATGTACCACATAACTGTGGTGTTGTCGGTCTTTAATAATAGTTGTCCTGGATGCAGAAGGTCCTTGGAAAGCTGTTAGGGCATTTTGTACAGCTAACATCTCTTTTTGATTGATGTGAAGATGCATTTGGTCTGCGGCCCACTTGCCCTGAATACATTTTCCTGCCATGTGTGCTCCCCAGGTGTAATCCGAAGCATCTGTTGTTAGTGTCTGCCTGGCTGTGGGTAGGGTGAAAGGCTGTCCCCCTTGTTGAGGTGACATGCCTGTGCCCACCATCGAAACTCCTGTTGCAGGCAGGGAATTAGTGGTATTACTGCTTCCAAATTGTGACAGTGTTGACTCCAAACACTTTTTAGGTACCACTGTAATTTCCTCATATGCAGTCTGGCATATGGAATTAGTAGTTTGCAGGATGCCATGAATCCCAAGGCCTGCAGAATTTTTCTTGCAGGGAGTTGGGTTTTTGTTGCCATCAATTGAAAGTACTGAGTCAGTTGTCCTTGCTTGTCTGGCGTGAGATAAGCCATCTGGGCTGTTGTATTTAAGCTGGCACCCAGGAAAATTATCTCTTGTGAGGGCACTAGTTTTGACTTCTTTTCGTTTACTGTGTACCCCAGGCAAGTTAGCAACCCTTTTACAAATGCCAGATGCTTTAGAAGAATGTCCTTGCTCTCTGCTTGAATAAGACAGTCGTCCAAGTATGGATATATTTGAATTCCTTTTTGTCTGCAAAATGCAATTACTGGTGCCAGGCACTTTGTGAAGACCCTGGGCGCAGTAGATAAGCCAAAGGGCAGTGCAGAGAATTGGTAATGCATTGAACCAGCTATGAATCAGAGGTATTTTCTGCAATTTTGTCTGATAGGGACATGCAGGTATGCCTCTTTGAGGTCCAAAGTAACAAGCCAAGCCTTCTTGCCCAGCATGGGAAGAAGCTGCTGTAGTGTCAACATTTTGAATTTCAGAACATCCAGGTAAGCATTTAAAGTAGAAAGGTCTAGTATGGATCTCCAGGCTTTGTCCTTTCTGGGGACCAGGAAAAGTCTTGAGTAAAATCCTTGTCCTTGTACCTGTTGTGGCACTTTTTGAATAGCTCTCATGTCCATGAGGGCTGTAATTTGTTTTTGTGCCTCTGCCCATTGATTTTGTGGCAGGTCTGGCATTCCTTTTAGTCTTGGTAGAGTGTGAAAGTGGAACCTGTAACCTTGAGACACAATATTCAGAACCCATTTGTCTTGGGTGATTATATGCCAATTTTGTGAAAAAAGTGCTAGTTTTCCCCCTAAGGGAGCTGCCAAAAGGTAAGTGCTTGGCATTCGAAGGGGGAAGTCATTGGGACTGTTTCCTATAAGGTAGTGACTTGTCTTCACCTCCTTTTGGGGTTGAAGCACCCCACTGTCGTGGTCTGTAAGAGCCTTGAGGCTGAGATCTGCCTCTTGGGCATCTGTATCTGCCTTTTTGTGGTCTGTCTGACACTGGAAAGGACCAATTCTTTGAAGGCCAATTTCTGCTAAATCGAGGTGGCTGTACCTGTAAGAAATCCTTCACTGTTTGCATACATTTTGCCTTATCCTCCATTTTCTTTAATACCTCTTCTGCCTTAACATCAAATAAAATATCTTGCTGTAAAGGAGCATCCAATAATTTTGCCTTAACATGATCAGGTAAACCTTGTTCGTTTAACCAAGCATACCTTCAAATCACAGATTCTGTAACTGCTGCTCTACAAGAAGCCTCTAATGAATCAAAACCACATTGCAGAGTATGTTTTCCCACTTGTTCAGCTGCATGCAATAAATCCTGCATTTCCTTACAGTCAGGATGTTCTGAACTTGTAAGCATTTTCTGTTTTAACAGAGACATTAAATATTGCTGGTATTTAAGCATGTGAAACTGGCAATTTAAAGCTCTCACTGCTAAAGTTGCAGAAGTGTAAACATTCTTCCCCCATCTGTTTAAGGCTCTAGAATCCCTGTCCGAGGGAACTGGATTTTTAGCCGTGGAAGCCTTTACCCCTTTGGGACCCTGGGAAATAGTTTCTGGTTCAGCAACAGGGTTTTTATAAAGAAATTTGTGAGAGTTAGGGACTCCGTAGTACTAGTCTGGCTTGACTGGAGCAGGGGGCAAAGAATCGGGATTTAAACTGGATTCAGAGAACACATCATCCACAATATCTAACACTGGCAAAATAGCAAAGGGCCTGTGCTGAGACAATAAAAGAAAGTCTCTGAGCCTTTTCTTGGATTCTGAGTAATCCTGGCCCTCCCAATGGAAATGCTCCCTCATGGTATGTAAAGTTTCCCCAAAAGAGTAATCCTCAGGAGGAGAGGCTGAAGGAACTGATTCTTCAGCATCAGAGTCCTCATAGGGGGGTAAAGAGTATCCCTGGTCTGAAGAGGAATCAGAAGAAATCGAAACCTAGTCAGAGGAATCATAGTCTGTATCCTGCCTAGGCCTTTTATCAGGAAGGGGATGGGAACCCCTGATCAGAGTAATTAAGTCTGGGGACCAGGAAAAGTCTTGAGTAAAATCCTTGTCCTTGTTCCTGTTGTGGCAGGAGGCCTGTCCAGGTGAATGCTGTACTTGCTTCTTTGTCTTTAATGGAGTTTTAGACTTGGCTGTAGTTTTTATAATAAGCTGTGAAGGTCTGAAAACACCCTCAGAAGCAGATGGCTGCTCAGCGACTCCGGACCCATCTGAGGGGTTAGTTTCTGTAGGCCCAACACCTTGAGTATCCAGAGGCCTATACATCTCCACGTGGGAGTCGGAGGCAGCCTGTGGCTCTGAGGTAGCGGGTGTCAGGGGCTGCGAAAGCACCTCACTGAGAACTGGCGACTGGCCTAGAAGAGGCTTCATAGTCAGTTTTGGGCATCGGATGCCTGTCCTTATCCTTGTCTTTGCGTTTTTTGTGTATTCCGGTCATCAGTTGTTCCGATGGCATGGTATAATTAAACCTTCAGCCAAAGTAATGGTGAGCAAAATCAAACCGACGTTTAATAGTGCGCTTGTTAAATCTAGCACAAAACCGACTAGTGACGTCGTGGTCTGGGCCTCGGCATGGAATACAGTAAGAATTAAAATCCTTATGAGGTATTTGCTTCCCACAAGAAATACAATTATTAACTTTTACTGACATCGGTCTGAGGCAAGAAAAAGTTTCCCCAACGGGGTACTTAGCTTTATTGAAGACTTTGGTTCTGAAATTCGAATTGAAAATCTCAGGAGTCGGCTGACCGGCACTTGCGAACTGCTGTTGCTTCGGGCACCGCGCGGCAAGAAAGACTGAAGAAAATGGCGTCGGCTGCATCTTATATACCCCTGGCGCACTGACGTCAGGGAAGAAGCGACAGCAACTGATGCCGGACCAAGACTTTGGAACTCTGGCCGACTGCGGGACCACCTAATGGCAGGATAACCCAAGTGTAATGCCTGCAGCAGTGAAACACGATGAACATCTGCTCCTTGCTTGCAGTCATCTGCAAATTCTATCAGCCAGAGCCCGTTGGTGTTTGGCTTCTTCTTCCCATAAGTAAAACCTAACAGAAGTTCCAGCACCAAACCCTGAGGAACTCCACTGGTTACTGGTCACTTTGTGGAGGTAGCCTCTCTCTTATTTTGATTTCCCATGTCCTACATGTGAGCCAGTTGGCAATCCAATGGATGATGCAGGGGTTTATTTAGCTTTTCTACTATGCCTGAGTGGGGGATTATTATAAAGATTTTGGCCAAATCGAGGTAGGCAGCTTCTATCATTCTGCATTTGTCTATTGCTTTGGTGACTTTTTCAAATAAGTCCAATACGTTGAATCAGCATGACCTGCCCTTGACAAATCCAAACTGGGACAGGTCCAGTGTTTGGTGGTTTCCTATATCCTTGTTGATTAATTTCATAGCATGTCTTTCCATGGCTTTGCAAATGAAGCTGGTCAGACTTGCAGGTCTGCAGTTGCCTGTGTCTTTGGAAGGTCCCACATGTAGGGAAATGACTGCAGCTGTTCTCCACTGACTTGACACAAAACCTGTATGGAGGTTGATTGCTTGACATAAATGTACAATACCTAAAAATATCACTTAAAAATATAAAGCAAAGTTGGCACTGAATATACATGTACAGTACTTAGCAATATCACTTAAATAATATGAAATAAAGTTAGCATATTTTCTCAACAGACATCCATGTACTTCTAACTATATCTTACCAGCTAAGTATTGGGTAGGAGGTGACCAGCCGACACTAATAATGATACTTACAGCATCGCATACAGCAGACTTATACATAGCATCCTTGGTGTGTGTGTGTGTGTGTGTGTGTGTGTGTGTGTGTGTGTGTGTATATATATATATATATATATATATATATATATATATATACACACACACAAATTACGGAGAGAAATAAATGTATAGGTTAACTACAGTTAAACATAACCTTGTTGATGTCTTTAAGTTGTTTCTAAGATAACAGAAATAACATGTCCAACTAGGTACAATTACTTACTCTAACCAACTCAGACAAGGGGCATTAAAGTGCTCGAAAAAGCCTAAATTCCATAAGAAATGAGTTTTGTGCACTGACAATACCAAGTGACACTCCACTAAGTATACAATTCCTCACATACCTAGGAAGGTCTGGAATTTCAATGAGCACCCAGATAACAATCTGAGTAACCCAATCAAATCTCCATGTAGACAACTTTAGATGGAGCCAGTGAACACACTTGTCTAGGTCACACAAAAGGACAGTACAGGCCACAAAGGAAACTTGCTTACTTAAAGAAAAAGTTCTAATTTCATAGCAAAAAAAAGAAACAATAAAAGAAAAAAAATAGGGTGGTGTGATTACCACTACTGCCCCATACTGACTGGTGGTGTAATTACCACTTCTGCCCCATACTGACTGGTGGTGTAATTACCACTTCTGCCCCATACTGACTGGTGGTGTAATTACCACTTCTGCCCCATACTGACTGGTGGTGTGATTACCACTACTGTCCCATACTGACTGGTGGTGTGATTACCACTACTGTCCCATACTGACTGGTGGTGTGATTACCACTACTGTCCCATACTGACTGGTGGTGTGATTACCACTACTGTCCCATACTGACTGGTGGTGTGATTACCACTACTGTCCCATACTGACTGGTGGTGTGATTACCACTACTGTCCCATACTGACTGGTGGTGTGATTACCACTACTGTCCCATACTGACTGGTGGTATGATTACCACTACTGTCCCATACTGACTGGTGGTATGATTACCACTACTGTCCCATACTGACTGGTGGTATGATTACCACTACTGTCCCATACTGACTGGTGCGCCCCACTTCATGTCAAATGGCTTAAGCTCCTTTGACGCCATGACCCACCAAATGTGCTAAAGGTTAAGCTGTACTGGAACACGCTGAGAACAGCTATTCATACCAACTTACCATGGATGACAATTACAGACACAGAAGTATATGAAATGTTTTAATCAGATCCATCTCTCACCAGCGTCTCTGCACCATCTTACCTGTAACATAAGGGACTGAAGATAACAATTCTCCTCCTGCCACTACTTTACCTATTCCACAGTTTGTGCTGAAAAGTTTGCACTCCACATGGTAAAAGTACTGTGTGTACAACCACTTCCTTAACTTACTGGTAAACTTCAACAACTGGCAATCAGCACCTCCTTACTTCTTGTAAATTAAGCCCTGTTAACCTAGTAATTACCACCACTCATCCTTGGAGACAGAGTAGTGGTAATCGACATCTAAGGTTCAGAAAGTCTGGTCAGTATTTACAATCTACTTTCCTGGTGCACCTTTCCGTGGTGCTATCTTTCAAAATTAACAGTCGTTTCTCCTTGCACTAAAAACAGGCAAGGACGAGATGTTGTTCATCACAAGTAAACTAGTACAGTCTCCTGTTACACACACTTCACTAACCTCTCTCCACTAAAAACATTCAAGTATATGGCTACTTACTTGTTCAACACACACTGAGAAGGAAAGAATTCTAGAGTGCTGCTTTGAATCACACTTTAAGAACAGCAATAAAAGGAAGCAGCTGGAGTAATGTTATTCCAAGACTTGTTCAAAATAAAACTTGCACTAGAAAGAAGCAAACACGGAACCTTATCTCCCCAAGGTTTAGACATCACAAGTAAAGCGACGACACTGAATGTGGAATCTGCATTCAGTTTCTGGCAGTTAGAGAAATTTGCTGATGGCTAGTAGCTGGTTTAATCATATTTTCACATAAAATAATGAACTTGTGCCAATAGCACTTTCTAAAAAAAACTGTGCTGTTATAGCCAGTGCACCTCACCCTTCTGAACACACAGCTGCGATGGCCTTTCCCCTGTGACGTGCAGTCGGGAGTAGCAGCTTTCCGGTCTCAGCTTCTTCTTGCTGCATTATTTTTAAGTTATTTTTATGTCACTGTCTGATGTTCACTGGGCATACACACATTTCCCTTTTTAACAGAATAAAGGCAATAGGGATTTTTTTTTATGCGAGTCTGCTTCCTGTGCTTGTAATCACTTATGGAAGTTATGGTTATGGACACCAGCAGTTAAATGTGAGGTGACAGAATGGACACTCAAACAGTCATGTTTAACGAACACATTTGTATAGTTTAAGTACTCAGTAAATGTTATTTTCAAGTGACCATTTTCTCACTTTTTTTAATATATGACTGGGTCAGCAGAAACCAGCCATACCCATGACCTCACGTTATCGCTATGCTAAGAGTGATGACTTTCAAGCAATGACTGGTAAAGCTCACAGGAGTACCCAATTTTTGATGCAAAATTAAAGCAAACAGAAGACAATTTAAGACATGTAAACTTCACTAGCAGAATTACGACTCTACCTGGGCATTTTGCAGTAGATCATGCTACTGTACATCACCTTTAACTGGACAAGTTCAGTATAAAACAAATTGCACTACAATACTGTAGCAACTTAAGGTGGTCATTTCTGTATAACTGGTTGATAAAATAAGTGGACAAATGCACTGTAATATGTAAAGAAAACGCTTAAGGAAACTTCCTCCAATTTGTGTTGTATTACTCCTAGAAGACAGTAAGAATGCTTACACTCTTGGAATAATGTTACTCCAGTTACCTACCTTATTGACCACATTTGGTTTTTGCTTAGAGCACTACTTTGAATCGCACCACAGGTCATTATCTTCATGAAACATTCAGTGCAGTGCAATCACTGGGATGCACCACAGAATACTGTTAGACGACATACCTGCGTTTTCGACTGCTGCCCATATACAATTTTAGTAGGGATGATCTTAGTAGCCGGCTGAACAGCTGAACCAATTCCCTTCGGCTGAGTGACTATCATTTTTGTTATCGGCCTTGCTGCGGTGATGATTGCTGGCTTTGTTCCAGCAGGCACTGCTTGAAGTTTTTCACCCTAAGGATAAAATAATAAAATACTGATGGAACAAGCGTTTCAATTTAAGTGCAAAGATCAAAGCTTCTCTCCCTA